>NC_080163.1:45374199-45728928 GCF_950295315.1 Erinaceus europaeus
CATTGCCTTAGAATTTCCAGTATGAGGCCAGGGAGATAGCATAATATTTATGCAAGGATTTTTTCATGCCTGATACTTACACTTCCCAGGTTGGCATTACCACAAATCAGAGCTCAGCAGTGCTCTGATAAAAATAAAAATAAAATAAAATAAAAAAGTGATGAGACTAAATGTTCTTAAAAAAACAAAAACAAAACAAAAACAACAAACAGGTTGGGCAGTGTCACATCTGGTTGAGCATATACTTTATCATGTGCAAGGACCCAGATTCAATCCCCTGATCCCCACCTGCAGGGGAAAAGTTTCACAAACAGTGAAGCAATGCTGCAGGTGTTTCTTTCTCCCAGTAACTAGCTCCCCATTTATTGCCTCTCAACTTCACTTTATCTAATTAATAATAAATACTTAAATTTAAAAAAAACAATCTAACCCAACTGGCTTATTTGATAACCATTACTAGTCTTTATTTTCACTTTTCTTAAATGTTTTAAAACTAAATATTTAGAATCTAGACATTTAGAAAGGTTAATGAGTTGGCTTGTAGTTTGAGAGTGAATTTTGTCTTGTTCCCCAAGTGGGTTAGGACTAGGTGAGAAGTGCGTAAGAAATAAGGTCCAGGGTGTCGGGCTGTAGCTCAGCGAGTTAAGTGCAGGTGGCACAAAGCACAAGGACCGGCATAAGGATCCCGGTTCGAGCCCCCGGCTCCCGACCTGCAGGGGAGTCGCTTCACAGGCGGTGAAGCAGGTCTGCAGGTGTCTGTCTTTCTCTCTCCCCTCTCTCCTCCTCTCTCCATTTCTCCTGTCCTCCTGTCTTCCCCTCCTCTCTCCATTTCTCTCTGTCCTATCCAACAATGGTGACATCAATAACTACAACAATGAAACAACAAGGGCAACAAAAGGGAATAAATAAATATAAAATTAAATTAAATTAAAAAAATTAAATGTTAAATTAAAAAATAATAATAATAAGGTCCAAGGTCCAGGGAGTTGGGCGGTAGCCAGCGGGTTAAGCGCATGTGGCGCAGAGCTCAAGGACCTGCATATGGGTCGTAGTTGGAGCCCCCGGCTCCCCACCTACAGGGGAGTCGCTTCACAGGTGGTGAAGCAGATTTGCAGGTGTCTTTCTCTCCCCCTCTCTGTCTTCCCCTCCTCTCTCCATTTCTCTCTGTCCTATCCAACTACAATGACATCAATAACAACAATAATAACTACAACAATAAAACAAGGGCAACAAAAGGGAAAACAAAAAAACAAAGAAATAAAGTCCAGTGTATTTGTGCATAACATTAGATACTCCAGGGACCATCCTTTTTATTATTAGAACCAGCATCTGAGAAAAACTAAACTGCTTACCATTACTGATTAAGTCAAAAGACCTTTCAGTTTGAGGTAGGGACTTAGATCTTTTTCTAAAAGTTTTTAATGTTAGAATTGTGCTACCTTAGGGAATATCACTTTTGAGGGACTTTGGTTCTTACTGTTTTAAACATTGGGTCACACATTTGTTTTGTGATTTCTTAGACATATTGAGCATGTTCCCTCACTATCCTTGATTAGAAGAATCAGATTTTACATTGAATTCTGTTGAAATGTACCCATTGTTCAGAATAGTGGTCAGACTGAAAATTCTTCCAAAATTAATTTTTAAAAATATTGTTTTATTAGTGAGAGAAAAATGAGAACATAACTCTGGCATATGGGTAACTGTGAGCAAACATTTTTCTAAGTCCTAGACTCTGACCACCTCCCTGGTCACTAACATTTATTTTTAAAATGTTAGTTTTAGACTTGCAGTTCTTTTTTAGAAGAGAAAAGCATTTCTAAAGGAAAAACTTAGGTGAGACTTATCACTTAGTTATTTTTCTTAAAAAAATTTTTTTCCCTCCAGGGTTATTGCTGGGGCTTGGTGCCAGCATTATGAATCCATCACTCCTGGCAGCCATTTTTCCTCCCTCCCTCTCTCCCTCTATTCATTCATTCATTTCTTTCTTTCTCTCTTCCTTTCTTTTTCTCTTATTATTGGTTGGGACAGAGAGAAATTGAGAGATGAGGGGAAGTATAGAGGGAGATGGAAAGATAGACACCTGAAACCTGCTTTGCTGCTTTTGAAGCTTCCCCCCCTGCAGGTGGGGAGTGGGAACTGGAACCAGGATCCTTGTGTGGGTCCTTGGATTTAACCAGGTGTGCCACCTCCTGACCCCCATCACTTAATTTTTATGGCAAAATTATATACATATTCTGTGTAAAATTATATACATATTCTGTGTAAATATGTGACATACTTTTTAAATTATAAAGGCAGTAGTTTCATAGTAAAAAATTCAGTATGGATAGTAAGAATAAGGTAAATGTCCTCATCCTTCACTTGACTCCTCAAGTCCAGTCTTCAGGGGTATGCCACATCATCATACAGTAAAATTTCCAGGGTTGTATAAGCCCATGCATATATATTTATGTCCATATAAACACTTTAAAGAACAGGTATCAGATTAGAATGCTTAAGTTTATATCATACCTATTTATTAAATCTTTAGGCAGGTGCCATACTTATAAGAGCACATAGAAATTGTGTATAGCAAATTAATAGCAAACATTTTGTAAGGATTTTTTTTTTTCCCTGAAAAACTTTATCTGCCTCCAGGGTTATTGCTGGGACTTGGTGCTTGCAGGGCCAATCCACTGCTCCTGGTGGCTTTTTTTTTTTTCAAATCTTTATTTGATAGGACGAGAAATTAAGAGCGGTATGGGAGATAGAGAAGGAGAGAGACAGAGACACCTGCAGTACTTGCTTCACCATTCATGAAGCTATACCCCCCCTGAGGATGGGAAGACAGGGCTTGAACTCAAGTCTTTTTGCATCATATTGTGTGGATTTAACCAAGTGCTCCATGCCCTGGCCCCCTGAAAAAAATTTTATATTTAAAAGCTAGATACTGAGGTTCCATTCTGATTTTCTCTAGAAGGAGATAGGTTATTTCCTTTGGAGTTGGTTATGGTCTGCAATCTAGAGCATGTGGTCTGTAATCTCAACAGCAACATAACATTTTGGGCCAGATAATTCTTAGTTGTGAGGGGCTTTGCAAGCATCCCTGGTCTTTAACCACTAAATGCCAATAAAATTCACCCAGCTAAGATAGCCAAAAATGTCTTCATATTGCCAAATGTCTCCTGGAGGCAATATCATTTGAGAATCACTGTTACAGGCCCCTCATCATCAGGGGTGGCCATTTTGTTATGAATACTCTGTATTCAAACTTCAGGTAAACAAGTCACTACTTTTACAAGCTTCACAAGACTTAGGGGCATAGCCTGAATAAGGAGAAATTGAAAGAAGTACTTAAAGATTTAATGCTGAAACTTTTCTTTTAAAATTATCTTTAGGGGCCAGGTGGTGGTGCACCTGGTTGAGTGCACATGTTACAGTGTGCAAGGAGCCAGGTTCGAGCCCCCGGTCCCCACCTGCAGGGTGAAAGCTTCACAAGTGGTGAAGCAGTGCTACAGGTGTCTGTCTCCTCTATCTTTCCCTTCCTCTCAATTTCTGACTGTCTCTATCAAATAAATAAAGATAAAATAAAATAAAATAAAATTATCTTTATTATTTGAATAGAGCTAGCCAGAAATGAAGAGGGTAGGGGGGAGGGAGAAAGACATACACCTGCGATTCTGTTCACCATTCGCAAAGCTTTCCCTTTCAGGTGGGGACAGAGGTTTGAACTTGGGTTCTTGCACATTGTCTTGTGTGCTAAACCAGGTGTGCTACCACCTAGCCCCTATGCTGAACATTTTATATTTAATTTTTTTATATTTATTTTCCCTTTTGTTGCCCTTGTTTTATTGTTGTAATTATTATTGTTATTATTAACGTTGTTGTTGGATAGGACAGAGAAATGGAGAGAGGAGGGGAAGACAGAGAGGGAGAGAGAAAGATAGACACCTGCAGACCTGTGAAGGGACTCCTTTGCAGGTGGGCAGCCAGGGGCTCGGACCGGGATCCTTATGCCAGTTGTTGGGGCAATGTGCCTTAACCCACTGCACTACTGCTCGACTCCCTATGCTGAACATTTTCTGTGGTGAATTTATCATTTTGAGGAACTTACAGTTCTTTATTATTTTTGAAAAAATTGACTTATTGCCCATGAAAATTAAAATTTAAAGTTTTATAGCTAGTTTGTTTAAAGTAGAAAGGGATTCCATAAATTAATACAGAATAAAATAGGCAATATAACTTTGTATTCTAGTAAGCATATTTTAGAGGTACTGGAAATGTTGATTATAGGAGAAGTTACATTTTATTACTATAACAATTTGTTGTATACTGAGTATCAGTCTTGTCCAAGTTGTGTAAAAGCGCTGAGACTTGTGTTGAGTATGGTCTTCTGAATGACGGCTCAAAAAATCCATTTGGTTTGGGTGGAGGAAAACCTTATAATGAAACTTAGAGTATGTAGGGTTTTCTTTTGGTTATTACTTAGTGCATGTCAGTAAGTGATTACTTTTTGTAATCAATAAACTAAATGTATTTTGTAAGTTCAAATATTATAGAGGCAAATTTAATGAAAAGGTTTTGATACTGGGATTAGGTGTTGGCATACCTGGTTAAGATGCATATGTTACCATGAACAAGGACTTAGGTTCAATCCTTTGGTTTCCCCACTTGCAAGAGGAGCTTGATAAGTGGTAGAGTAGTGTGGGTTTCTCTCTATCTCCTCTCTTGATTTCTGTCTCTATACAATAAAAAAAAGTCTTGATACCATCATATAGTTTATAAGTCAAAGTAATGTAAAGGCAAATATAACAAGTTTTGATCCCACCCTGCTCCCAACCTACTTTTTCTTTTTTGACATTTTTTATTATCTTTATTTGTTTATTGAAGAGACAGTCTGAAATCAAGAGGGAAGGGGGAGATAGAGAGACAAGAGACACCTGCAGCCCTGCTTCATCACTCACAAAGCTTTGGGGGGGGGGGAACTGAACCTAGTCCTTGTCCATTATAATAATATGCGCACAAGTAGGTGTGTCACTGCCTGGCCCTCACCCCACTTAATGACAAGAAACTTTTGATGTCTTATATGTCTTTTCAGAATTTCTTTTTAAAAATATTTTACTTAATGTAATGTGAGACAGAGGAGAGAGAGAGACAGAGATAGAGACACCGACCAACCCCAGAGCACTGCACAGCCCTGGCTTAGTAGTACTGGGGATTGACCTGGAAGCTCAGTTTCAGGCATGGAAGTTTTTTTGCATTACCATTATGTTGTCTCCCAGCCCCAGAATTAATTAATTAATTTATTTATTTCTGTCTCTCTCCCTCTTTTCTTCTTTTTATTTATTTTATTTTTACCAGAGCACTGTTTAGCTCTGGCTAATGGTGGTACAGAGGCTTGAACCTGGGGCTTTGGAGTTGCACGCATGAGAGTGTTTGCATAGCCATTATGCTATGTACCCTCTGCCCCCCAGAATTTTTTTATGACAATATAAATGTATATTTTAGGGACCAGGTGGTGGCACACCTGATTGAATGCACATCTTACAATGTACAAGGACCTGGGTTCCAGCCTCCAGTCCTCACCAGCAGGGGGAAAATTTCACAAGTGGTGAAGCAGTGCTGCAGGTATCTCTCTTGCTTTCCTTCTCTGTCTCCCCTTGATCTCAACTTCTGGCTGTCTATTCAGTAAATAAATAAAGATAGTGAAAAAAAAAACTTTAATGTATATTTTAACATTCCCTGTGGTAACACAGGAGATAACATAATATCCAGGTGAGATGTTATTTAAATTTCTTAGAGTTATTGATTTCTTGAGATAGAAGTGAAAGAACCAGAACAGCACTCTGTTATTTACAGTGTTGAGTGTTAAACTCATAATTGCAGGTCCAAAATTCAACCATTGCACCATCTTCTGGGCCGCAAGATTTTTATTTCTTTTTTTTTTAATATTTATTTTATTTATTCTCTTTTGTTGCCCTTGTTGTTTTATTGTTGTAGTTATTACTGTTGTTGTCGTTGTTGGATAGGACAGAGAGAAATGGAGAGAGGAGGGGAAGACAAAGAGGTGGAGAGAAAGATAGACGCCCCTGCAGGTGGGGAGCCGGGGTTCGAACCAGGATCCTTATGCCAATCCTTGTGCTTTGCGCCACCTGCGCTTAACCCGCTGCGCTACAGCCCAACTCCCAAGATTTTTATTTCTTATATTGTTTTTTAAAGGGATTGCTTTTTGAGCAGTAGAGAATGGGGAAGAGGCAGACACATCAGAGCATTGCTCAGTTTGAGCATATGGTAATACTGAGGATTGAAATTTGTGTGTTAAGGTTGTACTATTTCCCTGGTCCATGTAAAATTTTTGTTTTATTTTCATTTTATTTTTATTTTTTTCTTGTCACCAGGGCATCAGACTCCAGACTGGCATTTTCACATAGAAAAAAGACACCAAAGCTTCCCCAGTGTGGTGGGGACCAAGCTCTAACCTGGATTGTGTGCATGACAAAGCAAGTGTGCTAGCTGTCTCATCAGCCTCACACATGAAATATTATGGTAAATTTGAGAAAAATGTAGATTTTTGATTCACAATGATAAACCATGTTATATGAAGCATTACAGAGGAGGAGTTTTAAGTACTTTTCTTTCTGAGCCTATTCAGTAAGGGAGTGATGATGTACTAGACTACCTCTGAAAATTAATTCTGGCCTGCTGATTAAATGATAAATAAATGAAATAAGTTGCTTTAAAGAAAACAGATCAGTTGCAAAAAAGGTTTTAGCCTTGAACTAACAAATGAAAAGAACATACTTTAGTCTACCAATTTTTTTGGGGGGGTCAAGGTAAAGTTTCCTATAAAACAGAAATTGTAGGGAGTCAGGCGGTAGCACAGTGGGTTAATTGCATGTGGCACAAAGCACAAGGACTGGCCTAAGGATCCCAGTTCGAGGCCCCGGCTCCCTACCTTCAGGGGAGTCACTTCACAGGCGGTGAAGCAGGTCTGCAGGTGTCTTATCTTTCTCTCCACCTCTTTGTCTTCCCCTCCTCTCTCCATTTCTCTTACAAGGATGACAACAATAATAAGTACAATAACAATGAAAAACAAGGGCAACAAAAGGGAAAATAAATATAAAAAATAAAAAAAACATTGTGCAAGTCATCTTCCTCCACTGTAAAGTTGTTTAATTCTATCTTCTTTGATCTTGCTTGAAACTTTCTTTTGTTGCTTTCCTATAGAATCTGTCTATATATAGAAGTCTCAGAATTTTCAGTGATAATCCTATCTCATCTCATTTTTAGGTAACTGCTACATTTATTGAATGCTTATTATATGCCAGTATCGTACTTTCATTATTTTATTTAATCGTTTCAACATCTTTTTTGAGGTAGGTATTATCTGTATTTTTAAAAATATTTTTTTCTATTATTGAATAGAGACTGAAATTGAGAAGGGAGGGGAAGATAGGGAAAGAAACAGAGACACCTGCAGTCCTGTTACACCACTTAATGAAGCATTTCCTCTCCAGTTGGGCACCAGGGCTTGAACCCAGGTCCTTGCACTATTAAGTGCAAGGGTACACCACTGCCTGGCCCTGGTATTATCTACATTTTTATAACTGAATAAATAAAGGTAGGTTAAGAGAAGTGATGAGTCCAAGAACAAAACAAAACATTAAAAATGTTACACAGTAAGTAGTAAATGTGGAATTTAAGTTTAATAATTCATAGCTCATGCTACTATTTTGCTTCTTCAGACTAAGAAGTATGAAAGTCTTTTTGTTTCTTTGTTTTTACCAGATGCTGTTCGTCAGTGAATGCATGCTCAGTCACTGTTAAGGTTTCCATATTTCTAAAGTAAAATGGGGAAAAAAGGGGGGGGTATAGTTTATTTCTCATAATGCTATTCCTCCACTTTTTTTTCTGTTTTGAAAAAACAGTTTTCCTATTGTTATGAAATAAAAAATTTAAGTATCTATATTTGACAAAAATATCAAATTGGAAACTGTCAGGGACCTGAGTAAAGCTTCAAAAGTCTGAGAACCATAGAGCTAGTTGACTTGCTCAGGTTTACACAGCTCTTGTATAATATAAAATTTGTTGGAAAAAATAGGTCATTTCACCTCTTTTTTGTTGTGTCAGATAATAAACTGAGGTGTGAAGACATTCTCTGCCAGAGCTACATCCCTGGCCTAAATCATCTCACTCTTAGTTATTGTAATGCTAGATGGTCCTGCTGACAACTTCGCTTCTGATGCCTTGTATTAATGAATTTAATTTGTTGCCTAAGAACTGCTTATCTCTGACTAGCATTTGATCCATACCTGACTTCTATGGAAAAATTGTACTATTTAGTGAAATTGGTGGCTGCTTTGTAGATCAACATATTAAGAACTGAACCCGGGAGTCCGGCGGTAGCTCAGCGGGTTAAGCGCAAGTGGAGCAAAGCGCAAGGACCGGCGTAAGGATCAGGGTTCAAGCCCCCGGCTCCCCACCTGCAGGAGAGTTGCTTCACAGGTGGTGAAGCAGGTCTGCAAGTGTCTTTCTTTTCTTTTCTTTTCTTTTCTTTTCTTTTCTTTTCTTTTCTTTTCTTTTCTTTTCTTTTCTTTTCTTTTCTTTTCTTTCCTTTCCTTTTCTTTCCTTTCCTTTCCTTTTCTTTCCTTTTCTTTCCTTTTCGCCCTTTGGGGACAGGCCCCCAGAGGGGCTGAGTGATGTTTGTTAGTACAAGATGACGTCTTCACACCCTACATTGCCCTCGTCCTCAGAGAGACCCAGTCCCGGGGCAAGGAGAGTGTTAGGAGTTCCCTCCTCCTCATCAGGAGTCCATCATGGGGGGGCGGGGGGGCGGCAGGTAAGCAAACTTACTCCTCAGAGAATTGCTACAAATGCACTAATATACACTGTAAAGTCAGCACCGTCAGGAGCACTTATTGGAGTCACTGGTGTCTATCCCCATCTCTGTCTTCCCTTCCTCTTTCCATTTCTCTCTGTCCTATTCAACAACGACGACGACATCATCATCATCAACAATAATAACCACAACAATAAAACAACCAGGGCAACAAAAGGGAAAATAAATAAATATAAAAAAATTGAACCAAAGATGTGTACTATATTACATATAAGAGGAGCACTATTATAAGGTAGTTTTTATCATTGAACTTAGAAGTTGAGACTACCATTTGCAAAGAATATTAAAACCACAATACAGAGCAGCAGATAACTAGCTAACTTTTCAAACCTTTTCCAATATGGGACGAATTTGTTTTGCAATATTGTAACACTAATTTGTAAACCTTAAAATCTGGGAGCCAGGATATAGCTCAACCAGCAGAGCGCACACTTTACCATGTGCAAGGACCCATACTTGAGTCCCCGGCCACCATGTGGGAGTATCATACAAAGGGGAAGCTTTATGAACTGGGAAACTGTGGTCTTTCACCTCCTCTTCTTTCTGTCTCTTCCTTTATGCCTTTCACATACTATCTGAAGCGTGGGGTGGGGGTGGGGAAGAGTCTGCCTATACTAGTGGAATTGTGCAGGCACAAAGCCCAGCAAAGCCCTGGTTGGGGGAGGGGGATCTGCTGTTCTCTTAGGAGCTTCTGTATATCATTTTTTGTGAATGAAGGTTATTTGCCTTAATGATTGGTTGGTTTTTCTCTACATCAACTTTACCTAATTGTGAAAAAAGTGAAGTCATATATTCCATTTTCATTTGCTGACAGAAATTTAGAAATTGTCCAAAGGGCATATTTGGCTTTTCCTCTACTATACACACTTATATTTTCATGAAGACTTTCCCTTAGTTGAAGGTTTTTTTTTTTTTTTTAAGTTTGATAAACCGCTGAATTTTGGTGGTTTGATTAATCTACATTAGTGTGAAATTTTGAAAAGGAAAAGGCAAGTATACCTCCAGGGATTATTGCTAAGTACTGGGCTGCAGAGATAGTATAATGGTTATGTAAAAAAACCTTTCATACCAGAGGCACCAAAGATTTCCAGGTTCAGTCCCCAGCACCACCATAAGCCAAGAGCTAAAACTGCTCTGGTAAAAATAAATAAATCTAAAAAAATTTTGAAAAAACTTAAAAGACTGAGTAGGGGGAATCGGGCAGTGGCGCAGTGGCTTAAGCGCATGTGGCGCAAAGTGCAAGGACCGGCGTAAGGATCCCGGTTTGAGCCCCCGGCTCCCCACCTGCAGGGGAGTCGCTTCACAGGCGGTGAAGCAGGTCTGTAGGTGTCTATCTTTCTCTCCCCCTCTCAGTCTTCCCCTCCTCTCTCCATTTCTCTCTGTCCTATCCAACAACGAACAACATCAACAATGGCAATAATAATAACCACAACGAGGCTACAACAAGAGCAACAAAAGGGGGGGGAAATGGCCTCCAGGAGCGGTGGGTTCATGGTGCAGGCACTGAGCCCAGCAATAACCCTGGAGGAAAAAAAAAAAAAAGACTGAGTAGGAGGGAGGCAGGTAATAGCGCAGCAGAATAAGCGCATGTGGCGCAAAGCGCAAAGACCGTCATAAGGTTCTCGGTTCCAGCCCCCGGTTTCCCGCCTGCAGGGGAGTCGTTTCACAGGCGGTGAAGCAGGTCTTCAGGTGCCTTTCTCTCCTCCCTCTCTGTCTTCCCCTCCTCTCTCCATTTCTCTTTATTCTATCCAGCAATGACGACAACAATAACTACAATAAAACATCAAGGGTGACAAAAGGGAATAAATAAATAAATATTTAAAAAAAAAGACTGAGTAGGAGAAGTTTATTGAGTCACCAAGGTAAGTTTGATCTACTTAGCAGTTTGTAATGAGTACAGTTAGATTGATAACCGTGTATAAGTGTGTTGTAAAAATTACATAATATAAACTACCTTTGTAGCCTTTTTGCTATTTTTAAAACTGTTGGATCTATATAATTAAATTACTGTATTTGGGGCGGGTGGTAGCTCACCGGATTAAGTTTGCATAGTGTGAAGCACAAGGACCCGCGCAAGAACCTGCACAAGGATCCTTGTTGGGAGCCTTTGGCTCCCCACCTGCAGGGGTATCACTTCGCAAGTGGTGAAGCAAGTCTGCAGGTGTCTTTCTCTCCCCCTCTGTCTTAACCTCCTCTCTCAGTTTCTCTTTGTCCTATTCAACAACAGCAAGCAGCAGCAACAACAATGGAAAAAAGATGGCTGAAAGCAGTGGATTCGAAGTAGTAGTGCAAGCACTGAGCCCTAGTGATAGCCCTGGAGGGGAAAAAAATTTTAAAAAGACACAAAACAGTAACTTTGCATCCTCCCTTCCTTAACCCTTGGCAACCACAATTCTACTTCTCTATGAATTTGGTTCTCTACATGCAGTCATACACTATTTCTGCTTTTGTGACTGGGTTATTTCACTTAACACTATACCCTTTTAATGTGCACATTCATTTTGTAGCATGTCATAATCGCATTCTTTTTTTTCATATTCATTTTTTATTTATAAAAAGGAAACACTGACAAAACCATAGGATAAGAGGGGTACAACTCCACACAATTCCCACTACCAGACCTCTGTATCCCATTCCCTCCCTTGATAGCTTTCCTATTTTTTAACCTTCTGGGAGTGTGGACCCAGGGGGGTCATTTTACAGGTGGTGAAGCAGGTCTACAGGTGTCTTTTTTTTTTCTTCTGCTCTCTGTCTTTCCCTCCTCTCTGTTTCTCTCTGTCCTATCCGACAACAACAAGGGCAACAGAATGGGAAAATGGCCTCCAGGAGCAGTGGATTCCTCATGCAGGCACTGAATCCCAGCGATAACCCTGGAGGCAAAAAAAAAAAAAAATCTGGTGGTTTTATTTTTAATTTTTTGAAGTATCACTATAATGTTTTCCATAGCAGCTGAATAATTTTACAGTCCACTAGCAAAGTTCAAGATTTTCAATTCCCACATTCTAGTTCTTGTTTTTTGAAAGGTTTACCAGAGCAGTGAAGCCCCAGCAATATCCTAAACAAATAAATAGGACTATGGAAGAGAAGGAAGCTGCAAATAGCAACAAGTGGACAGCCCATAATAATAGTAGAGATCTTCAGCTGAGGATACTCAGCCAGGTGCAGGAACTTAATCATTATTTATTTATTTTTATTAACTGTTTATTCCCTTTTGTTGCCCTTGCTGTTTTTTTTGTTGTAGTCATTATTGATGTCGTTGTTGTTGGATAGGACAGAGAGAAATGGAGAGAGCAGGGGAAGCAGGGGTGGGGGTGACAAGATAGACACCTGCAGACCTGCTTCACTGTTTGTGAAGCGACTCCTGCAGTTGGGGAGTAGGGGGCTCAAATCTGGATCCTTACTCTGGTCCTTGTACTTTGCGCCATGTGCACTTAACCCACAGCGATACCGCCCGACCCCCTATCTTTTTCTTTTTAATTGATTTAATAATGATCAACAAGAGTAGGATAACGGGTACAATCCCATACAATTCCCACCACCAGAGTTACGCATCCTGTCCCTTTTGGAAGCTTTCCCATTTTTTATTCCTCTTGGAGCATGGACCTAGAAATGTTATGAGGTGCAGAAGGTGGAAGGTCTGGCTTTTGTAATTGCTTCTCTGCTGGACATGGTTTTTGGCAGATCAGTCCATACTCACAGCCTGTTTCTGTCTTTCCCTAGTGGGGCAGGGCTCTGAAGAGGTGGGGTTCCAGGGTACAATGGTGAGGTCCTCTGCCCAAGGAAGTCAGGTTAGCATCATGAGAGACTATCTGTAACTTGATAGCTGAAAATCATTAAGATTTAAAGAGAACTAATTGTTTAATAATCAGGAATCTAAAAGTAAGACTTAACATGAGATTTGGGGTTTCCATTTTGTAAAAAGCTAGGAGGTCTATTTTAGGTATATTCCAAGGGACCCATGACTTTACTAATTTTTTTCTGAGCCTGACAGCTAATTATGCAGGTGGGCTAAAGGTATTGTTTGGGGAAATGGTGTCAGAGTTGGAAGTAGGACTAGAAAGCTGGATCTGAGCAGAGAATAGCTCCCAAATATGGGGAAAGTATATAAATATTGTTAAATGTAAATTCCATCAGTTTGATCCGGGGCCCAAATTCAGCACAGGAGCCTGTTGTAACCTCTGCATACCTGTAGGTCTGAGCTTGCATTCCATGATCATAGCTAGGAATATTCTAGATTGCACTCAAACCTGATGTCTTTAAGATTTTTTTTTCTAATTTCAGTTTTTTTAAAAGAATTTTATACTTTTAGTTCTTACATTTAGGTCTTTGATTGATTTTGACTTAGTTTTTGTTTGCAATGCAAGAGCATGGTCTAACTTTACTCTTCTGTATGAGTATTCAAATTTTAGATGGTAATTTCCCCTGTTGAATGTAGTCTTGAAATCCTTGTCAAAAAATCAGTTGAATTTGTATGGTAAGATTGACTATTTTGGGCTTTCTACTCTTTTTTAAAATTTAATTTTATTTATTTAAATTTATCTTCCAAGAGAGAAGACCAGACTACCACTCCAACATATGTGGTACCATGGACACAACTCAGTGCCTATTGCATGCAAGACCTGTGCTCTTGACATACTGTTTTAATGATTGTACTTCTGTAGTATGCTTTGAAATCAGGAAATGTTAACCTTCTGTTTTTGTTTTTTATTTTTTATTTGGCTATTCAGGCTCCCCTAGGATTTTACGTGAACTTTTTTTAAAATTGTTGTAGTTATTGATGTGATTGGCTAGGACAGAGAGAAATGGAGAGAGGAGGGGAGGTACAGAGGGGCAGAAAAAGACAGCTACCTACAGAACTGTTTCACTGCTTGTGAAGTAACTCCCCTGCAGGTGGGGAACCGGGGGCTTGAACTGAGACCCTAACACCGGTCCTTGGGCTTTGTACCATGGTGTGCTTAACCCGCTGTGCTACTGCCCGACTCCCTTATGTGAACTTTATGATTGGTCTTTTACTGCTTCTGGAAGAAGTCATTATACTTTTATTAAAGCTTATATTAAATTTATAGATTACTTCAAATGACAAATTTTTAATGTAAATCCTACAATTTTTTTTGTCAAAAGATATTAGTAAATGAAAAGACTGAAAATATTATTGTTGTAACGTAGAGACTGAGAACTTATTTAGACTCTTCTTGAAACTATTGAATTTAGTTAACATGGAATACTGTGTTCTAAGTAAATTATTCTGTTATGTAATTTGTATTTATTCATTTTTTGACCAGAACATTATTCAGCTTTGAATGTTGCTGTTTTAAGGAGTCAAACCTGGGACCTTTTGCAAGTTTTCTTTGCAATTTGTAATTGTTTATTTTTATTTGTCCTAATATTGACTGATTTGGGGGGGGCTGGGCAGTAACACACCTAGTTAAACATACACATAGTATGAAACTCAAGGACCAGAGCAAGGATCCCGGTTGGCACCCTGGCTTCTCACTTGTAAGGGGGTTGCTTCACAAGTGAAGCAGGTCTGCATGTGTCTATCTCCCTCTCCCTTCCCTCCTCTTTGAATTTCTCTCTGTCCTATCCAACAACAACAGCAAAACCAATGGTAAAAATGATGGCTTGGAGGAGCAGTGGAATTGAAGTGCAGGCAATGAGCCACAGCAATAACCCTAAAGGCAAAAAAAAAAGAACGATTTTTCTTTTTTTTTTTTAATTTTTATTTATTGTATAGAGACAGTCAGAAATCGAGAGGGTAGGGGGAGATAGAGAAGCAGAGAGACAGAGACACACTTGCAGCACTGCTTCACTTGCAAAGCTTTCCCCCTGCAGGTGGGAGCCAGGGGCTCTAACCTGGGCCCTTATGCATTGTAACGTGTGCTCAACCAGTTGTGCCACCACCTGGCCCCAAGAAAGACTTGATTTGTAATTGACTGTGTTGTTTTATTTATCATCTATATGCTAGGAAGAATCTTTTTTTTTTCTTAATCCTTAATATTATTGGAGATCAGTTGTTTCTAAAAAACTATCTTACATGATATTTATTTTTATAATGAACCTGTAGTATTTTTAAAAATATTTTTTTAAATGATCTTTATTTATTGAATAGAGACAGCCAGAAACCGAGAGGGAAGGGGGTGGTAGAGAAGGGAGAGAGACAGAGAGCCACCTGCATCCCTGCTTCACCATTCGCAAAGCTTTTCCCCTGTACGTAGGGATGGGGAGTTCGAACCTGGGTCCTTGTGCATTGCAACATGTCTGCTAAACCAGGTGTGCCACCACCCAGCCTCTCTAGTATTTTCTTTATTGATAATAGAATTGAAAAAGTTTTCACATAGGTCCTTTATGGAGTCTGAGTTTGGCTGTGTTCTTTGATATCTGGGATGGTATATTTTGATAAGACTTTCAGCTCTTACCTTGTAATTGAGGTTTTTTTTTTTTTTTTTTCCCCACCCACCCAGGGCACTGCTCAGCTCTGGCATATAGTGGTGTCATTTGGGGATTGAACCTGTGACTTGTTGCCTCAAGCATGACAAGCATGGATGTTTCTCCCTCTCCCTCTCTTTCTCTTTCTCTCTCTCTCTCTCTCTCTCTCTCTATATATATATATATATATATATATGTAAAACCACTATGCTGTCTCCCTAGCCCCTATGAGTTTTTTTAGATTTATTTTTATTTTTTATATTTATTTCATAAGATAGAGTTAGGGACAGGCCCTAGCTCTGTCATGCAGTGCTCAGGACTGAACCTGGCATCTCATATTCAAAAGTCCTTGCTGAAAAAAGAGAGACTTACTGCTGGGACTAGAACTTGGGATCTCTTGGTTTTAAGTTCAGTGTTCTAGTCACTACTTCACCTATTGGACCACTGAGTTCACTCTTTTAAAGAGTAAAAAAATTCAGATTTATTTACTTATTTGTATTTCATTTATTCACAAGGTAGGGCCAGGAGAATAGTATAATGATTATACAAAATGGCTTCATCTTTATCTGTCCCCAGCACCACCATAGGCTAGAGCTTAATAGTGCTCTAGTTAGAAAGAAAACAAAAAATAAAAATGTTTATGCAAAGAGACTAATGCCTGAGGCTCCAAAGTCCCTGAATCCCCTGAACCACCATAAGCCAGAGCTGAGTAGTGCTCTGGTGTTTCTCTGTGTCTCTTTTTCTGCATCTTTCTCAAAAAAAAAAAAAAAAAGGGAAAAAGAAAAAGTGTTTTTTTTTATTTTTTATTATTGACTGCTTTTTTTTGGTCATGTCTAAGAAAATACTGCACAAAGATCACACATGGTTTCTTCCAAGAGCTTTATTTTTGTAGGTATTACATTTAGTCTTTGATCCATGTTTATTTTTTATGCAAGGTATGATGTGTTAGTTTAACTTTATTCTTTTTTTTGACATTTTTTCCCCTTTTTGTTGCCCATGTCATTTTATTGTTATTGATGTCGTCGTTGTTAGATAGGACAGAGAGAAATGCAGAGGGGGGAGAGAAAGACACCTGCAGACCTGCTTCACCACCTGTGAAGCGACCCCCCTGCAGATGAGGTGCCAGGGGCTTGAACCGGGATCCTTTAGCTGATCCTTGCTTTGCTCCACGTGCGCCTAACCCGCTGTTGCCCTACCCCCAACTTTATTTTGAATGTGGATGTGCAGTTGTCTTTAGAAAAAAAACTTTATCCATTGAATTGTTCTACCACTTTTGTCAAATATCTGTTGACTATAGATCTGTTTATCTTCCTTTCCATTGATCTATGTCTCCCCCCCCCAATTAATTTTTTTATTTGCCTCCAGGGTTATCGCTGGGGCTCAGTGCTTACACTATGAATCCACTGTGCCTAGAGGCTATTTTTTCCCTTTTTGTTGCCCTTGTTTATTGTTGCTGTTGTTATTGTTAGTATTATTGTAGGATAGAGAGAAATCGAGAGAAGAGACTGATAGACACTTGTAGACCTGCTTCACAGCTTGTGAAGCGGAACCCCCCCCCCCCCCCCCCCCCCCGCGCGCGTGCAGGTGGGTATCCAGGGTCTTGAACCGGGATCCTTACTATGGTCCTTGCTCCATGTGCTCTTAACCCGTTGTGCCACCTCCAAGCGTCCTGATCTATGTTTTTTTTTTTTTTTTTTTTCCCACCAGGGTTATTTCTGGGGCTCAGTGCCTGCACTACGAATCCACTGCTCCTGGAGGCCATTTTTCCCATTTTGTTGCCTTTGTTGTGCTTGTTGGAGTTGTTATTGTTGTCATCGCTATTGTTGGATAGGACAGAGAAATCAGTAGAGGAGGGGAAGACAGACGAGGAGAGAAAGACAAGACACCTGAAGACCTGCTTAACGGAGTGACCGCCTGTAGGTGGGGAGCTGGGGCCTGGAACCCGGATACTTACACCGGCCCTTGGCGCTTAACCCATTGCGCTACTGTCCAGCCCCCATTTATGTCTTTTTTTAAAAATTATTTATTCCCTTTTGTTGCCCTTGTTTTATTGTTGTGGTTATTATTGTTGATGTCGCTGTTGTTGGATAGGACAGAGAGAAATGGGGAGAGGAGGGGAAGACGGGGGAGAGAAAGATGGACACCTGCTAGACCTGCTTCACCACTTGTGAGGTGACCTCCCCTACAGGTGGGAAGCCGGGGCCTCGAACCGGCATCCTTATACCAGTCCTTGTGCTTCGCGCCGCGTGCGCTTAACCCGCTGCGCTACCTCCCGATTCCTCCCATCCATGTCTTTTTATGTCGCTTACATGCTGTTCTGATTGCTATAACTTTGTATTCAGCTGTTAAATAGGAAATCTTCGGTTTAAGTACTGTGCGCTAACGTATTACGTGACTAGATCTTCCAGCTTTGTTCTTTTTCAAGATTGTTTTGGCTAGTTTAGGTCATTGGATGTTTTTTGTTCTTTTGATTTTATCTTCAGAGAGGTGTAATAGGGACTCTTTAATATGCTTCAAAATTTGTGTGCATAATCCAGCTCAATATTCCAGCTCTTGAAATTTCTGTCCCTCTTGTTCATGAAAGTAGGTGGAAGGGCATCTAATGATTTGAATCTATGCCTACCAGGCTGCCAGAAGAATTTTTTTTTTTTAAATAGCATTAATATTTTCTCCTACATGCATCACTTCCCCAGCAGAACCTGAGCCTATGTTTGAGAGGAACTAAAGCTGAAAAAGGAAGAGTTGTTTGGTTTGGGTAGTTGGAGTCTGAGTGTATCTGATGTGGACTACAGTTCAAAAGAAGAGCAAGAACAGAATTTCTTTTTCCAGATAGTAAAGAAATGGAAGGGACTGGATGGTAGTGTCACACCAGGTTGATTGTGCATGTTAGAATGAAGAAGGACCCAGATTCAAGACCCCAGTCCCCACCTACAAGTGGAAAATTTTACAAGCAGCAAAGCAGTGTGCAGGTGTCTATCTCTCCATTTCTCCATGTCTCCGATACATAAAGGGGGGTGGCAGGAAGTGGTGCACATGGTTATTTAAGTGCACACACTATAGTGTGCAAGGACCTGGGTTCAATCCCCTGGCCCTCACCTGCAGGGGGAAAGCTTCATGAGTGGTGAAACAGGTCTGCAGGTGTCTCTCTGCCTCTCTCCCTCCCCTCCCTTATCAATTTCTCTGTCTCCAATAATAAATAATTTGTTTTTTTTTTAAAAAGTCAGTGGTCCAGGAGGTGGTGCAGTGGATAAAGCATCAGACTCTGAAGCATGAGGTCCTGAGTTCAATCCCTGGCAGCACATGTACCAGAGTAATGTCTGGTTCTTTCTCTCTCTCTCTCTCCTTCTCTCTTCATGAATTAATAAATAAAATCTTAAAAAAAAAAAAAAGAGAGTCAGGTGGTAGAGTGCAGTGCAGGTTAAGTGCACATGATGTGAAGTGCAAGGACCAACTTTAAGGATACTGGTTTAAGCCCCAGTCTCCCCACCTGCAAGGGGTCCTCTTCACAAGTGGTGAAGCAGGTCTGCAGAAATCAGAGAAACCCCCTCTCTGTCTTTCCCTCCTCTCTTGTGTTTCTCTCTGTCCTATAAAACAATAACAGCAATAACAAGGGTAACCAAAATGGAAAAAATAGCCTCCAGGAGCAGTGGACTCGGAGTGCAGGCAAAAAGAGCTAGAGAAACGAAAGAAAGGAAGAAATAGAATTAAATATAAAGGATAATATTTAGAGTTTTTGTATCAGATATAGTCTAACAATGACATAAGAGGTGTGAATTCACTATTCAAGTAACATAATTTGCTTGACACCCAAACCAGTGTTACCACCTGTGTGATTAAATTACAAAAGCAAATATTGCATGTCATTTTTCAAATAACCAAAATTATATTAAATTACTAATTATTTTGACTATGAACAATGAGTGTCTCCTATATTTTTGTATCTGTTTAACTTAGCACTGGGCTTACAGGTTAGTAAAGTTTATTCCCTCTTAGTTTGAAGTACTATTTTTTAAGACCTACTTAAATCAGGTACATAGATTTGAATATACAATTTCAACAAAATTTAGAAAATAGTAATGCATTGTTAGAATTTTCTTTCATTTTTTAAAATTTATTTATTTTCCCTTTTATTGCCCTTGTTTTTTATTGTTGTTAGATTTTATTGATGTCATCATTGTTAGATAGGACAGAGAGAAATGATGGAGAGAGGAGAGGAAGACAGAGAGGGGAAGAAAGATAGATACCTGCAGACCTGCTTCTGCCTGTGAAGTGACTCCCCTGCAGGTGAGGTGCCAGGGGCTTGAACCGGGACCCTTATGCTGATCCTTGCGCTTTGCGCCACCTGTGCTTAACCTGCTGCACTACTACTGCCTGACCCCTAGTGTTAGAATTTTTTAACTAACTCTCTACAGAGATATTAAAGATATAGTTGAATGTTATAGGCATTGTGAACTTCAGTTATATCTCATTTACTTATTTTATGATAGCTTGAGTTCCTAAATTCAAAGTATGGATCAATATCCAGCCTTAGGTATTACTGAAAAGGTAGAGGTTGGGAATCTTACTTCATGGATTTGGCCTTTAAGTGGTGGACTTAAAAGGGAAATAACTTTTCTTTTTCCAGATAGAAGGTTAGAGGCAGAGAGGGAGAAACAGAAAGAGGAGAGACACAATAAATAGTTCCACCATTTGTGAAATTTCTCCATTTCACAGTTCTCTCACTGTTATAACTAGGTGACTTAAAGCTGGGTTCATGTGTATGATAAATTGTGCACTCCACTGGGTGAGCTATTCCAGGTTCAAAAGGGGGAAATTATTAATATAAAAGTGTACAAAATCAGTCTATCGTGTTTTGCTTATATTTGAACAAAATAAAAAGTTTTCTAATGTTCTAAATCTTTCTAAGTATGCCCTGTTTGGGGGCCTTTGTATTTGCAATTTTCTTTTAAGAGCTTCTCTGTGACTTTCCCCTCATTCTTTTTGCAGTCTGCTAGGAGACTATAAGGCTGCCTATTTTGCATAATGTTCTATAAATGTCTCAGATTAACCAGTTCCAAAACTGAATTCATCATTTCCCCCTCTACCTTATTTCTCCTTTACCCCATCTCCTTTTCCTCTTTTTTCTTTTATTGCCACCAGGGTTATTGCTGGCACTTGGTGCCAGCACTATGAATCCACATCTCCTGTCAGCCCTTTTTTTTTTCTTTCTATTCTATTTTTATTTGGACAGGACAGAGAAAAATTTAGAGGGAAGGGAGAGACACCTGCAGACTTGCTTCATTGCTTGTGAGGCATTCCCCCTGCAGGTAGGGAGTGCCAGCTCCAACCCAGATCCTTGTGCTTGGTGATAATGTGTGCCCTCCCCCACTTCTGTACCTTTGTAAATTCCATTGGTAAATGTCCTAGTCATTGTGGTCAGAATCATTCAAGTTCACACCTGTTATTTCATTTACTGCATTGTACATTCAGGTTCTGTAGGTTCTTTCTTGACAATTTTTTTTAAATCTCTTTATCTGCATCCTCAACTGCTTTTGTCCTAAATCAAATCTTCCATCTGCTGCTAATATACTTCTTGGCTCTATCTACCTTTAGGACTGTCCTTTACCTAACTTTTCATCTATTGTCACTCCTTTGACAAAAAGCCTTCTCTTTCTATAGCTAGAGGATAAATCCCGGAGCTAGGCTGTGGTGCACCTGGCTAAGCGCACATAGTACTAAGTGCAAGGATCGGGTTTGAGTTCTTGCTCCCTACCTGCAACAGGGACACTTCAAGTGGTGAAGCAGATCTGCAGGTGTCTATCTTTCTCTCTCCTTCTCTATCTCCCCATCCTCTCTCAATTTCTCCGTTCTTTTGAATAAAATTGGGGGTGAAGGGGAGTGAAATGGTCATCAGGAACAGTGGATTCCTAGTGCCGACGTTGAACTCCAGCGATATCCCTAAAGGCTAAAAAAAAATTAGGTAGGTAGGTAGGTAGGTAGATTGATTGACAGACAGATAGACTGGGGCCTTAAACCTGTTTTGTTCCCAACAAGGCATATGCCCTGTGAAAAGGTTTCTATAAAAAGACTTTGTTTAGGAATATAATCTTATTGTTCCAGTATTTCAACATGTTATCAGTTATATTGGGCCTTTCAGTATCAGCAAAATTCATTTAAAAATTTACCTGTGTGTTCCATGGATGATACTACCATGGACTTTGCAGTACTGTGTTGTTTTCAAAATTGAATGGTTATGTCCTTCAGTAATTATCTGTTAACTCTGCCTCATCGCTTTTGCCACTCTTAAGTAGAAATCAGTAGTAAGACTGAATTCTAAGATTTGTGTAGTGCCCCAAGGGGTGGCACAGTGGATACAACACTGGACAAGCATGAGCTATTGAGTTTGATAAAAAGCATTTTTTATCAAATGGCATTGCCATGTATCAGGGTAATTTTCTGGCTCTCTTTCCTCTTCTCTCTTTAATAAATACATACTTGAAATTTGTGTAAATATCAATTCTGACTTAGAGGACTTAGTTTTGGGTTTTAAAAGGTAAGATGTACTTGTCTAAAAATGTAAACAAATAGAGGAGAAATAATGTGTTAATCAGTTGTTATCTATTTTAAATGTTAAACTGTTTTACTTAACTTTCTGTTTTTAATGATTGAATCTGAATTTCTTAATTTTGAATATTTTTATTATTTTTTGGATAGAGACAAAATCATGAAGGAAAGGGGAGATGGGGGCATGGGGAGATAGACCTGCAGCATTTATTCACCACTCATGAACAGCCTGTGCAGGTACAGACCAGGATATTGAACCTGGGTTCATGTGCATTGTAACGTGTGTTCAACCAGTTGCACCACCACCTGGCCCCGGAATCTGATTTTCTTAAGGAAACTTTATTTTTGAAGGATTACAAGAAGTAGCCTGCTTTTCAGTTTTCTCATGCTTTCAGTTATAATCATGGGAGTGAGGATTTTAAAAAATATTTATTCCCTTTTGTTGCCCTTGTTTTATTGTTGTAGTTATTGTTGTTATTGATGTCGTCGTCGTCGTCGGATAGGACAGAGAGAAAAGGAGGGGGGGGAGGGCGGGGAGAGAAGGACACCTGCAAGACCTGCTTCACCGCTTGTGGAGCGATTTCCCTGTAGGTGGGGAGCCTGGGGCTCGAACTGGGATCCTTCCACCAGTCCTTGTGCTTTGTGTCACCTGTGCTTAACCTGCTGTGCTACCACCGCCTGACTCCCAGGATTTAAAAAAAGTTTTTAAAATATTTATTTATTCCCTTTTGTTGTCCTTGTTGTCTTATTATTGTAGTTATTATTGTTGTTATTGATATTGTTGTTGGATAGGACAGAGAGAAATGGAGAGAGGAGGGGAAGACGGGGAGAGAAAGACAACTGCAGACCTGCTTCACCGTCTGCCAAGCGACTCCCCTGCAGGTGGGGAGCTGGGGGCTCAAACCGGGATTCTTTTAGACCAGTTCTTGTGCTTTGCGCCACCTGCGCTAAACCCGTTGCACTACCGTGCGACCCCCCCCTTTTTAATTTTTATTTATAAAATGGAAAAACTGACAAGACCATAGGATAAGAGGGGTACAATTCCCACCACCAGAGCTCTGTATCACATCTGCTCCCCTGATAGCTTTCTTATTCTTTATCCCTCTGGGAGCATGGACCAAGGGACATTATGGGCTGCAGAAGGTGTAAGGTCTGGCTGCTGTAATTGCTTCCCGGCTGAACATGGGCATTAACCGTTCGATCCATGGGAGTGAGGATTATTCTTTAAGGTTACCGGAAACAAAATTTGTGGCTATTAATATCTTAGTCTTTTACCTCAATATACAAATTTAACATTTGAAAATAAAAACTATCTGGTAAAGGTATTTCATGTAAAACAATATTTTTTCCCCATTTTTAAAAAATATTTATTCCCTTTTGTTGCCCTTGTTGTTGTAGCCTTATTGTGGTTATTATTGTTGTTGATGTTGCTCATTGTTGGATAGGACAGAGAGAAATCGAGAGAGAAGGGGAAGACAGAGAAGGGGGAGAAAGACAGACACCTGCAGACTTGATTAACCGCCTGTGAAGCGACTTCCCTACAGGTGGGGAGCCGGGGGCTCAAACCGAGATCCTAGCGCCAGTCCTTGTGCTTTGTGACGTGTACTTAACCCATTGTGCTACCGCCTGACTCCCAACAATGTATTTGACTTACATTTGAAAACTTAATAGTATTTGCTTGCTATTGATACATGATATGACCACATGATTGGAGAATAGAAATATAAATAAAGTGTTTTATGAAAGAATTTTAATTTATTTTTAATATTTATTTATTCTCTTTAGTTGCCCTTGTTTTATTGTAGTTATTATTGATGTCGTTGTTGTTGTATAGGACAGAGAGAAAATGGAGAGAGGAAGGGAAGATAGGAGGAGAGAAAGACACCTGCAGACCTGCTTTACCGCTTGTGAAGCAACTCCCCTACAGGTAGGGAGTTGGGGGTTCTAATCGGGATCCCTATGCAGGTCCTTGCGCTTTGCACCACCTTCGCTTAGCGTGCTGCGCTACTGCTCAACTCCCTTATTTATTTTTTTACCTGCACACTACTCAGCCCTGGCTTATGGTGGTGCCAGAATTTTAAAAGTTTGGTGGTGAGTATTGCATCAAAGCAAAGGACTCTGATGAAGGAAGGAAAGGGACAGGATAAAGTGACGTTGAAATCCTGTGTGTCTCCTAGACACCAATCAAGGAATGATGAGAGATTGTGCATGTATAACTATACTGTAAACCATTACTCCCCAATAAAATAATGTAAAATATAAAACAAAAAATATAAGAAGAAATTTAAAATTTGTTTAATTACTTAATTTTTTTTTTGTTTTGTTTTATCACCAGTTATCTGGGACACCGTGCCTACATAATTCCACTACTCCCAATGTATTCTTTTTATTCCTCCTCCATTTCCTCCTCCTCCTCCAGTGGTAGAGAGGCACAGGGATTGGGTGGTGGTGCACATATTATAATGTGCAAGGACCCAGGTTTAAGCCCCTGGTCCCCACCTATAGGGGGAAGGCTTTGTGAGTGGTGAAGCAAGTCTGCAGGTATCTCTGTCTCTCTCCCTTCCCTTTCCCTACTCTCTCAATCTGGCTGTCTCAGTCCAATAAATTAAGATAATTTTGTTCCTGGAGATGGCACAGTGGCTAAGGCACTAGACTCTCAAGCATGAGGTCCCAAGTTCAATCCCTGGCGGCACATGCACCAGAGTGATGTCTGGTTCTTTCTCTCCTTTCTCATTAATAAATAAATAAAATCTTTAAAAGTATATATTAAAAAGATAATAAAATAAATTTTTTAAAGAGAGATTAAGGGAGGAGGGGAGGAGAGATACCACAGCTCTGCTCCATCATTTGTGAAACCATACAGGTGCTCCTATATAGTGGTTTAGGGTTTGAGCCCTGGCCCTTGCACATGGTAAAGTATATGCTGTGTTTGGTAGCTATCTCCTAGCACCAGAAATTATGTGTGAAATTGGGTACTTATGCATGCATAATTTTACCACTTGAGTCAACTTTTTCATTTAGAGAAAACAAGAGGGACAAAACAACATTAGCATAGTTGCTTCCTCCTGTACTAGAGATTTTTTCCTGGTACTAGAACAGGATCTTGAACTATGCCCATGGTAAGGTGCACACCCTGCCCATTGAGCTGTCTGTCCAACTCCTGGAATGTTCTTTTATTTATTTTCTCTAACAATACCATTACAAAAGCTATAGCTGTACAGAAGGTAACAAATGACTATTGATAAATGTGTAAGGTGATGGCTACAAGTAGACAGATGTGTTTGCCAGTCAGTCACCATTTAAAATTTTTCCACTTTTGGGGTAATATGTGATATTTATTTATCAGTGGAGACACACACACACACACACACACACACACACACACACAGAGACAAAAAGAGAAACAGCATTACTCTAACATATGAGGTGCTGGGGATCAAACTCAAGACCTCATGGTTTTGTGTCCATCACTCTATCCACTGTGCCACCACACAGGATATGATATATACATGATTTTATTATTTTAACAAGACTTTAAACAATATTAGAAGTTTTTATTTATTTTCCCTTTTGTGTCCTTGTTTTATTGCTATAGTTATTATTGTTGTTGTTATTGATGTCGTTGTTGTTGGATAGGCAGAGAGAAATGGAGAGAGGAGGGGCAGAGAGGGGGAGAGAAAGACAGACACCTGTAGACCTGCTTCACCACCTGTGAAGCGACCCCTCCCCCCTGCAGGTGGGGAACAGGGGCTCGAACTGGGATCCCTATGCCAGTCATTGAGCATTACGCCATGTGTGCTTAGCCCGCTGTGCTACCGCCCGGCCCCGTATATTTCTTATATGCTGCTGAGTATAGATTGATTAGCTATGCAATTGCATCATTAGACAGTATGGAAAATTCTGTGATTCTTTAGCTATATGTAAGAAACTATCTGTACTATAATTATAAAAACTTAGATGGCATAGCCTGTTTGAACCTCCATCATATTCAATATATATGATCTGATGTTGACAAAATGTTCATTAAATGACTATATAGAAGTGAAATTGCTGGGTCATGTAGTAATTACATTTAACTTTTTAAAAACTGCCAGTTTTCTGCCATGGCTCCATTTATATTCCCACAAGCAATATATGAAAGACCATATTTTACAAGTGCATATTCAAGCTTTTTATTTCATTCCTTTCCACCTCCACTCCTCTATCTATTGAAATTTTGTGCATTCTTCAGTCTAAAATGGTATCTAACAACTGATAGTCTACATTTGTCTATTGACTTAAATGTAAATGGCATCTTGTTCTATAATTACATATTAAAGAAGCTGTTTGAGGGGGTGGGCGGTAGCACACATATTATAGTGTGCAAGGACCCAGGTTTGAGTCCCCGGTCCACACCTGTAGGGGGAAAGCTTTGCAAATGGCTAAGCAGTACTGCAGGTATGTCTCTGTCTTTCTCCTTCTCTATGTCCTACTTCCTTCTCAATTTCTGGCTGTCTCTATCCAATAAATAAATAATGTTAATAATAGTAATAATAATAAAGCTGTTTTAGGGCTAGGGAGACAGC
The DNA here is from genome assembly GCF_950295315.1 of Erinaceus europaeus. Classification (NCBI taxonomy): domain Eukaryota; kingdom Metazoa; phylum Chordata; class Mammalia; order Eulipotyphla; family Erinaceidae; genus Erinaceus; species Erinaceus europaeus. The sequence goes on from NC_080163.1 coordinate 45,400,615, forward strand.
ATAGTGGTTATGCAAAGGACTCTCATGCCCGAGGTTCTGATGTCCAGTTTCAATCCCCAGTACCACCATAAGCCAGAGCTTAATGGTACTCTGGTCTCTCTCTTTCTCTCCCACACATACCCCTTGCCTTTTCATTAAAATAAAAGTAAATAAGACATTAGGGAAAAAAAAAAGAAATTGTGTTACAACATAATACATGGCTTATTGTTCTTTTTCCATAGGGATAAATGGTTTACAGTCAACAATAAAATACAGTAACAAAAAATGAAATACAGTAGTTTATACATGTGTAACATTTCTTTTTGTTAAATTTTTTAAATCTTATTTATTTATTGGATAGAGACAGCCAGAAATCAAGAGGGAAGGGGGTGATAGAGAGGGAGAGAGACACACCTGTAGCACTGCTTCACCACTTGTGAAGCTTTCCCCCTACAGGTGGGGACCAGGGGCTTGAACCTGGGTCCTTGCGCATTGTAATGTGCCCTCAACCAGGTGTGCCACCACCTGGCCCCTCTTTTTCTTTTTTTAAATATTTAGTTATTCCCTTTTGTTGCCCTTTTTTTTTTTTTTTTTATTGTTGATGTCGTCCTTGTTGGATAGGACAGAGAGAAATGGAGAGAGTAGGGGAAGACAGGGAGAGAAAGACAGACACCTCAGACCTGCTTCACCGCATGTGAAGCGACTCCCCTGCAGGTGAGGAGCCAGGGGCTCGAACCGGGATCCTTAGGCCTGTTCTTGTGATTTGCACCACCTGCGCTTAACCCACTGCGCGACTGCCCGACTCTCTTTCTTTTTTTTATTACCTTTATTGTTGGATAGAAACTGAGAAGGATGGGGTGATAGAGAAGGAGAGAGAAATAGAGACACCTGCAGCCCTGCTTCACCACTTGTCCCCCTGCAGGTGGGGACCTGTGTCCTTGAACACTGTAACATGTGCACTCAACCAGGTGCGCCACTCGGCCCCTACATTTTTCAGTTTTCCACATAACAGTCAATCCCCTCTAGGTCCTCAGACATCATGTTCCAGGACTTGAACCCTCCTTCCCCACCCCAGAGTCCTTACTTTGGTGCAGTACACCAGAAGGTTCAATGTTCTTAAATCTGAAATTAAAGGCATATTTTGCAAAATTATAGTACATCACTAGATACTAAAATAAATCCAAGTGATTGTGGATATATATATTTTTTCTTCTTCTTCTGGGCAGTGTTGCCTTGAGCTTGCGCCACTTTACTCCCAGGTCAATTTTTGCTCTTTTCAGAGGTGTGTGAGGTGTGGGGAAATAGCACCATACTGGAGTTTCCCCTGGTGCCATAGTAGTCCTGTTTGGGGCTCACATCTGGACCTATCCAGCACCTATTCAAATTATCTTATTGTTGTTATTATTACATCACCTTATTAGGTATCCATTGTGAATACTGATCATCAATGAGCCAAGTAATGTAGTTCAAATACTGTGGTACTTTGTTGTTAAAATTTCGGATGCTCTTGCCGGCCGGGTTGGCTTGCTTCACGGTGGTGAACAGAGACGCGGAGACAACGGCTGGGCAGGGAAGCTGTATTTCTTTATTCAGGAACAACGATTCATAAACTAAGACAAACTAATCACCAAACAGAACTCTGCTGTCTCTTTGCGGCGGCACAAGCACTCTCTTACTCTCGAACTCAGGAACTCTCCAACTCTCGTACTCGGGAACCCTCTGAAACTCTGGCACACTGGAACTCTCTCTTACTCTGTAACCCAGAAACTCTCGAACTCAGGAACCCAGGAACTCTGTCACTGGGGAACTCAGGAACTCTCGGACTCCGGAACCCTCTCCCAGGGTCCCTTGGGGCGGGGCCAAGCAGGCCCGCGAAATTAACAGGACTCATCCAATTCTCTTGGAGGGGGAGGGCTAGAACAAGTCAATGTAAAGCATACGACAATTCCCCCTTTTCTTTTTAACTAAATGACTATAGTATCAAGGGTGTGGGGTGAACAGAACCATATATAACAAAAACCAGCATGTTGCCAAGGGAAGGCCTGAGGGGGCCATATCTGCCTCTGGGGGGCTACTTGCCTGGACAGGCATTAGCATGGGGGCGGGGACGGCCTAGAGTCCCACAGGCAGCTGGCTGCAACTTACTATGAAACAAAACTTGTTATTAGCATATCTACTGCAGGATCCAACGTTTCTAATAGAGAAGGAATTTGAGACTTTTACATATCAACAACGTCTTTTAACCTTTTGTTACACCCATTCAAGATGGAGACACACCCTAGGTGTGGGCCGGAGAGGAAACCTCAGGCATGAGAATAATTAGCATAGCCATTGTGCGATCTACCATTTCTAATAGAGAAGGTAGTGTTTTACATATCAACAAGTCTATTTAACCTTTTGTTTAGACCAACTTAGTTAAAATATATTGATTGTTAACTAATTTTTACCTTAGACTTTAAATGTAAGTTAATTTTATCTTTATGAGAATTACATTGAAAACCTTTTTCATTTAACTTTGACTAGTAAGAATTTAGCCTTAAAGCTACTGTTTACCAAACTTTAAACATACACATAAACATGGTCATTAATACACAAGGAGAGAAACCTTTGTTACGAAGACATGTCATTTTAAACACGAATTTAAATCTGTACTGTCTTAGTTGTTGGGGGGGGGGGGGGTTCACCATCCGGAGGTGGTTTCCCGTGTAGCTCCACTTCTAGGAATTGCAGGTTGCGATCTCTGCACGAATCTCTGCGTACTCCAGCTTGTCTGCCTTCAGACCGGACCGGCGGCTGGAGATCTCGTGTGCCCAGTTTCGGCAGGGAGCCCGGGGGTCCGGGAGGCCCGGGATGGTTCCAGAATTCATAGAAAGAGGGCAGGCAGGCCATCTTTGTAGAAGGCGTGGGCCTAGGTGCCCAGGGGTGGCGGCCATGATGGGCCGCTGCGGCCCTGCCCCATGGCCCTGCCATGTCTGCTGCCCTGTTCGCAGTGGCCGAGCAGCGTGGAGGGATCACGCGTCCAGTGCCCTGCGCCACGCGGTGGAGAGCCGGCTCCTGTGGGCTGGCCTCGGGCTCTTGCATGTTGGCCTCGGGCTCTTGTGTGTTGGCATAGGGCTCCAGCATGTTGGCATTGGGCTCCTGGGTCTTTTGTGTGCTGGCGTAGGCCTCCTGTGGGCTGCGGGGCTGCGGGGCTGCGGGCGCAGTGCGTGGGGTTGTCTGGGCGCAGCCGGCTGGCTGGCTGTTTAATAACCAGGTGGAAACGGCAGCTCTGCGCCTTGCCTCCCGCCCGCTGGCTCTTCCCGCTGGCTGTTCTGAGTTCGCCCGAGCGAGTGGAAACCAGAGTGGTCCAGAGATAAATGTTCCAGAAACAGCAAAACAGTCTCGTGAAGAAAGAGCAGAGGCCTTTGGAGATCTCTTCACAAACAGAAGAGAAGGCCATCGAGCATAGGTAGCCAAATTGTCTTTACTTATCTGAGAGATGCGCAGGTCAGGTCCACGTGGGCGCCATTTGTTGTTAAAATTTCGGAAGCTCTGGCCGGGCTTGCTTCACGGCGGGTAACAGAGACGCGGAGACAACGGCTGGGCAGGGCAGCTGTATTTCTTTATTCAGGAACAACGATTCACAAACTAAGACAAACTAATCACCAAACAGAACTCTGCTGTCTCTTTGCGGCGGCGCAAGCACTCTCTCTTACTCTGGAACTCAGGAACCCTCTCCCTTACTCTCGAACTCAGAAACTCTCGCACTCTCGCACTCTCGAACTCCGGAACTCAGGAACTCTGTCTCTCTGGCACTCTCTCTTACTCTGTAACCCTGAAACTCTCGAACTCAGGAACTCATGAACTCTCGTACTCGTGAACTCAGGAACCCTCCCTCAGGGTTCCTTGGGGCGGGGCCAAGCAGGCCCGCGAAATTAACAGGACTCATCCAATTCTCTTGGAGGGGGAGGGCTAGAACAAGCCAATGTAAAGCATACGACAGTACTTTGTTTATACATTCGTGAAGTAGTATTACCAGTGGTTAAGAGTATAGACTCTTGTAGATAAATGACCTTTGTTTAAAAATCTACCTTTCATTCAGGCTAGGGAGATGGCATAATGCTTATGCAAAAAACTTTCATGCCTGAAAGTCCAAGGTCTCAAGTTCAATCCCCCTTATAACCATATGACAGAGCTATGTAATGCTCTGATAAAAAAAAAAAAAATGAGGTAGTACTAGAGGAAACTTGGTTTACCTTTATTAGCTGTGTGTAACTTTGAAGAGATAACCTTCTTATTATTTTTTTCTGTCTGCATGCAAATATGCAGAAATATTTCTTGCTTATACATATTTACATACCTAGAGAAACATGAGTATACAAATATGTACTAAAGATATGTTCATGAGTACTCAGGTTCATGTTAAATACATGCATGTATATATTCATAGCAAAATGAAGATCCTGTTTTGAATATTCTGATTTTTATATAATTTTATGAATGTTATTTCATGCCATTAAATTTGTTTTTTTTTTAATTTTTAATTTTATTTATTCCCTTTTGTTGCCCTTGTTGTTTTATTGTTGTAGTTATTATTGTTGTTGTCATCGTTGTTGGATAGGACAGAGAGGAGGAGAGAAAGACAGACACCTGCAGACCTGCTTCACCGCCTGTGAAGTGACTCCTCTGCAGGTGGGGAGCCGGGGCTCGAACCGGGATCCTTATGCCAGTCCTTGTGCTTTGCGCCACCTGCGCTTAACCCGCTGCGCTACAGCCCGACTCCGTAAATTTGTTTTTAATGACTGCATAGTAGTCCTTCATGTGATCTAATTTCCTACTATAAGTAATCCTCCTTGGCTTTTTTTTTTTTTTTTTTTTGCCTCCAGGGTTATCGCTGGGGCTCTGCACTACAAATCCACTGCTCCTGAAGGCCATTTTCCCCATTTTGTTGCCCTTGTTATTACCATTGTTGTCATTATTATTGTTGTCATTGCTGTTGTTGATGGATAAGACAGAGAAATCAAGAGAGGAGGGGAAGGCAGGGAAAGAGAAAGATAGATAACTGCAGACCTGCTTCACTACCTGTGAAGGTACCCCCCCCTGCAGGTGAAGGTACCTCCCTGCAGATGAGGAGCCGGGGCTCGAACTGAGATCCTTATGCCGATCCTGTGCTTTGCACCATATGCGCTTAACCCGCTGCGCTACCGCTTGACCCTCCTCCTTGGTTTTTAGATTATTTCCCTGCATGGCTTTTTGTGTCTGTATGATTCCACCACTCCCAGTAGATGTTTTTTTTCCTTTCAGTATCAGACAGAGAAGGAGAGATACCATAGTGCTTTTTGCACCACTCATGAAAAATTCCACAGTGTTGTGGTTTTAGGGTCTCTAATACAGGTCCTGGCATGTGGTAAAGTGAGTTATCTCTTGGCCCCTAGCTTTCACAAAGTGGGGTTTCTGGGTTCCTTTTAATATTATTTACATGCACGTCTCCAGATTGCCTTTCAGGAATGTTGTATATATTTTGTTAAAATATATACATATAATTTAGAATTAAGTTGATTTGAAATTAGAGTCATACATGTTTACTTTCTTTTTTTTTATGGTTTAAATACCCTTTATTTTGTCATCAAATAATCACTATTTTTAAAATATTTTATTCATTTATTTATGAGAGAGAAGACACAGAAAGAAACATACAAAGAGAGAGAGATAGAACCTGGGACCTCAGAGCATGAGGCATGAATGTCTGCTTGTTATTTAGAGCAAATGGGATAGAGTTGTACCAGGACAGGACTGGGAACTCTCACATATAAGACTTCTGCACAAGCACTGTGCCCTTTCCTCCATCTAGACCCAGAAAAATCGAAAATGAGATAGGGATGATTATAACTGATAGTTTACCTTTTATTGAATGTGGGGGGGAGGAATAGTGCACCTAAATAGTTGCTACAGGTTCATTTTTCTGCCACTAACAAAAGTTCAAGATCTCATTTGTGCTAGGGAAAGTTTGTTTATTAACATTTGAAGCATGCTTCCATGCCTGGGGGAAAGCATGATGTTGCTTTTCAGAACCCCCTTCCTCTCTCATTTTTAGCCTTATTTTTTAATATTCTATGCAAATTATTAATACTTCATTCTTTTTTTTTTTTTTTCCATATCCCACCCCTCCCCTGATAGCTTTCCCATTCTCTATCCCTCTGGGAGCATGGACCCAGGGTCATTGTGGGTTGCAGAAGGTAGAAGGTCTGGCTTCTGTAATTGCTTCCCCGCTGAACATGGGCGTTGACTGGTCGGTCCATACTCCCAGTCTGTCTCTCTCTTTCCCTAGTAGGGTGGGTCTCTGGGGAAGCTGAGCTCCAGGACATATTGGTGGGGTCTTCAATCCAGGGAAATCTGGCCGGCATCCTGATGACACCTGGAACCTGGTGATGCAAACTCTAGTGTACTTCTGCTTTCTTACTTTGGTGCCATACTCCAAACTCAGTCAATTTCTGCTTTGCGTTTCTACTTCTTTTTTTTTTTTTTTTTTACATGCATAACATTTCCCAGATTCCCATTTAACAATACAACCCCCACTATTTCATTCATCATTTTTCATGGACCTGTATACTCCCCACACACCCACCCACCCCAGAGTCTTTTACTTTGGTGTAATACTCCAATTCCATTTCAGGTTCGACTTGTGTTTTCTTTTCTAATCTTGTTTTTCAACTTCGGCCTGAGAGTGAGATCATCCCGTATTCATCCTTCTGTTTCTGACTTATTTCACTCAATATGATTTTTTTAAGGTCCATCCAAGATCGGCTGAAAACGGTGAAGTCACCATTGTTTACAGCTGAGTAGTATTCCATTGTGTATATATACCACAACTTGCTCAGCCACTCATCTGTTGTTGGACACCTGGGCTGCTTCCAGGTTTTGGCTATTACAAATTGTGCTGCCAAGAACATATGTGTACACAGATCTTTTTGGATGGGTGTGTTGGGTTCCTTAGGATATATCCCCAGGAGGGGAATTGCAGGGTCATAGGGTAGGTCCATTTCTAGCCTTCTGAGAGTTCTCCAGACTGTTCTCCACAGAGGTTGGACCAATTGACATTCCCACCAGCAGTGCAGGAGGGTTCCTTTGACCCCACACCCTCTCCAGCATTTGCTGCTGTTACCTTTTCTAATGTGTGACATTCTCTCAGGAGTGAAGTGATATCTCATTGTTGTCTTGATTTGCATTTCTCTGACAATCAGAGACTTGGAGCATTTTTTCATGTGTTTCTCGGCCTTTAGGATCTCTTCTGTGGTGAATATTCTGTCCAAGTCCTCCCCCCATTTTTGGATGGGGTTATTTGTTGTCTTGTTGTTGAGTCTGGCAAGCTCTTTATATATGTTGGTTATTAAACTCTTATCTGATGTATGGCATGTAAAGATCTTCTCCCATTCTGTGAGGGGTCTCTTGATTTGGGTAGTGGTTTCTTTTGCTGTGAAGAAGCTTTTTAATTTGATGTAGTCCCATAGGTTTATACTTGCCTTAGTCTTCTTTGTAATTGGATTCGTTTCATTGAAAATGTCTTTAAAATTTATGCGGAAAAAAGTTCTTCCAATATTTTCCTCTAAGTATCTGATAGTTTCTGGTGTAACATCCAAGTCCTTGATCCACTTGGAATTTACTTTTGTATTTGGTGAAATACAGTGATTCAGTTTCATTCTTCTGCATGTTTCAACCCATTGTTTCCAACACCATTTGTTGAAGAGACTCTGCTTCCCCCATATAATAGTCTGGGCCCCTTTGTCAAAGATTAGATGTCCATACGTGTGGGGCCTCATTTCTGGGCTCTCAATTCTATTCCACTGGTCAGTGTGTCTGTTCATGTTCCAGTACCAAGCAGTTTTGATGACAATGGCCCTATAATACAGTTTGAGATCTGGCAGTGTGATGCCTCCGGTTCTGTTCTTTTTTCTCAAGATTGTTTTGGCAATTCTAGGTCTTTTCTGGTTCCAGATAAACATTTGTAGCATTTTTTCTATTCTCCTAAAAAATGTGCTTGGGATCTTGATGGGGATAGCATTAAATTTGTAGATGGCTCTGGGTAGTATATTCATTTTGATGATGTTAATTCTTCCAACCCATGAACATGGAATATCTTTCCACTTCTTTGTGTCTTTTTCAATTTCTTTGAGTAGTGACTCATAATTTTCAGTATACAAGTCTTTCACTTCTTTGGTTAGGTTTATTCCTAGATATTTTATTGTTTTTGTTGCTATAGAAAAAGGAACTGATTTCTGGATTTCAATTTCTTCTAACTTAGTGTTTGCATAGAGGAATGCCACTGACTTTTGAATGTTAATTTTATAGCCTGACACATTACTGTATTGCCTGATGATTTCCAAAAGCTTCTTGCTGGATTCCTTAGGTTTTTCCATGTATACTATCATGTCATCTGCAAATAAGGAGAGTTTGACTTCTTCTCTTCCAATCTGTATGCCTTTAATTCCTTGCTCCTGCCTGATTGCTATGGCAAGAATTTCTAGCACTATGTTGAATAGTAATGGTGATAGTGGGCAGGCCTGTCTAGTACCTGATCTGAGGGGAAATGCTTCCAGTTTTTCACCATTGAGTATGATGTTGGCTGTAGGTTTGCTATATATAGACTCCACTATCTTCAGGAATTTTCCATCTATTCCTATTTTTTGTAGTGTTTTGATCATAAAGGGATGTTGTATTTTGTCAAAGGCTTTCTCTGCATCTATTGATATGACCATGTGGTTTTTGGTCTTGCTTTTGTTGATGTGGTGGATCACATTGATTGATTTACGTATATTAAACCAACCTTGCATGCCTGGGATGAACCCCACTTGGTCATGATGAACAATCTTTTTGATATACTGCTGTATCCGGTTGGCTAGAATTTTGTTCAATATTTTCGCATCTATGTTCATCAGAGATATTGGTCTGTAGTTTTCTTTTTTGGTTGTGTCCCTGTCTGCTTTTGGTATCAGGGTGATGTTGGCTTCATAGAAGCTGGCAGGGAGTATTCCAGTATCTTCAATCTTCTGGAAGACTTTTAAAAGTAGAGGTATTAGTTCTTCTTTGAAAGTTTTGTAGAATTCATTTGTAAAACCATCTGGTCCAGGACTTTTATTTTTGGGAAGATTTTTGATAACTGTTTCAATTTCATTAGCTGTGATGGGCCTGTTCATGTTATCCACTTCCTCTTTACTTAGTTTTGGAAGTTGGTAGGTATCTAGGAAATCATTCATTTCTTCCAGGTTCTCTAGCTTGGTGGCATATAGTTGTTCATAGAAGCCTCGCATGATATGTTGAATTTCTGCAGTGTCTGTTGTGATATCTCGTCTTTCATTTACTATCCGATTTATTTGGGTCTTCTCCCTTTTTTGTTTTGTGAGTCTGGCTAAAGGTTTGTCGATTTTGTTTACTCTTTCGAAGAACCAACATTTACTTTCATTGATCTTTTGTATGGTTTTCCTATTCTCAATGTTATTTATTTCTGCCCTAACTTTAGTAATTTCTGTCCTTCTGGTTGCTTTAGGATTCCTTTGTTGTTGTTCTTCTAGGTTTTTAAGATGTGCAATCAGGCTGTTTATTTGTGCCTTTTCTTGTTTCCTAATGTGTGCTTGTATAGCTATGAACTTCCCTCTTAGGACTGCTTTAGCTGTGTCCCAAATATTTTGATAGCTTGTGTCTTCATTTTCATTGAACTCTCCAAACATTTTGATTTCTTCCTTGATTTCCTCTTTGACCCAGAAGTTGTTAAGAAGTGTACTGTTGAGCTTCCACATTTTGGGACTGTTACTAATCTTTTGTTGATTGTTAAGTGTTAGTTTAATTCCACTGTGGTCTGAGAAGATGCTTGGGATGATTTCAGTGCTCTTGAATAGGCTGATGCTGTCTTTGTGGCCTAACATATGGTCTATCCTTGAGAATGATCCATGTGGATTTGAGTAAAATGTGTATTCCAGTTTCTTGGGATGAATGACTCTGAAAATGTCCAATAGTTCTAGTTTATCTATCTCTTCATTTAGCTCCCTTATGTCTTTACTGATTTTCTGCCTGGATGATCTGTCAAGTTGAGATAGTGGGGTGTTGAAGTCCCCTACTATGATTGTGTTACTGTTAATATATTGCTGTAGCTCTTTCAGTAGAAGTTTGATGTATTTAGATGGCTTCTCATTGGGTGCATAGATATTAATAATTGTTAAGTCGTCTTGATTGACTGATCCTCTGAGCATTAAGTAGTGTCCATTCCTATCTTTTTTAATCTTATCTATTTTAAAGTCTATCATGTCAGATATGAGAATAGCTGTTCCTGCCCTTTTTTGTGGGCCATTGGCTTGAATGATAGTTTTCCATCCTTTCACTTTAAGTCTGTGTTTGTCTTGTTGTGTTAGGTGAGTTTCCTGTAGACAACATATTGTTGGGTTACATGTTTACTTTCATAAGTTGATTTTTGACTATATCACTCATTCATTTAAACTCGTGTTTATAAAATTACATCTATGTATACTGGATTTTTGGGTCCATAGAGTAGAGCAGTGAACAAATAGGTATAGTTTCTCATTGTCGGGAACTTTCCTGTTTATTGCTAGGGCTCCAGATATTTGACAGTAGATTAATTCTTAGTTTTGATTTTAATTCATCTCTGTTGATACTCATTTATTAATGAGTGAATACCAGAGCATCACTCTGGTGCTAGGGATCAACCTCAAGAGCATATGCTTGCAGTTCCTGAGTTATGCCACATTTATCACCCTTAGAGCTTAGTTTTGTTTGCTTGAGAGCCAGAATTGAATAAATTTTATAAAGGAGGGGGAAAACTGCTTTAATGACCTTTATATGCTATCCAGTCTTTTATTGTCTCTTGTATAATTCTTTCTGGGGACTATATTCATCTACTTGTTTTATTTTTTAATTTTCTTTTTGCCTCCAAGGTTATAGCTAGGGCTTGGTGCCTGCACTACAGATCCACTGCTCCTGGAGGCCACTTTTTCCATTGTGTTGCCCTTATTGTTATTGCTGTTATTGCTGTTGGCCAAGACAGAGAAATTGAGAATGGAGGGGTGGACAGAGGGGGAGAGAAAGATAGACACCTGCAGACCTGCTTCACTGCCTGTGAAGCGACCCCCCAGCAGGTGGAGAGCCAAGGACTTGAACCCAGATCTTTGCATGGGTCCTTGTGCTTTGTATTATGTGTGCTTAAACCCGCAGTGCAAATGACCAGCCCCTTCTTGTTTTATTTTTTATAGTTATTTATTTTTTGTTGTCCTTGCTTTTTTATTGTTGTTGTAGTTATTTTTGTTGTTGTTATCATTGTTAGATAGGACAGAGAAATGGAGAGAGGAGGGAAAGAAAGGGGGTAGAGAAAGACAACTGCAGACCTGCTTCACCGGCTGTGAAGCAACTTCCCTGTAGGTGGGAAGCTGGGGGCTCAAACTGGGATCCTTATGCGGTCCTTGGTCTTTGTGCCACATGTGCTTAACTCGCTGTGCAACCTCCCAACTCCCTTGTTTTATTTTTTAAATGCAGCTTTTCAGACTTTGTGCTATGCTCAGAACATACAGTGCTTTTCAGGAAATTTAAGTGTGTTTCTGGGTTATAGTTGTCATGCTGAAAGGTAATTAGATAGCTGGAGGCTTAAGAGTTTTACCTATAGACCCATTTTTCTACAGTACTTTATTTAGTTCAGAAATTGTTAAATTACATTTCTAACAGTAATTGAGATATGTTTATGGATTTTATTATCTTTAATTTATACAGGTTGAGTCATTTATTTTGGACCAAGAAGATCTGGATAACCCAGTGCTTAAGACAACATCAGAGATATTTTTATCAAGTTCTGCAGAAGGAGCAGACTTGCGCACTGTGGACCCAGAGACACAGGCACGACTAGAAGCATTGCTGGAAGCAGCAGGTACTTTATGTTTTGTTTTTTCTCTCTCTCTCTTTTTATTTAAAGGTATGATCTCTACATAATTTTACACAAGATTACTCTTAACATTAAGTAAAATTAAATGAAATTTGAAATCTGTAATTTTGTTACATTTTCTGTTTCTTAATGAAAATGTTCACGTATATTTTAAGAACTTTTGGCTGAAAAATTTTTAACTTTTGATAAAATTACCAGTTACAGTATGAATAAAAGTGGGGGATTAACTTGAGTTCATCACATTACGAATCTTTTACACGACTTAGAAAATTCAGGGTCTGCAAATATGTATATCATCTTTGTGTGAGTTAATTATGAATGCCATTTTTTCTCTTTTTAAAAATTTATTTATAAAATAAAAAACAGCAAACATCAACAAAACCATAGAATAAGAGGGGTGAAATTCCACGTATTTCCTGCCACCAGAGTTCCATATCCCATCCCCTCCATTGGAAGCTTTCCTATTCTTTATCTCTCTGGGAGCATGGACCCAGGGTCATTATGGGGTGCAGAAGGTGGGAGATCTGGCTTCTGTAATTACTTCTCCTGTCAACATGGGTGTTGGCAGTCTGATCTATATACCCATCATGTCCCTATCTTTCCCTACTGGGACAGGGCTCTGGAGAGTGGGGTTCCAGGGTATATTGGTGAGGTCATATGCCTCAGGTTAGCATCATGGTAGCATCTGCAACTTGGTGTTTGGAACATGTATTCCTTTGCTTCCTCCTTTCTTGTGGGACTCAGTTTAGTAGTTTTTGTAAGGTGGAGTTTATTGTGGCAAATTCCTTTAGTTCTTGAATATTTGAGAGAACGTTTATTTCTCCCTCATATTTGAAGGAAAATTTTGCAGGCTACAATATTCCTGGCTGGAATTCCCTCTCCTTTAAAACTTTGAATATGTTATTCCACTCTCTCCTTGCCTCTAGAGTTTGTGAAGAGAAATCTGATGAAAGTCTTATAGCTCTGCCTTTGTATGTAACTTCTTTCTCTAGCAGCCAGCAATTTTTTTTTCTTGTCGTTGACTTTTGATAGTTTTACAATGATGTGCCTTGGCGTTGGTCCTTTTGTATTTATATATCTGGGTGATCGTTCTATCTCTTGAATTAGAATGTTCTAGTAGTTTCCTAAGTGAGGGAATTCCTCAGCTAAAATTGCTCTGAAAATGGACTCTGGGCTTTGGCCATGTCCTCCTCTTCAGATATAACTCATCACTCTTATATTCAATCTTTGGCTGGAGTCTGCAATTTCACAGTGAGTTGTTTCAATCTTTCTGAACCATTCTTCTCCCTCATCTTTGGATTGAATGAGTGGGCTGGCTGTATCTTCTAGATAGGAGATTATTTCTTCTGAATGTGTGATTCTACCATTTTTTTAAAAAAATTATTTTCCCTTTGGTTGCCCTTGTTTTTTATTGTTGTAGTTATTGTTGTTGTTATTGATATCATCATTGTTAGATATGACAGAGAGAAACGGAGAGAGGAGGGGAAGTCAGAGAGAGGGAGAAAAAGACAGATGCCTGAAGACCTGCTTCACCACCTGTGAAGCGATCCCCTTGCAGTTGGGAGCCGGGGACTAGAACCAGGGACTAGAACTAGATCCTTATGCTGGTCCTTGCACTTCGCACCACGTGCTTAACCTGCTGCGCTACCACCCGACTCCCATGAATCTCCTTTCTAAGCCTTTTTTTTTTTTTTTTTTTTTTTAATTTTTTATATTTATTTATTTTCCCTTTTGTTGCCCTTGCTGTTTAACATTGTTGTAGTTATTGATGTCGTTGTTGTTGGGTAGGACAGAGAGAAATGGAGAGAGGAGGAGTAGAGAAAGACACCTGCAGACCTGCTTCACCGCTTGTGAAGCGACTCCCTCGCAGGTACGGAGCTGGGGGCTCAAACTGGGATCCTTCAGCTGGTCCTTGTGCTTCGCACCACGTGCATTTAATCCGCTGTGCCACCACCTGACTCCCCTTTCTAAGCCTTCTACCTGGGCATGGGTTGTAGTTAGAATGTCTTTTACTCCCTGGAGTTCTGTTTGAAAATTTTCTTTCATGCTTCCTAACTGCTTAGTGAATTCTGACTGAAGTTCTTTCAAGATTTGAAAATTCCTAGTGAACTCTGTTATAAGTTCCTCTCTTGTGTGTTTTAATTCCATAGTAACATGCTCTTTTAATTCTTGCTTAAATTCTTGAGAGAGTCCTCACAATGAGTTTTCTGTCGTCTGTCTCTGAGAGTTTCTCTAAATCTGTAATTCCTGAATTTCCTGTTTCATTTCTGTCTGGCTGATATGCATAGTTGGCTTTTTAGTTTTGTTTCTCTGCTTGGGCATTTTTTTGTGCTGATTATTGATGCAGGTGATGCTGTTGTGATCTCTAGGTTTCTCTTGTTTGTATGATCTGCTACAGGTGGGGTAGGGGGTGGTTGCTTTGGGCTGTCTTGTGGTCACAAGTGCCCTGTTTTATGTTGTTGTCTTGCCTTAAATTCAGAAGGCTAAAACCACCTTGAGTCAAAGATTGAGAGGTTTTAAGCCCCTGTCTCTTTTCTTCAGGCACTAGGAACAATGGTATTTGCTTGCTGCGCTTAAAGTGAAATCGTCAAAATGGCGCAGCTCAGCATCCCTGCCACCCAGAGCTCTGATTTGACTTTGCTGTTCTTCAACCTGCTCCCCTTTTCACTCCAGCCGCACACGTGAGCACCCACTTGAGGCTGCAGAACTTTCAGCTGTAGATTATGACTTCAGTTGGGTCTCTTGTATTTATTTGTTGTTTTGGGAGGAGAGGCAATTCAGTCCCAGTTATTCCATGGCCACGCCTCCCAGAAGTCCCAGTTTTTTTTTCTTAAAAGACATAAAAAATGAACACAAAGTTGGACCAAAATTTACTGAGCTTTGTCAACTTTTTGCTTTGAAGTAGCAGAAAAAATTACCTGTAATGAATATGTCTTCTCGAAAAATAAATTTATCACTTTTCTGTTAATACAACCTGCTCTTATTTGCTATGTAAAATTTTCATTATAGGTTTGGGGAGGTGATGCAGTGATTAAGAGTGCATACCTTGCATGTATGACACCCTGGGTTCCGCTCCTTACTATGTATGAGACCCTGGAATTGAATTGCAGCACCATATGAGAGCATATAAACAGCACTGGAGGAGCTCCATGGATGATGGAGCAGTGTTGAGGTGTCTGTTCTTGTTCTTTCTAAATAGAAAAATGAAAAAATGTTGGGCCCAACATGATACTCAATAATGTCTTACATGTATAGAGACCTTGAGTTCATTCTCTGGTGCTGAAAGAGGAAACAAAACAAAACAAAACAAAAAAAAGACACACAGGGAGAAAAAAAATCATAAAAATGATGGATTGATGCTTTGATAGACACCGTAACTCTGTTGCTTCCAATGACATTCTCATTGATGCCAGAGTATGAACTTGAGCTGTGTGTATGGCAAGCCATGTACTTTAACCCAGTGAGCTATTTTCTGTCCCTATATTCATTTTGTACTATTAGTTTGTTGTGTGGTAGCTCTTTTGATGTGGTTCTAAGGCTGACTAGATAGCCACTTTGGGAAAGTTTATGCTTGGCCATCTTTTCAACCTTGGGCTGAGCCCCAATCCCCATGATACTGGAGATGCTTTGTTGTGGTGCCTCTGAGAATGGGGAAAAAAAAGATCAGTTCAGAGAAGTAAAATCTGAGTGACTGATCTATTGAGGCACTTATTGTAATGTTACAGACTATCCCCTCCTTTAATACTGAAGGTAGGGACCAGGCAGTGGCGCACCTGGTTGAACACTCATGTTACAGTGCACAAGGACCTGGGTTCAAGCCCCTGGTCCCCACCTGCAGGGGGAACGCTTCACAAGTGGTGAAGCAGAGCTTCGTGTGTCTCTGTCTCTCTCCCTCTGCCCTCTCCATTTCTCTCTGTCTCTATCCAATAATAAATAAATAAATATTTAAAAAATAATACTGAAGGTAGTATTAATATGGTATATGCTGAAGGTCTTGTGGTGTGGCTATATTTAGGAAGAACTCAATCAGTTGCTACATTAAGTATCCATATTTAGTGTTGAGTAAAACACAGATTTATGAATGGTTCTGTCACAGGCTTTTGACATTGTTAATACAGTTGAAATTATCAACTTTATTTGTGGAAACTGCCATTTTTTGCCTCAGGTAGTAGCATTTAGAAATGTAATTACGAGTTTCATTTTTATGCTTTTTCTTCTATTACAACGTAATTGATGCACACGTGAAGGAATTGGCAAACTGTCAACTGCTGATGGTAAAGCTTTTGCAGATCCTGAGGTACTCCGGAGACTGACATCTTCAGTGAGTTGTGCGCTAGATGAAGCTGCTGCTGCACTGACAAGAATGAGGGCAGAAAACAGCCACAATGCAGGCCAAGTGGACACGTACGTGTTTGAAATCTCTTTCTGGGTATTAGGCATTCTTGGGTAAAATTTGAAGAATTAACAATTTTCAGTGAAGCACATATTTAGGATGGCCTTACAAACTTTAGCAAAATGTTTATTAGAATGAATATTATATTTATAATATATGTAAATCCATATATTATATATTCATAGTATAAATATATAGATTTCATATTCATATAACATAATATAATATTCTTATATTATAAATAATATGAATATATTATGTTTACATATGATAAAATATATTTAAGTAGATATATTAATGCACATATCATGGATATAAAACACATTTTTTTATTTTTGCATTCCAACTCATGTTCTTTGAACATTCTTGTGAAATGTATCTGAGAAATCTAAACTGAATAAGAGCTGGTTTCCATTTCCTTCTTTCTTTCTCATTTTTTTTAAGCTTTTAAAAAAAAGGAAATTGAGAGGGGAGGGGGAAATAGGGAAGAGAGAAAGGGAAAGGGGGAGAGATACAGAGAGAGGATACCTGCAGCCCAACTTCACCACTCATGAAGCTATTCCCCTGCAGGTGGGGACCAGGGGCTTGAACCTTGATCTTTGTGCACTGTAATGTGTGTGCGCCGCCACCATCTTGCCCCTGGTTTCCATTTCTTTCTCTCTCTCTTTTTAAATATTTTATTTATTAATAAGAAAGAAGAAGAGAGAAAGAACCAGACATCACTCTGGTACATGTGCTGTCTGGGATTGAACTCAGGACTTCATGTTTGAGAGTCCAATGCTTTATCCACTGTGCCACCTCCCGGACCACCCTGGTTTTCATTTCTAAGGAAGTTATTTATGCTGAAGATTATGATAGTAACTTTTTCACTGACTTCTTAGGTAGTAATAAATGAAATGGGTTGCTAATGCAATGATCTAGGTACATGCTATTCAAAGACAGTTTATAGACTAGAATCATTAGTATCAAGCTCATTAGAATTGAAGAATCTCAGATTCTTTCTTTTAATATTTATTTATTCCCTTTTGTTGCCCTTCTTTTATTGTTGTAGTTATTGTTGTTGTTGTTATTGATGTTGTTGTAGTTGGATAGGACAGAGAGAAATGGAGAGAGGAGGGGAAGACAGAGAGGGGGAGAAAAAGAGAGATACCTACAGACCTGCTTCACCACCTGTGAATTGACATCCCTGCAGGTGAGGAGGCTCGAACCTGGATCCGTACTCCAGTCCTTGTGCTTGGTGCCACGTGTGCTTAACCTGCTGGGCTACTGCCTGACTCCTAAAATCTCAGATTCTATCTTAAGTCTGTTAGGTTGTTAGAAAAGTTATGCATTTTTGCATTAAAGAAAAAAACAGAAAAAAACAAGTCATGTCTTTTCTGACAAACCAATACTATTGGTTTTCAATAAGAAATACGACTGGGGGCTGGGTGGTAGTGCAGCAGATTAAGTGCACATAAGGATCCCGGTTCGAGCCTCCAACTCCCCACCTGCAGGTGTGGTAATTTTGCAAGTGGTGAAGCAGGTCTGTCCTCCTCTCTGTCTTCCCCTCCTCTCTCAATTTCCCTCTGTCCTATTCAACAACAACAACAGCTATAACAACAATAACAACCACAACAAGGGCAACAAAATGGAAAAAATAGCCTCCAGGAGTAGTGGATTCGTAGTGCTGGCACCGAGCTCCAGTGATAACCCTGGAGGCAAAAAAAAGAAAAAAAGAAATACTAGTGATTTCTATGCATATTAAAGTTTCTGATTCATCAATTATGGTAATAATTTTGCAGTAATTTATTTATTTATTTATTTATTTATTTATTTATTTGGTACCAGAGCACTACTGAGCTCTGGCTTATGGTGGTGTGGAGAATTGAATATGGGGCTTTGGAATCACAGGCACGATAGTCTGTTTGTATAACTATTATGCTATTCCCTGCCCTGCAATAAATTTTATTTAGATTTTCTAATTTCTACTATTACCCTATTAATAAGAGCTAAACTTTTAGGATTATATCCAGAATGTCTGTGGGAATAATTAGGATATTAGAGTTTAAAATCTTGTATAGTTAATATTTTTTTAAAAATTTAAAACAGTGTTAGAGCATTTTGAAAAATAAAAATGACTATTTTCATATTCACTTACTGCCTTTCTGGCTTGGTTGATGTATATGAACAGTACAAACAAGAAGCTAGGCATCTATGCATTTACTATATTACATGTAATGTATAAACTGTTTTTGTGTACTAACTGTTTATTCTTTGCTTTAGTCGTAGTCTGGCAGAAGCATGTTCAGATGGGGATGTGAATGCTGTTCGTAAATTGCTTGATGAAGGCAGAAGTGTAAATGAACATACAGAAGAAGGAGAAAGCCTTTTGTGTTTGGCTTGTTCAGCAGGGTATTATGAATTAGCACAAGTAAGGAGAAAGTAATCTTTAGTTATTAAAATTGTGGAAGGGAATATGTTTTATTTTCATCACTAATAAAAGCAATCACAATTAGAGCCCAGGATCTTTTCCTGTTTGGCAGTAGGTAAATTAGAAACAGAAATATAATTAATTTTATTGCCTATACATACAATTAAGCATGCTCCTTTTTCCATTCTACTTTCTCAAAGCTAGCCTTGATGAAAAAATAAATAAAATAGTAATGATATAATAAAGTTGTCTTTAGAATAATATACAACTCTGACAAAAAAGTAGTAGTTTTTTTTTTATTTTATCCAAATTACTTCAGTTCTTACAATTTTTCCTTCTTTTAGAGTAATATTGGAAAATGGTA
This sequence comes from Erinaceus europaeus, assembly GCF_950295315.1. Classification (NCBI taxonomy): domain Eukaryota; kingdom Metazoa; phylum Chordata; class Mammalia; order Eulipotyphla; family Erinaceidae; genus Erinaceus; species Erinaceus europaeus. Next base: position 45,419,675 of record NC_080163.1, read on the forward strand.
AGAACTGACATTCTTTCTCTGTGTTTTAAAGGTTTTACTTGCTATGCATGCTAATGTTGAAGATCGAGGAAATAAAGGAGACATAACACCCCTAATGGCAGCATCCAGTGGAGGTTATTTAGATATTGTAAAATTACTACTACTTCATGATGCAGATGTCAATTCCCAGTCTGCAACAGGTATGTAGAAAAGGATGTATTAGTTAGAGGAAAATAAAAGTTAATGTAATTATAATCACAAAACAGTTCCTAGACAAATCAGTTTTAAACCTTCATAAAATACTTAGACCCTGTTTAGGGTCTCTGAGCAAAATGCACATTAATTTGATATATTAAAGTGTCTTTATATGTAAATTCTGTTTGGTCAAAAGGGAATTTTTTTTTCTTTTTTTTTGCCACAGTGATATGTGTGTTTGTATGTATAAGTATCCAAAATTATGAGTTTAATGTCTTATATTTAAATACAGTTCCTTTGTCTCTATTTTTAATATTTAGTTATTAGTGTTAGAGAAGACGAGAGAGAGAGAGAGAGAAGCGAAGCATAACATCACTCTGGTTCATATGCCGATAATTGAATTTGGGAACTCATGCTTAAAATAGCATCTATCTACTGTACCACCTTCCGGGCCACAATCTCCTTCACTTCTATAGATTAACCTGAGAGTTTTTACTCTATAGGGGTTTTTGGTGGAGCAGACTGGAGGTGGTGTCTCAACTAATAAGCTTCTGGACTGTTACCAGTCACTTAATCTCTCCTTACGCTCCTCTCTCCTTTCTGTCACCAGCCACGCGTGTTTGTACTCACGGGTGAATTACTGGGTTCCTGTGGTCATTCTAGTCCTGTCTTGTTTCGGTCCTGGGTGGTCTCCTTTGGTATTCCTAGTTGATCTGGTAGAGGAGAGGAGAGAGACTCTATAGGGGTTTTTATGTCAAATGTACTCAACATATTTACTAATACAATATTCTTATTCTAGCTTGAAAATAACTATTTATGGATGCCTAGCAGTGTCACACCTGGTAGAATGCACATGTACCATTCCCAACCGCCTTGGTTCAAGTCTCTGGTCCCCACTTGCCGTCTCCCCTTCAAACCCTTTCTGTCTATAGCAGTAGAATTATACTGTAGACACTAAGCCTCAGTGAGAACTCTGGTGGCAAAGAAAGGAGGAAAACAGGAAAAGAAATGAAAGTCTTATGATACCCATTCTACATTTTTAGACAGCAGAAACTGGCTATCTCCCACCCCCCCAGAGAGACAGAGACAGAGACAGAGAAAGCAGGGTGAATGAAAGATTACAGCACCAAAACTTCCTTCAATGTGGTGGGGACCAGACTAGAACCTGGGTTGTGCATATGGCAAAGCAGTGCACTAAGTGAGCTATTTCTCCAGCCCTTTTGATTATATCTTGAGATACAGGTATAGTTTAATAGTGAGATTGCTTAGATAGATTGACTGTACTAATGTTATAATCCTATGGCTTAGAAGACGTTTGTAATGGAAGCATTAGTGTTCCATACTATTAAATAAATGTTAAATGTAAGTTTGTTTATTTATGTTTACCACCTTTTGCATAGACATAATTTTACCACTCCAGACTACCTTTTCATTCAGATAGAGAGGGAGAGACCCCACAGCACCAACAATATAGTGCTCGGGCTCAGATCTGTTCCACATGCTTATCAAGGCAATCACTCTACCTGGTGAGTATCACACTAGCCCTTCTTAATGTGATTTTATTTATTTATTTATTTATTTTTACCAGAGCTAAACTGTGGCTTCTCATAGTGTTTGGGATTAAATTTGAAACCTTTGGTGCTTCAGGCATGAAAGTATTTCTGAATCACCACTATGCTATCTCTCATACTTAAAATTTTATTTAGGGTTTATTTTTTGTAACCAAGGCTTTGACTGGTATCTTGTGTCTTCATGATTCCACAAATCCCAGTGGACTCTTGTTTTGTTTTTGTTTTTAAATAGTGAGAGAGTAAGATACTTCAGCACTGTTTCACTGCTTGTGAAGCTTTCTCTTTACCTGATATCCTCATGTGCTGGGCCTAGGGACCTCAACCTGAGTCGTGTGCATTCTATAGGCTGAGCTATTTCCTGGCCCCACTTAATTAAAATTTTTTTAAATATTTATTTATTTTCCCTTTCATTTGCCTTGTTTTTTATTGTTGTAGTTATTATTGTTGTTATTATTGATGTTGTTGTTGTTGGACAGGACAGAGAGAAATGGAGAGAGGAGGGGAAGACAAAGAAGGGGAGAGAAACACCTGCAGACTTACTTCACCGCTTATGAAGCGACTCCCCTGCAGGTGGGGAGCCGGGGCTCAACTGGGATCCTTCTGCTGGTCCTTGCGCCACCTGCGCTTAACCCGCTGTGCTACCATCCGACTCCCTTTTTTTTTTTTTTTTTTATTTTATTCAAGGTTTATTAAATGGCAGTACATCAGTAGAGAACAATATATTTTAGGTACAACAAGATAGTCATTATTGGCAGAAGTAAGATACTCTTTTCTTTTTATTTATTTTTTTTTGTCTCCAGGGTTATCCACTGCTCCTGGAGGCTATTTTTCCCATTTTGTTGCCATTATTGTGGTTGTTATTGTTATGTTGTTATAGCTGTTGTTGTTGGATAGGATAGGATAGAGAGAAATTGAGAGATGGGGAAGACAGAGAGGGAGAGAGAAAGATAGACACCTGCAGACCTACTTCACCACCTGTGGAGCGACTCCCCTACAGGTGGGGGGCTGGGGGCTCAAACCAGGATCCTTACGGCGGGTCCTTTGTGCCACTTGCGCTTAACCCGCTGCGCTACCGCCCAACCCTTCTTTTTTATCAGAGCACTGCTCGGTTCTGCCTTATGGCAGTGTGGGGGATTGAACCTGGGACTTGAGAGCTTCAGGCATGAAAGTCTCTTTGCATAACCATTATGCTATACCCCCAACCTCCACTTAATTTTATAAATGAATAAGGGTTACTATAAGGGATTGTAGATAATTTTGCTTACTCCTTTATCTTTAGTATCAACATGCTTTATGTCTGAGACTTTAACAATTGAAATATGAACAATTTTGATTCTGAAACAGTTCCTTTTTAAGCTTTAAAACAATCTTGAGTACTATACTATTGAACTGTTCAATCATCTCCCACCCCCCTTTGCTTTTTAATTTCACTTACTTCTTGGCATTTGTGTCTGGTTCCTGCACAGTTCCACAGCTCTCAATGTATTTTTTTTCCCCTTTCAATTTCAAGTCGAAAGTGAGAGATCGTTTTACAGTGGGAGGGGAGGAAGGAGGAACAAACACACACTCCACCCCACTCCACCCCACTCTACCCCATTCGTAAAGATTCCCTTGTTGCTATGTATGATACTCTTACTTGGTGGTTGGGGCTTGAACATGGTAAAAGTTAGCATTCTTCTGGCTTAGCATTTCATCAACCCTTTCTGCTCCCATTAGCAAATGAAAATCTTCAAATCAATGTGAGAAAATATATACTGGCAAACCATTAAAAACTTTTCAGAGTTTTACTTTTCAAGGACTTCTGTTAAGGGAAATTTTTTTTTTTTTAAAGATTTTTTTTTTTAATATTTATTTTATTTATTTATTCCATTTTATTGCCCTTGTTGTTTTATTGTTGTAGTTATTATTGTTGTTGTTGTTGGATAGGACAGAGAGAAATGGAGAGAGGGAGGGGAAGACAGAGAGGAGGAGAGAAAGATAGACACCTGCAGACCTGCTTCACCGCCTGTGAAGCGACTCCCCTGCAGGTGGGGAGCCGGGGTTCAAACTGGGATCCTTATGCCGGTCCTTGTGCTTTGCGCCACCTGCGCTTAGCCCGCTGCACTACAGCCCGACTCCCCAAGGGAAATTTTATCTCTTGCTGAATTACATCATAGCTGGAGATTGTTGCAGTAAACTGTTATGAATAAATCTGTAATAGTAAAGGAGAGATACTTTTTAAATGAATCTGCATAGAAAACATTGAAGTCTTTCTAGCTTTACATTGTTGAAAGAGAAAGGAATAATTCTGAATAATTATTAGTGTCTTTTAGATAAACATTGTTAAAGGTCATCTTTGAAGTTGTCATTTAATCTTACCTGACAAGCTAAGGAACTAGGAAGAAGGGTAAATTGGACTGTTTATAATAATCCCTCCTTAGGAAATATTTTTTTGTTTTTTAAGAAATAATAAATCATAAAAATTTATGATATTTGATGGTATGTATGGTATAAAGAATAAAACATTAATTTAAATGTCAAATCTAGTATTTTTCTAATGATTTATTTCATGTGAGAAAGTTTCATTTTTGAGAGCAGGGGAAAAAAGAAACTATAATAGAGCACAACTTCAGCACATGCACCACTGGGGATTGAATCAGATGTGTAAGACCTGCATTTTTTTTCCCCTCCAGGGTTATTACTGGGCTCAGTGCCTGCACTATGATTCCACTGTTCCCGGCAATCATCATTTCTCCATATTTCCTTCCCTTCCCTTCCCTTCCCTTCCCTTCCCTTCCCTTCCCTTCCCTTCCCTTCCCTTCCCTTCCCTTCCCTTCCCTTCCCTTCCCTTCCCTTCCCTTCCCTTCCCTTCCCTTCCCTTCCCTTCCCTCCCTCTCTCCTTCCTTCCGTTCCTCCCACCTTCCTTCCTTTTGTCTTTCTTTTTTTTTTTTTTTTTTCATTGTTAGGGCAGAAATTGAGAGGGGATGGTAAGACAGAGATGGGGAGAGAAAGATACCTGCAGGCCTACTTCACCACTTCTGAAGTAAACCCCCTGCAGGTGGGGAGCTGGGCTCAATCAGTATCCTTGCTCGCGTCCTTGTGCTTCGCTCTATATGCACTTAATCCAGTGCACTACTGCTTGGCCCCCTGTCCTGCATTCTTAACAGCTTTGATTATCTTCTTGGCTGCTGAACATGATAGAAAGTATTTTACTTCCTTTGATTAAAATACAATATTTTTATTACCATTATTTTTTTCTTGGATAAAGACAGCCAGAAATCGAGAGATAGGGAAAGAGAGAGAGAGATAGAGGGAGAGAGGGAAAGAGACACATGCAGCGCTGCTTCACCACTTTTGAAGCTTTCCATCTATAGGTGGGGACTGGGGGTTTGAACCAGGGTCCTTGTGCATTGTAACATGGGCTCAACCAGGTGCGCCACCACCAACCCCCCTTAATCAGAATATAATATTTTAATGCCAGCAGTCTGACCAATTAGAGTTATATCCACTTCTTTCATTTTCAAGTAGGCATACTGTTTAATCAAAGAGACAATATCAAGTAATAGATAAAATAATCAAGTCTATTTTTCAACCAAATATTATGTATTTGAGTGCTGTGGCAATAACAAATAACAGTTACTACTGCTAACTGTTTTAACCATTATAGCCACTCTTTAAAGTGTATCTTTGATGCTTTCCTTTTCTCCCAGTTTATTATATGAAATGCATGTTAGAACAAGAATGCAAATTTTATTTAATAGGATGTGGAACTCTGTACCTTCACTTATTTAAAGTGAGCAACTTGGTGCATGATTTTATCGAAATCCTTGAAAATGGCTCCTTGTAAAGTATTTCTTACATTTATAAAAAACTGTTTTTGATACAGTATTAGTAAGTCACTAGACTTACTTCCTTTTTTGTGTCTTTATAAAAGTTGTATTTCTCAAACTTAAAACATTGACACATGCATAGAACTAGGAAGAATAAAGGGTTATTTTTTTTAATAATCTCTGGCATAGAAATCACAACTGTTAGCATGTTAATCTAGTTCCTCTCAGTATTGTAGTATATACAGTTGTTGGTATGCTTTTAAAAACCCCTTCTGTTTCATTTGGTTTAAATCCCCCCTGCTTAACACTATTCTATTTACATAACCACTTCATTCTATTTACATAACTGCTGTTAACGAGCACCACCCTCCCTCCAGGGCATTGGTTCAATCCCCACTGTTTCATGATATGTTTTTGCTCTGCCCCCTCTCCTTGTCACACTCTGATTTTCACCAGTCACTTTTCTCTCCACCCTCTCTATGTCACATCCTGTTCACACCCTACTTGGGAAGTATATATAAAGACAACATTGTTCGTTTTAGTAGAGTTTAGCTTAGCTCGGCTTAGATTGTGCTGCGTCCTGCATGAATAAAGAGATACTGCCTACAGCTCAACCATGAGTCCCTGGTCGTCTGTTACCCTCCCATGAAGCCAGCCCGGCGAAAACATCATACAGTTACATAGTTGAAGCCATACTTTATAAACAATTTTGTATCTGATTTCACTTATTTTCTAGAAAATTCCTAGTGAGTTTTTTTCCCCTAAGATTTCTTTATTTATGAAAGAGAACTAGAGCATCACTGTTACATGTTATTTCAGATTTTGAACACAGGAACTCATGCTTGCAAGTCCAGAACTTATAAATGATTTTACTTATTTATATGGTCTTGGGGCTATGCTTATGTAACACCACAAAACTCCCAACCTGACTTTTTTTTTTTTTCTTTTTACTTTTTTCTATTCTAGACAGAAAGGGAGAGAATCCACAGCACAGCTCCACCATCCATGGAGCTTTCCCCAGTGCTGTGGTGCTCCCATTCCAGTGCTGGGGCTTGAACTCAGGGCCTCATATATGGTAAGGTGCATGCCCTACCTAGTGAGCTATCTCCTTACCTCTTAGGTTACATATTTTATTTGCATAATCACAGTTTTGAGGAGGATTATGTGTTGTTGTTATTATTATTAGATTATAACAAAGGATTTTATTTTTGAGGTGCCGTGGTCTCATGCATGCTGCCCCTGAATTGCTTTTTCACTGTTATAGTGCCAGGGTGGAGAATATCCAATCTGTGGGATATATAGATTTCTGTGAAATCATTGGGTCTGGTCCTGCCAAGGTAAAGGCAGGCAGGACTTGAAATTCATTAAGTGCTAATTATTAAATTGGTAATTTTGTATGACTCTTGAAAGGTGTTCTATTTATCTAAGTGATTCTTGGCAGATCTAGAGAGACAGATGGGAGAAAGACACCTCAGCAACAGATTCTCTCAGAACCATTGAAAACGTCCATGTAGTACTGGGGCTTGAACCTGGGTCACTTGCATAGCAAGCTAGCTCTGTGCCTCCACAGCAAAAGAATTTAAATTAAAATGCTAAATGACTTGCATTAATATTATATACATACTTGTTTGAAAAATTCCATAATGACATTTCTGCCATCAAAGATATTTTTATTTACTCTTTTAAGTTCTTGGAAATAATCCAATTCTGTAGCATTTTTGTTGTTTTCAGCAAAAAATTTTAAATGAACATATGTCAGGATACTTTTCTTCCCCTTTAATTTCTTTCAGGAGAATATTGTTTACTTTTTCCATGTATTTGTGGGTTTTCCAGTTAATTGATTTCTAATTTATATCATTGTGACCAAAAATATACTTAGTATAATTTCAGTATTCTTGAATATATATACTAAAATTTGTTTTGTGACCTCAAATATGGTTTATAGTGAAAACTGTTTCATACTCACTTGAGAAGAATGTGTGTGCTGTTGTTAGGTGTTCTGTATAAGAACCTAAACAAGAGTTTCATTTTGTGTTTTTCCTTTCTGGCTTTATTTCTTAAGTTCCACCTGTAAGTGAGATCATGTTGTATTTGACCTATTTTTGGCCTGACTTAACATGATGTCTTCAACTTCCATCCAAGATGAAACAAAAAGAAAATCTTTAAATTAATAAAAAGAAATTAAGGTGATGCTTCTAACCAGTATAGCAGAATAAACCTGATGATCACTCTAGTGGTTTATGTAAGGGAATTAAAGAGATGTAACTAGAGCAGTAGCATAATCATAATTGTATTTCTTTGTCATAAATTTGTATTTCTTCATTTGTTTCTTCTTTATTAGGAAACACTGCTTTGACTTATGCCTGTGCTGGAGGATTTGTTGATATTGTGAAAGTGTTACTTAATGAAGGTGCAAATATAGAAGATCATAATGAAAATGGACATACCCCTTTAATGGAAGCAGCCAGTGCAGGTCATGTGGAAGTTGCAAGAGTTCTTCTAGATCATGGGGCAGGCATCAATACTCATTCTAACGAATTCAAAGAAAGTGCTCTTACACTTGCATGCTACAAAGGTACTCTCTCTATATGTGAATATTTTTAATCTTTTTCATAATTGAGTTTTAAGTTACTTTTATACTACTTATGTTTTACCCTATCATAGAAAATCTAGCTAGTGATTACATGAGAAGATCATTTTAGCCTATATTTTCATAGTATAGTGTCACAGTATATTTTATTTACTATTTTAATTCAAATTTATTCAGTTAGCTATAAAGATAATCAAAACTCCTAGGAGAGATTTGGAGGGGTTCCATTATTTAGTAACTTTTGTTTTATGATTTTTGTCCCAAACTTTATTTCAAGAATAATACACATTCAATAATAATCACACCTGATATAGAAAACTGAAAAGCAATATAAAGAAACTTAGTGCCACCATCTAAAGATTTAAAAACCATGTAAATCATATTTTACTATAATTTAAAACAAATATATAAAACATATTCTAATACTATGTTATTGTCTGCTTATTTTATTTAGCAGTATCTGGTGAGCATTTTCCCATATCACAAAATACTCTAATCACGCAACTTTAAATGATAACATATTTTACTATTTCAATTAGTTGATTTGTCTGCAGATGTCATAAAATTTAAATTAGTAATTTAGAATAATAAATAATTGACACAAGAAGAAACTTTTTCTCCCTTACAAGAACCAAATCCAAGTGTGAACTATTTAGGGCTAGTATGGCAGTATTATGTTATGAAGATGCCAGAATTCTGTTTTTCTACTCTCCCATCCTATTGTGTATTTTTTGCACTAGAGATTTATTCAAGATATAATCTAAAGTGGTAGCTAGCTAGGGTGTCAATAATCCATGTTCTAGGATAGGAGAAGAGTATAAAGGTAAAATAAAGAGGACCTTCCAATGTAGTAATCTAAGTATTTTTTTAGAAGGTTCTTCAAAATATTTTCTATAACCCCCACTTGCATTTCATTAGTTACGCATAGCAGTAAAGAAGACTAGTAAATGTAGTCTTTGACCAGGCATGTTTCCATTCAGATAAAATCAGTTTACTGTAAGGAAGAATGAGAAAATCAAAATTAATAACAATCTCTGCCAAATACAACAAATGGATACACCATAATTGCCTATTGTTGGACACTTGAATTGTTCCCAGTTTTTCACTATTATTAAAAACACTGTGATAACATCCTTGTGCAGACATCTTTGCCTAATCTCTGGTTATTTCCTTAGGATAAATTCCTGGAAGTGGAATTGCTGGGTCAAAGGGTATGGACATTTTTAAGGCTTTTGATACATATTGCCAAATTGCCTTCTAGAAAGGTTGAATCAATTTACACTCCCACCAGCAGTGTTTGAGAGTGCCCTTTACCCCACCCTACACCCTCACCAACACTGGGTATTATCATTCTTTTTAATATTTGCCATTTTGACAGTAAAAAATGGTGTCTCATTTTTATTTGCATTTGTTTAGTAGGAAGGTTTAATATTTTCATCAGTTAATACTCATTTGCATTTCTTTTTTGAATTGCCATTTCATGTCCTTCATCCATTTTTCTATTGGAGTGTTTGTCTTTTTCTTATTGGCTATTAAGGCTTTTTTATATATTAAATTTGTCAAGACGGTTGAAATTATATTGAATGGAGGTTTCTGTGCCTGCTTATTACCAGAGTGAGTTTATGGTTATTATTATGAAGCTGTTTTTCTGAAAAAATATGATAAGAACAGTCTACTCGAGATCCTATTTGATTTTAGTGTTTTGATTCAACAGTTTTTACATATTAAATTAAAAATATTATTTCTTTATGTGCATTGAACTAATTCAATCTTTAAAATCCAGATAGGCCTTGACAAGAAACTTATTATTTAACTATCATGGAGTTATTTATTGAATGCATAATAGGTTCTTAAATCTCTCAGATTTCTGAAAGAAAAATATTCCCCATTTTAACACTTAGGTATTTAATTGATAGGTCTTTAGAAATATAGTTTTAAAATTTGTGTTCTTTTTTTTTTTTTAAGGCCATTTGGATATGGTTCGTTTTCTGCTTGATGCTGGTGCAGATCAAGAGCACAAGACAGATGAGATGCACACTGCCTTAATGGAGGCTTGCATGGTAATTTTAAATTGTATTGTTTTAGAAGCTTATGAGATTTTTTTTAGAGTAAAATGTACTTATAATGAGGCAAATTATAATGTAATATATGTATCATAAAATTTATTATCTTCTCTCTTGAGCCTGGGGAGATCCCTCAGCATATTATAGCGCAAAACCTACATGCCAAAGGTCACAAGTCCAGTTTTAAGTACCACCTATACCAGAGCTCTGGTGTCTGTCTCTCTTTCTCTCTCCTCATAATAAATAAAGCTTTAAAAAGTTTACTATCTTAATCATTGAGTGATTGCTAGAACTTCTAGTACAATGTTGAATAAAACTAGTGGAAGTAATCTAAGATCAGGAAAGTTGTTTCTGATATTAGAGGAAAGCCTTCAGTCTTGTGTGTTTTTTATATATGACTTTCATTATGTTGATGTAATTTGCTTCAAATCCTACTTTGTTAAATATTCTGCTTATGAAAGGATTTTGAGTTTTGTCAAATGCTTTTTCTATGCCAGTGGAGATTACATGTGATTCCTCTCTTATTAATGCGGTCTATTATGTTTATCACTTACTGCATTTTATTTTGTTGAATTTCATTAATAAGTCCCATGTTGTTGTGATGTATAAGACTTTAAAATACTCCTGAATTTGTTTTGCTAACATTTTGTTGAGGATTTTTGCATTTATATTCACAAAGGATTTTGGAATATAGTTTTCTTTTAGTGTCTTTGACTTTTGGTAACCTGGTAGTGCTAATTTTGTAGAACGAGTTAAGAAATGATTTGTCTTTTTCAACTTGATCAGTTATGGTTTATTGGGGGCTTGCGGGAGGGTATGAGTCTGGGGCTTTAGAGCCTCAGGCATGAGAGTCTTTTTATAACCATTATGCTATCTACCACCTGACATGATTCTTTTTTTTTTTTTTTTTTTTATAAAATGGAAACACTGACAAGACCATAGGATAAGAAGAGTACAATTCCACACAGTTCCCACCCTGATATGATTCTTTTCTCAGTGCTTAGTTTAGTTTCCCAGCAAAACCAGTAGGTCCAGGATTTTTACTTGTTGGAAAATTTCTTATTACTAATTCAGTTCCTTTGCTGGGCAAAGACTAATTTAGATATTCTAGTTCTTCATGATCTAGTATTGGTGTTTTCTCATTTCTAACAATTTGTCCATTGCATCTATCTAACTTACCCTATTTGTTGTCAAATAATTGCTTATAATATTCACTTCTTTTATTTCTGAAGTGTTTGTAGTAAGTGTACCACTTGCATTTCTGAACTTAATACGTATGTATTTATTTCCTTAGTACATGTAACTAAAAGTTTATCAATTTTAACATTTCAAGAACCAACTTTTGTTTTCATTGATTTACAAAATTATAACAGGTACAACTCCATACTCTTCCCACCACCAGAGTTTTGTATTTCCATTCCTTTCATTTTAAGCTATAGCAGTTCTCTTAAGGTTAACTATTAATTTCTACAACTATTTGTCTATACTTGTATATATTTGCCCTTTTTTTTCTATGATCCCATATTCTCTTCCTTTCTAAGTCACAAATATCACTATTACTATATCCAAATGTCCCTCCCTTTTTCCTCTTTTTTCTCCTGGTCCTGATGGAGTTGGAGTTCAGAGCCCTCTGGTTTTCCTATTGTTTTCCCATTATTTTATTTATCTATTATTCATTCTTATTGCTGTTCTGATCTTCATTTTTTCCCTTGTAGTACTGAATTTAGATTGAGTATAGGTTCTTTTTTTCAATTTCTTTAGTAACATTTCTAGTTATATATATTTTTTATTTTTTTATTTTATACATTTTTTTTTTTTTACTTTTTTATTTATAAAAAGGAAACTGACAAAACCATAGGATAAGAGAGGTGGTACAACTTCGCACAATTCCCACCACCAGACCTCTGTATACCAGTCCCTCCCCTGATAGCTTTCCTACTCTTTAGCGCTCTGGGAGTATGGACCCAAGATCACTGTGGGATGCAGAAGGTTGAAGGTCTCTGGCTTCTGTAATTGCTTCCCCACTGAACATGGGCGTTGACAGGTTGATCCATACTCCCATCCTGTCTCTCTCTTTCCCTAGTGGGGAAGGGCTCTGGGGAAGCGGAGCTCCAAGGCACATTGGTGGGGTTGTCTGTCCAGGGAAGTCTGGTCAGCATCATGGTAGCATCTGGAACCTTGTGGCTGAAAAGAGAGTTAATATACAAAGTCAAACAAACTGTTGGACAGTTATGGACTGGAATTAAAGTCAAACAAACTGTTGGACAATTAAAGGCTGGAATAGTGCAGGTGAAGCATTGGGGGGGGGTCCTTCCATTTTGTAGATAGCTAGTAGGCATATTTTAGTTATATTTCAAAGGGCCTGTAGCTATACTAGTGGGGTTTTTTTGTTTGTTTGTTTGCTTGTTTTGTATTTTTTTTGCCTGAGTCTGAAATCTGATATGCAGGTGGATCCAAGTTATTGTCTGGGGAGATGATGTCATGGCTGGGAAAAGGACCAGAAAGCTGGATCAGGGAAGAGAGTAGCTCCCTAATATGGGAAAGAGGTATAAATATTACTGTAAACCCCATTGATTTGATGTGATCTGGGGCCCATAATTAGCTTAGGAGCCTGTGTGACCTCTACATCCCTCTAGATCTGAGCTCACATTCTGTGGTCATGAGTAGGAACATTCCATGCTGCCCCAGTATTAACCCATCTTCCTCAGGTGTAGCATAGAGTATGTTGTCCATCCTCCCTTTGGAGGATGGAATATTCTCTACCATTGTTGATCCAGGTTGAGAGCAAGGTCCTATGGGGGCCCACAAAGGGGTCTATTTTGTTGTTCCTGATAGAGATGACTGGTAACAATGGAGAGAAGGATTTATTTGAGGTCTAGGCCCATCAAGTCTGTTTGGGAGACTCAGGACTCCCCAATTAGGGCTCCAGCTGGTGGAATGGCCTGATAGTGACTAAGGGGTCATCATTAAAGTATGCCAGTGTCTTGCCCTTATTCAGCTTTTGCAGTCCTTGTTTTGCTAAGGTTAGCTTTGGAGTGAATGAGAGAACTGTAATAGGAAGTAGGTGAGGAGGGTATCTAAAGTCTAAGTGGACACTATTTCATTATGAACTTGATACTGACTCTAGACTAAAGACTATTGTGTATTTTTGCTTTCAGGTATATATTTTGCTCTAATTGATAGATACATGTGAACATATGCTCTGTCTTGTGGGACCTGGCCTATATCTAGGTTTTGGGACTTTGTTAGGAAGTCCTAGTTCCTGGAATGAAATTAGAGAATACCATTAAAGGAAAGGTCTCACCCGAGTGATGAGGGTGAAGGGTTGGCAGTACATGCCTGATGTCTCTGTACACAGCCTGAGGTGAAGCATGAGATGGTACTTGTTGCATTGATTAGGTTGGAATCAGCGGATGCAATATAATTGGCCTGACTTGAGAGAAGCATGCAGGGAATTGAGCCCCGACCCAGAGGTTCCAGGATTGGGAGAAACATAGGCTCTATTGAGGAAGCAGGAGATTCCTATTGTCTTAGGGTTTAAGAAGACAATAAATAGTTATTGCAATAATCACATTGTTTGGCAATTGGGTTAACTTTGAAGAATCCCTTTGTTAGGATTTGCTGTATCATATACACCCTCACCATATTTCATGTCCTTTGACATTGTTTCCATATAGCTATGCCACCAGTTGCTTTGTTCTCCCTGGACTAAGCTTTTAAGAGAGTCAACATATCAAAGATTCATCCTATGTATTAAAAAGATTCAGTCTGTGCTTTAAAAAGTTTGAGATATTCAGTCAACTTTTCCCCTCTCATATTAATTAAATACTGATTTATATGACTGCAGATTGATAGGAGTGTACATAAACACCATTCCCACCACCAAAAGACTGTATCCCATCCCATCCCATCCCCCCCCCCCCCCCATGAAGCTGAACATTCACCCTCACCCTCTACCCAGGGTTTTTCCTTTGGTGCCCTACTCCAAATTCAGTCAACTCCTGCTTTGAATTTCCCTTTCTGATCTTCTTTCTCAACTTCTGTTTATGAGTGGGATCATCCCATATTCGTCTTTATCTTTCTGACTCTCTCTCTCCAACCAATATCTGGTGCTGTATGTAGCACTTTCATGTGCTGTTGGGACTTATACGTGTGCCCCAAGCAAGACGTTGCATATGCCCCATTCAGTGAGCTATCTTCTAGTCCTAGTTTGAATTCTTAATCTGATTCTATTTTAATATAACCAGTGTCAGTGATTGAACTCAGGGCCTCGCAGGCATGAAGCATGCATTCTTAAATGAGTCACTTACCTAGCTCTATTTTTATTTTGTGTGTGTGAAGCAGAGAATGTAAAGGACATTATTCCTGGAGTTCCACTTGTTTTATCTTTGTTGCTCTCATGTCGTGACAGTGATTGAACCCATAACTTAAACAAGGCATGTGCTTTATCCACTTAATCCCCCCTGCACTCATTGCAAATTAACATAATTAGTACTTGAGAATAGATGCAATCCTAAAGTAACAATTGAATTAAGCATTGGTATTGATTGAAGTCTAATTTTTAAAAATTAATTAATTTATTTAATATTTATTTTATTTATTTATTCCCTTTGTTTCCCTTGTTGTTTTATTGTTGTAGTTATTATTGTTGTTGTCATTGTTGGATAGGACAGAGAGAAATGGAGAGAGGAGGGAAAGACAGAGAGGAGGAGAGAAAGATAGACACCTGCAGACCTGCTTCACCGCCTGTGAAGCGACTCCCCTGCAGGTGGGGAGCCGGGGCTCGAACCGGGATCCTTCTGCCCGTCCTTGTGCTTTGCGCCACCTGCGCTTAACCCGCTGTGCTACAGCCCGACTCCCCGATTAAAGTCTAATTTTGAGGATAGACATTTCTAAATTTTTATAGATTTGTATTAACATAAGGCAAATAGACACTCAAAATACACTGACTTGGGACTGATTGACACGCCTGGTTAAGAATACATGTTAACATTAATAAAAATCTGGTTCAAGCCCTCATTTCCCTCATATGTAATGGGAAGGCTTCAGAAGTGGTGAAGCAGTGCTGTAGGGGGGGTCTCTTTCCTTCTATTTCTCCCTTCCTTCTATCCCTCTCTGTCCCATCAAATACATAAAGGAGGTAAAAAGAAAAATTGACCACAAGGAATAGTGTATTGATTTGTCAGGCAGGCACTGAGCCACAGCTATAATTCTTATAGTTTAAAAAGAAAGAAATACACCCTGGAAAAAAAATACTGAATAACCTAAAATTAAACTTTTCACCAAGTGGTTTGTATCAGAGAGAATAATCAGCCTTAGTGGTGTCAGCATTACATTTAACTGGAAACTAACTAGTTTCTGTATTATCCCTTCATAATTATTTATGTAAGTTATAGAATGGATGTGCTAATCCCACCTAAGTTTATGTCTTCCATTATTAACTGAATGGTTTTGTTATTAAAATAAAAATTCTTAAAATACTTACATTATTATTATTTTTTTAATTTATGAAAAGGAAACATTGACAAAACTATAGGAAAAGAGGGGTACAACTCCACACAATCCCACCACCAGAACTCCGTACTCCATCCCCTTCGCTGATAGCTTTCCTATTCTTTAACCCTCTGAGAGTTTGAACTCAAGGTCATTGTGGGATGCAGGAGGTGGAAGGTCTGGCTCATGTAATTGCTTCCCTGGTGAACATGGGTGTTGAATGGTCATTCAAAAATGACAATTAAAACAAAATTTATATTTACAACTGTAAGAACATTTGCCTCACTGTAACAAGTTGGGAAGAAAAATACAGAGTAATATCAATTTATAGGTGCGTCATAATAACAATCTCACATGTTAATAACTTCACAGAATGTGTTCATTTTTTTAATATTTATTCCCCTTTGTTGTCCTTGTTTTATTGTTGCAGTAATTATTGTTGTCGTTGTTGTTGGATATGACAGAGAGAAATGGAGAGAGGGGGAAGAGAAAGATAGACACCTGCAGATCTCCTTCACCGCCTGTGAAGCAACTCCCCTGCAGGTGGGGAGCCGGGGGCTTGAACCGGAAGGATACCGGTCCTTGCGCTTTGCTCCACCTACACTTAACCCGCTGCACTACCTCCCAACTCCCAGAATGTGTTTATTTTTTTATTTTTGTGTGTCTGTTTTTTTTTTAATATTTATTTTATTTATTTATTCCCTTTTGTTGCCCTTGTTGTTTTATTGTTGTAGTTAATATTGTTGTTGTCATTGTTGGATAGGACAGAGAAAAATGGAGAGAGGAGGGGAAGACAGAGAGGAGGAGAGAAAGATAGACACCTGCAGACCTGCTTCACTGCCTGTGAAGCGACTCCCCTGCAGGTGGGGAGCCAGGGTTCGAACCGGGATCCTTATGCCGGTCCTTGTGCTTTGCGCCACCTGCGCTTAACCCACTGCGCTACAGCCCGACTCCCTATTTTTTTATTTTTATTTTATTCCCTTTTGATGCCCTTGTTGTTTTACTGTTGTAGTTATTATTATTGTTATTATTGATGTCATTGTTAGATAGGAAAGAGAGAAATGGAGAGAGGAGGGGAAGACAGAGGAGGGGAGAGAAAGCGAGACACCCGGAGACCTGCTTCGCAGCTTGTGAAGTGACTCCCCTGCAGGTGGGGAGCCAGGGCTCGAACTGGCTTCTGTCCTTGGGCTTTGCGCCACGTGCGGGTCACGTGCGCTTAACCCGCTGCGCTACCACCCGACTCTGAAGAATGTGTTTATTTTTAAAAATATTTAACTGTTAATGAAAGAAAGATACAAAGACTATAGAGTACTGCTCAGCTTTGTCATATGGTGGTGCTGGGGATTGAACCTGGACCCCAGAGCCTCAGGCATGAAAGTCTTTTCGCATAGCCATTATGCTATCTCCCCAACCATATTGGATTGTTTTTGCCAAGCCTTTCTAGAATAGGTCTAACACAGTTTCTGTGTTGAACTTAAAACTCAAGTTTTGAAGATTCAATTACTATGTGATCCAGCACTCATATAAGCATCACTTAGTTTGAGGTGCTGCTGAATGTGGACCTAATACTTTTGAACTTGAAAGAATGTGGGAATTAAAATTTATTCAGAATTGTAACTTTAAAAAAATTTTTATTTATAAAAAGGAAACACTGAGAAAAACCATAGGGTAAGAGGGGTACAACTCCACTCAGTTCCTACTCCTACTACCAGAACTCTGTATCCTATCCCATCCCCTGATAGCTTTCCTATTCTTTATCCCTCTGGGTGTATGGACCCAGGGTCATTATGGGTTGCAGAAGGTGGAAGATCTGGCTTCTATAATTGCTTCCCCGCTGAATATGGGCTTTGGCAGGTCCATACTCCCAGCCTGTCTCTCTCTTTCCCTAGTGGGGCAGGGCTCTAAAGAAGCGGAACTCTAGGACACATTGGTGGGGTTGTCTGCCCAGGGAAGCCCAGTTGGCATTATGCTAGTATCTAGAACCTGGTGGCTGAAAAAAGAATTAACATATAGAGCCAAACAAATTGTTGACTATTCATGAACCTAAAGGCGGAAATAGTTCAGATGAATTGTTGGGGGTCCCCATTTTGTAGATAGTTATTAGTCCTATTTTAGTTATATTCCAAAGAGCCCATGAATATACTAGTTCTCTCTCTCCCCCAAGCCTGACATCTGGTATGCAGGTGGATCCAACTTATTGTCTGGGGAGATGATTTCATGGCTGGAAAAAGGACCAGAAAACTGGGTCAGGGAAGATAGTAGTTCCCTAATATGGGAAAGGGATATAAATATTGTTGACTGTAAACCCCATTGATTTGATGTGATCTGGGGCCCATATTCAGCTTAGGAGCCTATGTGACTTCTGCATCCCTGTAGATCTGAGCTCACACAGAATTGTAACTTTTATAAGTTTTATTTTTTTGAAAAAATTGAGCTTATTCAGAATGAAGCTAAATGTTTTGATAAGATAAGTGATTTTAATAAAATTTTGATAAGATTGCTTAGATGGCATAATATATATCTAAGTTGTATCTGCTTTTCTCCCCCCCCCCCCCCGATTTTCTCATTTTACTTTTGAAAATCTATAGGATGGACATGTAGAGGTAGCACGTTTGCTTTTGGATAGCGGTGCTCAAGTGAACATGCCGGCAGATTCATTTGAGTCTCCATTAACACTCGCTGCCTGTGGAGGACACGTAGAATTGGCAGCTCTACTTATTGAAAGGGGAGCAAATCTTGAAGAAGTGAATGATGAAGGATATACTCCCTTGATGGAAGCTGCTAGAGAAGGACATGAAGAGATGGTGGCACTGCTCTTAGCACAAGGTAGTTTTACTTTTTTATTAAAAAAAAAAAATCAATTTCCTTTGGATGTTTTATCTCAACATCAGTGAGTTTCCCACAATTAATTTTTTTTGCCACTGGGAGCAGTGAAATCATAGTGCAGGCACTGAGCTTCAGCAATAACCTTGGAGTCAAAATAAACAAACAAAACAAACCCCTTTTAACCTGTTACTTATGTCTTTATCTGTTTTCATTTATTCATTTATTTTTGCCTTGTGTTTTTATGGCAGGAGCAAATATAAATGCTCAGACAGAAGAAACCCAAGAAACAGCTCTTACATTGGCTTGCTGTGGAGGATTTTCTGAAGTTGCTGACTTCTTGATTAAAGCAGGAGCTGATATAGAGCTTGGCTGCTCTACACCTCTGATGGAGGCTTCTCAGGAGGGACACCTAGAGTTGGTTAAATATTTGCTGACTGCTGGTATGTGGCTTTAAACATGTCTTTTACAAAAAGTCTTTTATATATTTTTATAATTTTTGAAAAATTAATGTTTTATATGCTATTTGAAAGATAGCTCCACAACTTAACAGTTCTTAAATCTTATGTTTCTAAACTGTGACATTTTTTAAACATAGTTTCATGTTGCTAATTTATGTCTGCTTCATAATCATAAGGTCTCTCATTGATCTATTGTGTTCATCAAATGTTTGTAGCATCTGGAGGAAAGTCTATTCTGTTTTTAAGTGATAATGGGGATGATATTATAGATATTGTAATTTGATATCTTTAAGCTTGTTCATTTCTTTAAATATCTAGTCTTTCCTAAATATATAAAAAAAAGCATTTTATTTTTTAAAATAATTTTTACTGGGGGGGGGCATTAATGGTTTACAGTGAGTCATTGACACATGGGTACAATTTTTATCTCCCTTTGAACATTCTCTGCAGAATACTTAACCTAGGTCCTTTTACTGTATCCTGAACCAGGATCCCAAGGTTTATTATTAATTAATTAATTAGAGGGACAGGAAGAGAGAAAGAATCAGACATCACTATGATACATGTCCTTTTGGAGATTGAACTCAAGACCTCATTCTTAAAAGTCCAAGGCTGTATCTACTGTGCTACTACCTCCTGAACCAGGATCCCAAGCTTCTCTTCTGACCCTCCCTCCTCCTCCTTCCCCAGAGTCATTAGCTGCAATATGCATAATTAAAAATAAGCAAACAAATAAAAACAAAATGTAGGAACTTTAGATTTAGGCTGGAATTGCTTAGTTTAGCTTAACAATAATTGTTAAGCAGTAGTAAGTATATTTACATACACTACTTACATTTTTTAAGGCTACTTGTATATAGATTCTAGAAATACATATTCCTTATAATTAAGTACCTGTAAGGGTGAGAAATAACCATGTATGTGACTCAAGTTTGAGTCCTTACACCACATAGATAACACTATAGCACCAGGTACAGCTCTAATAGTATAATCTCTCTCTCTCTTTTTCTGTCTGAATGAAGTAACATTGGTTCTGCCCCTAGTTCAACATACACATGCACAAAAGTATCTGTATGAATATACCAGAGTAACCTGGGATATTTGTAGTAGGTAGAGTGCCAGAGTTATTTGCAATCATAATGTCTGAATTTGATTCCTGGTATCATATGTGCCAGGAAAAGGCTCTATTTCATATATTTTTTTAATATTTATTTATTTTCCCTTTTGTTGCCCTTGTTTTCATTGTTGTTGTAGTTATTATTGTTATTTATTGATGTCGTTCTTGGATAGGACAGAGAGAAATGGAGAGAGGAGGGGAAGACAGATGGGGAGAGAAAGACAGACAACTGCAGACCTGCTTCACCACCTGTGAAGCAACTCCCCTGCAGGTGGGAAGCCAGGGCTCAAACGGGGATCCTTACACCGGTCCTTGTGCTTTGCGCCACATATGCTTAACCCGACTCCCCTCTAGTTCATTTTATTAGTAAACATATAATTTGTTTTTAAAAGAACATATAGGAAAATAATTGAGTTACATAATTTTAAAGCTTTAGTAATATCTGATTATTATCTAAAACTTGAAATGTAAAGAAAAATATTTATAGATATTTTCAGATTTACAGCCTTTTACTGTTGATGTTAGTTTGAATATAATAGTTTAGCCTCAACTTTTTCCTTGAATTAGTACTAGAATGGATTTTAAAAAATGAGTCTATTAGATAGAGACAGAAATTGAGAGGGAAAAGGAGGGAAATGGAGAGACACCTGCAGCCTTACCTCACCACTCGTGAAACTTTCCACTGCAGATGGAAACTGGGGCTTGCACCTGCATTCTTGAGCACTATAATGTATACACTTAATGTGTGCCATCACCTGGCTCCAGTGCTAAATGAAAAATTTAGTAGTTCTTTGAATACTTTGTACAGTTAACATTTTTCTTATGGCATTTTCAAGTATATGGAAATATTGTACAAGAATTCTAAGAATCCATCACTGAGCTTTAATAAATTTTGTGTTACGGTCAGTATAAGTACATCTGTCCTTCCTCTATTATCTCCCACCCCATTTATTTTTATTTAAAATAAGTATTAGTGCCCAGAAAATAACATAGTGGCTAAAGCATTGGATTTAAAAACATGAAGGCCCCAAGTTAGATCCCTAGCATCACTGTGCCAAAGTTAATGCTGTTTCTCTCACTCCTCTTGCTCTCTTGTGTTAATAAATAAATCTTTACTAAAAATAGTAATTAAGTTTTAAATTAAACTTGTGAGTTGATAACAAGTTTCATAAATGTTTTTATTATTATTTTTATAAATGACCAGTACTTTTTTCAGCATCCTAAAAAAAATAACCACTGTGTGCTGGGATGATAACTACTCTGGTAGAACACACATTTTACCATGCAGTAGCCCCCAGCCATCACATGGAAGCACCACACAAATGGGAAGCAAAAGAAAGTCTGCTAGGATTGATGGAATGTGCATGTGCAAAGTTCAGGCAACACACATGGGAAAAAATAAGGCAAACACCTACAACCATTTTTTTCTATGTAAAATTAAAAATAATGATTCTTCTCACCAAAATGCTGGTGGACTAGCAGTTTCACACCATCCAGTTGGGATCCTATCCCAGTGGTTAACCACCCTACTGAGGCCATAACTCAGTTGTCCACCAAGCTTACCCAACTATTGCTGCTCCCACTCTTTCTTGCTCAGCTTCTGCTACGGTTGCCCACTGTCCTCCAGCTGCATCTTTTGCAGCCACCCAGCTGATACAGCTCATCCACTGCAGCCACTGCCTTAGTGATTCGCTACTTCTGCTGCTGCCTGCCAGGCTCTGCCTTGCTCTGTTACTGCTTTGTGTACACCACAATACAGTAGCTGGGTTTTGGGGTTTTTTTTGGGGGGGGGATGGGGTGTGGTGGGGGGTGGATGGATTGGTGGGTAACAGAAGAAAAGGGAAGCAAAATGTATTAGCATGGCAATTGCAGACAGCTAAAAATAATCATTGTGGAATTCACACCCATAGCACCTGGACCCTGGGGGTGGAGCCACGGACAAATAGCCAATTTTTTGCTTAGGCTATTAGAGTCATTCACTGTTTTGTGATACACCTGCAACCTCAAACTTTTGACTTGGTATAACCTCTGACAATATAACTTTGTCCAGACACTTTTTTTTTTTTTTTTTAAACCAGAGCACTGCTTAGCTCTGGCTTATGGTGGTGTGGGGGATTGAACCTGGGACTTTGGAGCCTCAGGCATGAGAGTCTCTTGCATAACCATTATGCTATTTCCCCCACACACACCCTCGTCCAGACATTTGTGATTGCCTTGTGATTGCAGTACTTAACTGCCCAAACCTGCTCAAACAGAGATTTCATGCCATTGCCTTCTCAGAAATCGCACATAGTAGAAAGACAGAGGAAAGCACCTGCAGTGATGCATAAAGACAGCATGCAGCTTGAAGAAAAAGTTTGTCAGTTTTTGCATTTTATACCCTGTATTTTTAATTCAAGCACAATAATTGTTTTGAGTTAGCAGGTTCACTAAGTTATAAAATTGATTTAAACTAATCTTTTTAAATTTTTTGTTAGTGATTTAATAATGATTAACAATATTGTAAGATAACAGGGGTACAATTGTATACAGTTCCCACCACTAGAGTTCCCCTCCATTGGAAACTTCCTTGTTCTTTTTGTTTGTTTGTTTTTGTCCTATTCTTTTTTTGTTGTTTTTTTTGTTTGCTTCCAGGGTTATGGTACCTGCACTATGTATCCACTGCTCCTGGATGCCATTTTTCCCATTTTTGTTGCCCTTGTCATTATTATTATTGTTGTCATTGCTGTTGTTCTTGTTGGATAAGTCAGAGAGAAATCGAGAGAGATGGGGAGACAGGGAGGGGGAGAGGAAGACAGACACCTACAGACCTGCTTCACCGCCTGTGAAGAGACCCCCCTGCGGGTGGGGAGCCAGAGGCTTGAACTGGGATTCTTATGCAGATCCTTGCGCTTTGCACCACGTGTGCTTAACCCACTGGACTACTGCCTGACTCTGTTTATTAATGAGAAAGATAGGAGGAGAAATAGAAAGATTCAGACATGGTACGTGTGCTGCTGGGGAGTGACGAACTCAGGACCTCATGCTTGAGAGTCCAGTGCTTTATCTACTGCGCCACCTCTCAGACCAAAACTTTCCTATTTTTTTATCCCTCTGGAACTGTGGACCAAAATTCTTTTTGAGGTGCAGAAAGTGAAATGTCTGCCTTCTGTAATTGCTTCTCCTCTGGACATGGACTTTGGCAGGTCAATCCATATCCACAGCCTATTTTTTTAAATTTATTTATTTACAAAATGGAAACACTGACAAGACTATAGGATAAGAGGGGTACAGTTCCTACCACCAGAACTCCATTTTCCATCCCCTCAACCTGATAGCTTTCATATTTATCCCTCTGGGAGTATGGACCCAGGGTCATTATGGGGTGCAGAAGGTGGAATTGCTTCCCCACTGAACATGAGCATTGGCAGGTCAATCCATACTCCCAAACTACCTCTCTTTCCCTAGTGGGGCAGGGCTCTTAGGAAGCAGAGCTCCAGGACACATTGGTGGGGTCATCTGCCCAGGGAAGTCTGATTGGCATCATGTTAGCATCTGGAACCTGGTGGCTGAAAAAGAGTTAACATATAAAGCCAAACAAATTGTTGACTAATTATGAACCTAAACGCTAGAACAGTGCAGATGAATATTTGGGGTCTCCATTTTGGAAATAGCTAGTAAGTCTATTTTAGGTATATTCAAAGGGCCCATGACTATTAGTTTGTTTTGTTTTATATTTATCCCCTTTTCGTTGCCCTTGTTGTTTTTATTGTTGTAGTTACTATTGTTGTTAATGATGTCGTTGTTATTGAATAGGACCGAGAAATGGAGAGAGAAGGGGAAGACAGAGAGGGGTAGAGACACCTGCAGACCTGCTTCACTGCTTGTGAAGCAACTTTTTTGCACGTTGGGAGCCGGGGACTTATACCGGGATACTCATGTGGGTCTTTGCGCTTTATGCCACCTGCGCTTAACCTACTGCACTACTGCCCAACTCCCAACTTTATTAGTTTTTGCCTGAGCCTGACATCTGATATGCAGGTGGACCCAGGTTATTATCTGGGAAGATGATGTCTTGGCTGGAAAAAGGGCTAGAAAGCTGCACCAGGGAAGAAAGTAGCTCCCAAATATGGGAAAAGTGTATAAATATTGTTGACTGTAAACCCCATTGATTTGATCTGATCTGGGGCCCATATTCAGCATAGGAGCCTATGTGACCTCTACATCCCTGTAGTTCCAAACTTGCATTCTGTGGTCATCAGTAGGAACATTCTGAGTCGCTCCATATTCAGGACCCATCTTTTCCAGGTGGCAGATAGAGTATGTTATTCAACCCCCCTTCGGAGGATGGAACATTCTCTACCATTGTTGATCTACATTGTGGCCAAGGTCCTATGGGGGCCCCCAAAGGGGTCCATTATGTTGTTCCTGATTGAAGTGACCAGTGATAATGGAAAGAGGGATCTCTTCGATGTCTAGGCTCATCGTGTTTGTGTGGGAATCCCAGGATTCCCCGACTAGGGCCCTAGCTGATGGGTCCACAGCCTATTTCGATCTTTCCCTACTGGGATAGGGGTTCTGGAGAGGTGAGACCTCAAGACACATTGGTGAGGTTGTCTGCCCAGGGGAGTCATATAAAATCTTAGTAGTCTTCAACTTGTTGGTGCTCAGCTCTTGTGTTTTGTTTGTTGATTTACCAGAGAGTACTGCTCAGCTCTGTTTTATTGTGGTTGAAAGAATTGAAACTGGGACTTTGGAGCCTCAGACGTGAGAGTCTCTTTGTATAACCCTTATGCTATCTACCCCAACTCAACTAATCTGATCTTTCCAACTCCGAGTAAATGTGTAATTTTGTTTGCTTATTTGTTTCCTAGGTGCTAATGTTCATGCTACAACAGCAACTGGAGACACAGCCTTAACATATGCTTGTGAAAATGGACATACAGATGTTGCAGATGTTTTACTTCAAGCTGGGGCTGATTTAGTAAGATATTTTAAATTTCAACTATTTTGCTGTGAATGTTAATACCCATTTGTTTTTACCATTTACAAACTACCAGGAAAGAAGTTTGCTTTGTATACTTTTTTAAAAGTTTATCAGTCTGTTCTAGCTGCTGCATATATTAAATATATTTGAAAGTAGCTAATATTTCTTCTCCTAGATGAAACCATTAATGTTTTTTTTCCTCTCAGCTAACCCAGTTTGACATTTATGCTTTTTTAAACTGCCCTTTATTAAATATGAAGTCAATGTTTATAAAGTAGAATAACCTATTAAGTCATTTTGGGTAATTCTTCCCCTTCTGATTAGAATATTAAAACCAAAGCTGCTCTCATCTTAACAAAAATATGTCATTTTGTTCTTTTTTCTGTCCTTTCAGTATTTTTTTTTCTTTTATTTTTTTTACCAGAGCACTGGTCACCTCTGGCTTATGGTGGTGTGGGGAACTGAACCTGGGACTTTGGAGCCTCAGGCATGAGATTCTCAGCATAACCATGCTATCTACCCCCGCCCCTTTCAGTATTTTCTATTTTGACTTTTCAAAATTTCAAATGAAATGGCAGTTTCACTTAAGTAGTAATCCTTGTGACAGTAGAGAAATGTAAATAATATGCCACTTAAAGGTTCTTGCTTTAATGCCTCTTGCTGAAATGTGTGTTTTATGAGGATATTTTATTATTTCTTTCTAGATTTTCTCCCAGAATACACTTATGTATATCTTTACTAGTTTCAGTTACTTAAAATATCTTTGCAAATATTGCCTTTTAAATTATTTCCAGTAACAGAATAATACTTGAGATCATTATTGGAAAAAAAATTCAGTTGTTTAAAATAAATATATATTGCCTTATGTTATTCAATTCTACTAATCTTATTTTAGTAGTATCTCAAGCACATATTGTCACTAGTCAAGATCTTTTTTTTATATGAGAATTTCTGAGCATTTTTTTTACCTTGAGAATTATGACAGTGAGATATAATAAATTGCATTCTTCTCCTTTCTTTCTATATCTTTTTCCTTCGAGCATTAGAATCATTTAAAAAGTTACTGGAGGACTGGCAAAATCTCTTACTTGCATAGTGTGCTGCTCTGTCATGTATACCACTCAAATTCTAGTCCCGCTTCCTTGGTATTGAAAGTAGCTTTTGTGCTGTAGTCCCTTTCGCTCTCTGCTTCTCTGTTTTCTCTGTCTCTAACAAAACAAATTCTTGGGGTATTTTATCACTTTAAATTTAAAAATTTAGGATAGAGCATCAAAGCTTAGATACGGTAATCCTTTGACTTCTTTTCTGAATAATCTCTTTCCATTTTCTTACAGCAAAGTCACTTTCTTAACATGTTAAGAGTTCTTATAAAATGTGTCAACAATTATACTGTAAACCATTAATACTCCCCTAATAAAATCATTTTCCTCAGAGTTCTTATAAAAAAAGAAAGTTCAGTAGGAGAAAGAAGCACCTAGTGGCGGTTTTTCTTGTCAGGCTCCTTAGACACGCACAATTTCACTGCTGCATTTTTATTCAGAGAGGCAGACAGGGGGGGAGAGAAAGAAACCTAAGCACCCTTCATTCCCTGATGCCATGGCAGTTTTTTTTTGTCTCCAGGGTTATTGTTGTGGCTCCGTGCCTGCACTATGAATCCACTGCTCCTGGGGGCTAATTTTTTCCCTTTTGTTGCCCTTGTAGTTTTTTTTTTTTTTTTATCGTTGTGCTTATTGTTGTTATTGATGTCCTTGTTATTGGATAGGACAGAGAGAAATGGAAAAAGGAGGGGAAGGCAGAGGGGGAGAGAAAGATAGACACCTGCAGACCTGCTTCACTGCATGACAATTCTTAAGTGGTGTCTTTAAAGTTTGGTGCTAGGCTTAGAGCATGACAGTGCACACACACCACCTGCTGGCTCTTTAGTCCTGTCTAGGTTGTTTGTTTGTTTATTTGTTTTTCCATGCTTTCCTGGGTAACATACTCTCAAGGCTTTGGGCATGCACAATACTAGTGAGCTACCTTCTTAGCCCAATGTTATTTCTGTATTTTTGTCACAGGGAGAAAAAGAAAATCGCTAAGCACTATCCCACTATCCTTGGAATGCCCTTATGGGGCTTTTATATAGAACCATGAAACAAACCTAGGGCAATCACACCTGTTTAAGTAATGCTTTTGTCTCTCTGAGTCTTCTCATATTCTTAAATATATATTGTGTAAAAAGATAATGTTGAAATATTCTAAATTTTTTATTTTATAACCACTACGTAGTTATGTCTACACATATATGTATAACTATAGTCATAATGTAGTATACGTCTTTTCATCTTTCCAATGTGTTCCATAGTAATCCTTTCCATGTAGCCACAAAGTCTTCAACTTTATGAGGCATAATCTACTACTTAATGGAATTTTGATTTACTTTTCATTTCACTCTTAAAAGTATTGTTAGATTTAATAACTAATAAGTTTGTATAATTTTTTCTCTTTGAGTTATTTTTCTAAAGATTTTATTAATGAGAAAGATAGGAGGAGAAAGAGAGAGAACCTGACATCACTCTGGGAAATGTGCTGCTGGGAATTGAATTCAGGACCTCATGCTTAAGAGTCCAATGCTTTATCTACTGTGCTACCACCCCAACCCTGAGTTATTTTTTATACTGATTTACGTTTTTAACATATTGTCTAATCCATCCTTTTGCTCTATACAGAGAGAGGTTTTACTTTTAATATTAGTTCATTAGTCATTTTTTAAAAAACAATACTTGTTGTCTATAGAAAATGTAGAAGGGCAGAGGTAGATAGCATAATGGTTAATCGAAGAGATTCTCATGCCTGAGGCTCCAAAGTCCCAAGTTCAATCCCCTGTACCACCGTAAGCCAGAGCTGAGCAGTGCTCTGGTAAAAAAAAAAAAGAAAAGAGAAAATGTAGAAAGTATGCAAACTATGGAAGAGTTGCTATTTAAAACCTAAAGTTGAGCTGGAGAGAGCTCACCAGGCATGTGCCTTGTCTTGTGTACAGTCAGCTTTGAGCATAGCACTATATTGATAGTACAGTGGCACTGGAGAAAGCTTTGGTGTTCTTTCTGAATGAATGAATGAATGAATGAATGATTGAATGAATGAAAAAGTAACCTCCAGTGGTGAATTGCACATATTTAAGGACTACTGAAAAATATATATGTATGTATATATAAATATATATACTAGAACAAAGAAAATTCTGTAACTAGACTTTATATTTTTAATCTTTACCAGAAGCTAGGAATAAATCAGATATATCCCTTACTCCTGAGAATAACTGATAATTTCTTTTTATTTATTTTAGGTAGTAGCAGAGAGAGAGAGAGAGAGAGAGAGAGAGACCGACCGAGACCACAGTACTGAGTCTTTCTTCAGTGTGCTAGGGGCCATGTTTGAAACTGGATTGCCCACATGATTAAACAGTGCACTGTCAGCTATTTCGCCCCCACTTTTTTTTTTTTAAATGAGAGATACAGAACCAGAACATCACTTGATAACATACAGTGCCAGGGATCAAATTTCGGACCTCATGTTTGCAAGTCCAGTGTTCTAGCCACTGTGGAACACCTTGTGCTAATTTTTAACTGGGATTAGTAAGGTACCTTATTTGTCCTTCATTCTTGCTACCATTTCATAGTATCTGTTTTGAATTATAGTAATTTCCTTTTGTCACTTGAAGATGAAAGAGTTTTATTACTGTTGCATGGAATATAGATGGATCCCATTCCTGGCATCTTACAGGTTTTTTCTTGATATCTAGACTTTCTAGTGTTTTTGTTTTTCTTTTGAGAACCTTTGGTTTAGGAGAAATAATTTTAAAATAAGGATGTATAAGTAAATAGTCCTTTGGAGCACAGTATGTGTGCTTTGTTAGATTTAGAGTTTTATTTTTGTTAATTATGGTTTTGCCTACTGTATTTTAAGAGGAATTTAAAGATTTTTGGCTCCTCAAGATATCCTGTGCCAAAATCAGTTAGGATATTAATTATTGTTTAAAAATACTTAAGAAACTAGTTTTCTTGTGTTATTTTCTGAGGTAAAAGCTGAAGCCTTTTAGGAATTTCCATTCTAAATATGTAATAGGCAGAGGGCCAGGTGGTTACAAACCTGGCTGAGTGCACATGCCACAATGCAAAGGACACAGGTTCAAGCCACCTGTTCCCCGCTTGCAGAGGGAAAGCTTCATGAGTGCTGGAGATGTCTCTCAATCTCTCTCCCTTTCTAGTTTCCCATTCCTCTAATTTCTGGCTATCTTTATCCAATAAATAAATAAATAAATAAATAAACCATTAAAATATGTAATAAGCATAATGTATAACTTTTTAAAGAATACATATATATATGTATTTATATTTTTTAATCAGAGCACTGCTCAATTCTTATTATGATATTAGGTTTAAATTGGGATCACCCATGGCCTTTGAACCACTGCTCTGGTATTCTGTGTTACTCTAAAATCATTCTCCCTAATATCTGGCCTTTACATCAGTAGGCAAAGTTTTAACGCTGCATGTTTGCTCTTATTTTCATAGTTTGCTTGAGCTAAAAAGCTTTTACTTGATTTCTCTTTCTCACAGATCTTCCTAGCTCTTTTCCATGAGTACTTCTAAAATATTTGGTGGAGAATTTGCAAAATTAACTATTCAGCATTACAACTTAGATTATAAAATATTTCTCTATTTTTGTTGTTTTTAATCTTGACCTACTTTGTTGTTTATGTTTCCCTGCTTCCATACCTGTGTATAGAAGACGATATCAGACTTTCCAAAGATCCTAAGGGATATTGTTTTGGTAGCAATGTTGTGCTGGCTAACATGTCAGAGATGTTTCAGTTTGATGTTTTGTTTGTTTGTTTGATTTTAGCAGAGCACTGCTCAGCTCTGACTTACTGTGTTGTAGGGGATTGAACCTGAGACTTTGGAGCCTCAGTCATGAGAGCTGCTTCGTACAATCATTATGCTATCTACCGCTACGATTTTGTGTTTTTCAAACTAGTTGTAAAGATGATAAAAATTTATCCCTTTTCACTGTGCATGCCATGGTAATTTCAGTGTTAAAACTTTGATACATTTATTAAAGCTGAGATATATTTGTTATCTGTAGAATTTCCTTCACATGTACATGCTGATCAAACTAATAGTTGGAATGGGTAAGTGATTTTTAAAAGTCAGATAGTTAAACCTTCCTTGTCTTTAACTCCTTGACCTTTCATTTCTAGAAGAGGTAATACTGTAGTATAGCTGGTCAGTGGGTTCAGAATTGAAGGAGTAGTTCTTATCATAAACTAATAAAGATAGTAGAAAAATGGAGCCTGAGGGCAGGGTGGATAGTATATTGGTTATGCTTCATCTTCTTAAGTGGTGAAGCAGGTCTGTAGGTGTCTATGTCTCCCTCTTGATCTTGCCCTCCCTTTTAATTTCTTTCTATCCTATCCAATAAAATAATAATAATAAGGGCATTAGAAAAGACAAAGAAAAAAATTTAAAAAGAAAAGATAAAGTGTGGCGGCACACCTTGTAAATGCACATAGTACAAAGTGCAAGGATCCTGGTTTCAGTGCCCCCCCCCCCTGCAGGGACATTTCACAAGCCATGAAGCAGGTCTGCATGTGTCTCTTTCTCCCTCTCTATCTTCCCCTTCCCTCTCTTAATTTCTCTCTGTCTTGTCCAATAAAATGGAAAAAAATAGCTGCCAGGAGCAGTGGGTTCATACTGCCGGCACCAAGCACCAGCGATAACCCTGGAGGCAAAAAAAAAAAAAAAAAAGAAAAGAAAAGGCAAATACATCTTTGTTATTTTCATTTAAGCTTCGGATTTTATTGAGTTGCATTGCTATCCAAATTTCACTCTACCAAGATGAAGAAGTACATATGGAAGGCTTTAGTATAATTCTATAGACATCTATCTGAATAGATGTCTAGTTAGAGACAATGTCTAGGTAGCTACATTTACTGTTTATAAAGTTTTTTTTTAATATTTATTCTCTTTTGTTACCCTTATTTTATTGTTGTAGTGATTGTTGTTATTGATATCGTTGTTATTGGGTAGGACAGAGAGAAATAGAGAGGGGAAGACAGAGGGGGAGAGAAAGATACCTGCAGACCTGCTTTACCACTTGTGAAGTGACTTCCTTGCAGGTGAGGAGCTGGGGGCTCAAACCGGGATCCTTATGCCGGTCCTTGTGCTTTGCGCCACCTGCACTTAACCCGCTGCGCTGCTGCCCGACTCCCCATAGATTCTTACTTTACATTTCCGTTCTTGAACTTTAACACCAGCATCTTTTAAATATAAAAACTGGCGTGGGAGTCGGGCAGTAGCTACTGCCAAACTCCCTATAAAGTACTTTTTATATGTGGCGTGGCAAGAAGGGTTAGAAGCAGTGGAAGGAGAGCTAACAAGGGAGAGACACTGAAGTAAGACTCTACTCTCTGTGGAATTACCTTGATGCTACCCTTGGTGTTCTCATTTGGCACTGTTCATCTAGCACAAGGTTTCACTCATGACAAAGATATGTGCTCCACCCACTGAACTGTCTCCCAAGGCCCAGTACTTTTTTTTTTTTTTTTAAGAATTTATTTATTCATGAGAAAGATAGAGAGAGAGAAAGAGCCAGATATTACTCTGGTACACGTGCTGCTGGGAATTGAACTTGGGACCTCATGCTTGAGAGTCCAAGGTATATCCACTCTGCCACCTCCCAGACGACGGCCCAGTGTTGTTTAGATAGAACTGAGGCTGTTTAACACAAAATTCTTATACTTTCAGTGTGGCTGTCAAACCACTAATCTATATGAAAACATTTGGCTTAATATTCTCATGGGTAAAAAGAAATCTAGGTTTATTCCCTATACTTTTTTTTTTCCTGCTAATGAGATGCAGAGAGAGAGAAAGAGTGAACGAGACTGTAGCACTGAAGCTTCTTTCAGTGCGATGGGGCTGAGTTCGAACTATTTCTAGGCTCTTTAAATCCGGGTTGTTTAAATATTTTTTCTTTTGGATCTGCTGGTTGTGCTTAGGCAAGAAATTAGATTCTCTGAACTTTTTGTTTTTCTTTGGCTAATAAGTCTTATTTCATGAATCATTTGGGTCAAATGATCTTTAATGACCTATCATAAGAAATCTAATTGGCGCCAGCTGGTCGTGCACCTGGTTAAACACACATTACAGTGCACAAGGACCTAGATTCAATCCCCTGGTCCACACGAGTGATGAAGCAGTACTGCAGGTGTCTTTCTGTCTCTCTCCATTTCTTTATCCCTCTTCCCTTTCAATTTCTCTCAGTCTCTATCAGTAATAAATTAAACATTTGAAAAAGCATTTTAAAAAGAATTAACAAAAAAGAATTTAATTTTGATTTATAAATAGCAAATTAACTAACTACGTATTTGGAAGTATTGGATGAACTAGGTGATTTTTAATAAGATTTATTTATGACAGGGAGAATAAAAGAGAAGCAGAGTATCACTCTGGCACATATGATACTGGGAATCAAACTCAAAATCCCATACTTATAAATCCTGTGGTCTAATAATTGTACCATCTCCTATGCCACAGAACTAGATGATTTTGAGTAGATGGGACCAACCTAAAAAGATGGTGTGCATATAGTGTGCTAATTCTGTCTTTATCAGTTATGTTTCTCATGATTTTGGCTAAATTTTTATTTAA
This sequence comes from Erinaceus europaeus, assembly GCF_950295315.1. Taxonomy (NCBI): domain Eukaryota; kingdom Metazoa; phylum Chordata; class Mammalia; order Eulipotyphla; family Erinaceidae; genus Erinaceus; species Erinaceus europaeus. Next base: position 45,452,430 of record NC_080163.1, read on the forward strand.
CAGAAGTTTATAGTTAATTGAAAATTTTTAAATGTTTTTATGCTTCAAATTCAGAAAGTGTAAAAGGCTTCCAGAGATATTTTATGTGTGCGGTGCAATAAGCACCCCCTCCCCCCTTTATTTTATTATGTGCCATGAAAGAGAGAGAGGAGAGACCAGAGCACTACTCAGCTCTGGCTCCTGTGCTGAGGGCTTAACCTGGGACCTCAGAGCCTTAGGCATAAAACGTCTTTTGCATAACCATCATGCTTTCTCTCCAGCCTCAAAAGCCACACCTTGAAAGAAACATAATTTGATGTTTTATTTCTCACAATTCTTGTTTTTTGGCTTGATTTTCTCCCTGATGTTTACCATAAATCTTAAATTTTTATTATTTCTGGGGCCAGGTCGTGGCACTTCTAGTTGAGTGCACATGCTATAATGTGTAAGGAGCTAGGTTCAAGCCTCCAGCCTCCTCCATCTGCAGGGGCAAAGCTTCACAAGTGTTGAGGCAGTGCTGCTGGTGTCTATCCCGCACTCCACCCTTGTGTTCTCTTTCTCTATCCAATAAATAAATAAACTATTAAATTTTTTAAAGTTTATTATTTCTTCTGAGATCGGGCGTGTGGGGGGGGTTTATGGCCATAGACAAAAGTTTATTATTTCTAACATTTTGATAAAAATTTAAATACTTTTTACACTGATGAGGAAATTGAGCTCTTAAACTATGTCATGGTAGTATATCACTGGTTTTAATTCCTAACTCTAAATTAATCTCTCTGGCTTTGTTGCTTTCCTTGGACTATATTATCCACCTAAATGAATCTTACTGGACATGTTCCTAGAATAGTCAAAGTAAAAGAAACTACATGATTTAGATGTGAATATATTAGTACCCTCTGTTTCTTACTTCCTTTTTAAAAAATATTTATTTCCTTTTTGTTGCCCTTGTTTTTATTGTTGTAGTTATTATTGTTGATGTCGTCGTTGTTGGGTAGGACACAGAAATGGAGAGAGGAGGGGAAGACAGAGAGGGGGAGAGAAAGATAGACACCTGCAGACCTGCTTCACCGCCTGTGAAGTGACTCCCCCTGCAGGTGGGGAGCCGGGGGCTCTAACTGAGATCCGGTAGGTCTTTACACTTTACACCACATGCGCTTAACACGCTGTGCTACCACCCGACTCCCTGGTTCTTACTTCTATAGTACATTTTTGTTAAAATGAGATTTAGTTTAAATTTTAAGTGAAATAAGACATATCATGCTTAGTTTGTTATCTATAAATTTTTCATTGAAGTAGAAATGTGGACCAAGTCCCAGAAGATTTTTTTTTTTTTTAATTTAAGCAGTCTTGTGTTTTCTTCTCAATATGTCCATCTGTCCAAATGTGTGTGTGTGTTTTTCTACATGCGTGGGCTATACGTCTTTTTTTTTTAATCTGAATGGATTTGTTACCTTACATTGTCCCACATATTTTTTATTACTATAACATTTTCTGTATTAGTTCCTATAAATTATTCAAACTTTTCACAGATGCCGAATGCCCTAATTTGTTGGCCATTAATAAACATTGGAGTTATTACAGTGTTTAAAACAATGAAGATACCACATTCAGACATCATTTACCAATGTAACTTGAAATATTGGTATGTCAGAAAAATTATATTTTTCACCTATGTTTTTCCATGAAAAAATGTATAATGACTCTTTGAATAACCCAATAATATGTAACTTTATTTTATTTAAAGATAAAAGCAGAAAAAAAAATAGAGGGAATGAAAGAGACCACAGAACCAAAGCTTCCTTCAGTCTATTAAAGCCTGAGTTCAAACCTGGTTCTCTCACATGATAATACAGCACACTAGCCAAGTGAGCTATTTTGTCAGGCCTCATTAGTATATTTCAAAAATAAATTGATCTTAATGATTTGCTTTATTATTCATTCGTATTAACACCAGAATATCACTCTAGCATATGTGATACCATGGGTTGAACTTGGGGCCTCATGCTTGAAAGCCCAACTTTTATTGTCAGTTTGGTAACCTTGATATTCTGTAATTACAACTACTTACATTCTGTATTATGTTCCCTTTTTTTTTAAAATACCTTATTTTTGGGAGGGGGCCTCCAAGATTATCACTGGGGCTCGTTGCCTAAAACAAATACACAGGAGTGTGGCTAATTTTTAAATTTTTTTAAATATTACAGAGAAATTAAGAGAGATGGGAAAGATAAAGGAGAGACACCTGCAGACCTACTTCATGCTTGTGAAGTGACCCCTCTCCCCCCCGTAGTGGGGAGCTGGAACCCCAATCCTTGTGGCGGTCCTTGTGCTTATACAATGTGCACTTAACCTGCTTCGCTACAGCTAGGCCCTGTTCCTATTCTTCACAGTTCTCCCTTCCTTCCTTCCTTCCTTCCTTCCTTCCTTCCTTCCTTCCTTCCTTCCTTCCTTCCTTTCTTTCTTTCTTTCTTTCTTTCTTTCTTTCTTTCTACTATCTTTATTTATTGGATAGAGCCTGCTAAAAGTCAAGAGGGGATAGGGGTCATAGGGAGAGACAGAGAGACACCTGCAGCATTGCTTCACCACTCGTAAAGCTTTCCCCCTGCAGGTGGGGACTTGGGGCTCGAACCTGGGTCCTTGAGCATTGTAACATGTGTGCTCAGCTAGGTGTGCCACCACCCAGTCCCCTTCACAGTCTTTTAAGATTGTTTAGTTGGATTCATTGTTTAACTTAATTCCTAGATTTCTGAACTTTTGTTTGTCTTGATAATGATCTTTTGAGTTAAAATTTACTTTATCCATCCCCCAAAAAAGTTTGTAGGAAATGCATTTTGGGGGTGGGGAGGACATGTATGTTTTAAAACAAATGTATGTTGTATTTTTAAGTGAATGTAACTATGTGTAATATTCCTGAATCACTTTTTACCCCTTCAAACTTCTAAGTCTTCTACTGTGTTCTGATTCTCAAAATATCTAGACCTCACTAGATTGTTCTTGTTAGATGTAAGTGGTTTCCTTTTTCTGCCTGGAATTTCACAGAAGTTTTTCATTATTCTTAAACCTCTGTGATGTATATGTGTTTGTATTGATATTTGTTATTTTTCCAGAAAATGGTTAAATTTTTTTCTCTGAAGTTCTTCCTTTTTCTTCTTCCCTTTCTACTATTCCTCTTCCATTTATATTATATCTTGAACAAGTCTTTATCAATTTTGAATCCTCCTTCCTGTGTTATCTGTATGAAGTTTTCTGTGTACATGTTGCTGCTTCTCAGGGTTTTTCATGGTTTTGTTACTTTTTTTTGTTCTTGAAACTGTCTTGTATTATATCAATTTGTTCTGCTATTTGAAGAGTTTAATTCTCTCTATTTTAAGTATAAAGAGTATTTGACTAAAGTTTCATTCTGTTTTCATTTTCATAGGAACTTCTTAATTGATTCTACATTGGATACTTGGTGCTTATTGTTTATATTTGAATAGAACTTGATATTTGTTGAGAATCCTGGGGGTTGGGCAAAGAGAGGAAGTGAATCTTAATCATTGTCTTCTTTAAATCATGTGGTTGTCTCAGATTGCTTTTAACTTCATTTATTTATTTTTATTTATTAGAGAGAGGAAGAGAGAGAGAGAAAGAAAGGGAACTAGAGCATTACTCTGGCACATGTGTTGCGGGGAGTTGAACCTGGCACCTCATGCTTGAGAGTCCATCCCTTTTATCCACTGCTCCCCCTTCCATACCACTCAGTTTACTTTTTTACCATGTCTTTGTATTAGGAACCTGCAATACCTGAAGGTAAACAAATTACCCAGGTAGGAGTGATTTAGAGTCACATTTCTTTTACTTTTATTCATTTATTAGACTTGGGAGAGGGAGAAAACCAGAGCATCACTCTAGCACATGTGATGCTAGGGATTGAATTTGGGGCTTCATGTTTGAGATTTCAATGGTCAAGAGTTCTTTTATTGAGGCTTATTTGATCAGTGCCTTCACAGTCTATTATTGTATGTATAACTATATCCTTGCCTCATGCTCCAGTATTTTGTTTCTGTTAAGAGTCTTTTTAAATTTTTAATTTTTAAATTTTATTTCTTTATTGAGGAATTAATGTTTTACATTCAACAGTAAATACAATAGTTTGTACATGCATAACATTCCCCAGTTTCCCATTTAACAATACAACCCCCACTATGTCATTTATCATCCTTCATGGATCTGTATTCTCCCCACCCACCCACCCCAGAGTCTTTTACTTTGGTGCAATACGCCAGTTCCATTTCAGGTTCTACTTGTGTTTTCTTTTCTGATCTTGTTTTTCAACTTCTGCCTGAGAGTGAGATCATCCCATATTCATCCTTCTGTTTCTGACTTATTTCACTCAACATGATTTTTTCAAGGTCTATCCAAGATCGGCTGAAAACGGTGTCTGTTAAGAGTCTTGATTCAGAGAAAATATGCTTGTTCCATCTCTTAAGTTCCTTGAAGGTTCTCATTTAGATGAAAATTATGAGCATTGGTGGTAGATAGCATAAGGGTTATGAAAGAGACTCTCATTCCTGAGGCTCCAAAGTCCCAGGCTCAATCCCCCGCACTTCCATAAACCAGAGCTGAGCAATGCTCTGGTTAAAAAAAAAAAAAAATGAGTATGACCACTGATTGCATTTAGATAAAGGGGGTAGAACAAGTAGACAATAGTAATCATCTTAGATTATTTTTCTTTTTTATCCCCACCTTCTGATTTTGCCAACTTTTGATTGAATTAATATCTTTTATTAGTTCTTGATTCTGTAGCTTTAGCTGTAGTTGGAGGCAAAGAGCTTAAAATAATTCAGCAGAATTATAGTTATATATGTCAGGATTGATATTGAAGCTATATTGGTAGAAAATTACATTATTGTACCCTTAGAAGGGAAAAAAGCATACACTGCTCATGAGATTATGATCCATATGGTGGAAAATATTTTTAATTGAAGATCTTGAATTAATAAAAACCCATCATCTGGACTAGCAGTCACGAGGTCTTCATGGCCAAGTGTGATTTTCATTTTTGGAATAAGATCCGTGAGTTATTCTTTTTCCTTTCACAGGACAAGCAGGAGGACATGAAGACTATATTGGAGGGCATAGATCCGGCCAAGCATCAGGTGAGGGTGGCCTTTGATGCTTGTAAGCTACTACAAAAAGAATAGATGTTGTAGGTAACCAGAGTTATGGATATGTGATTCCAGCCAAGAAGTTCCAGGACCCTGCTGGGTGACAAAGGAAATTCTCTCCAGTTGAAAAGCTAATGAAATTCCAATAAAAAGAGATTTACATTACTAGTAGTTTGCTTCCTTAGTATTCTTTTTATATGGTATTCCTAGATGAATTAGATGAAAATAGATTTTCCTATTTAGCTAGTTCTTTTACATTATCCCTTATTGGGGAGAGTTTGAAATATCCCAGACAAAAAGTCTCAACTGTGAAAAGGTCCTTTATGCTCAGTTTGATTCAGGACAGAAGGGGATAAGACCTCAAATCTAGGGTCTTGTTTTTATATATTCCTCAAATAAACAAAAAATAGTTTAGTGAAACACTATATTGTGCATTTCTTGATTCTATAAAGGTAAATTTTTATTCTTAAAATTGTCTTCTGTTATTTTATTCTGAATTGTTTTGCCCCCAGAAGCTGGATAAATGCTCATAATGAAAGTTCTTTTGAAAAAAAAAAAATATGTAGAATTTGTGCCTGATGATTTTTTTATGTCAAATGTAACAATCAGTGTAATCCAGAGAGATTTGTTAAAATTGAGGGTCAGGGGCTTAATTTTAAAAGTAGGAATAAATTGTTGTTGGGTCAAAATTAATTTAGCTTATTTAAGACAAAATTTTCAGTATCAAGCAATTCTATCTTTTTAAATTTTGTTATTTATATTTTTTTATTATTGAGAGAGAGAGAGATGAGAGTTGTGAAAGAGATAACCACAGTACTGCTCAACTCAGGCATGTTGCAGAGGAGGGGTTGAATCTGGGACCTCAAGTATGTAAATCTGTTCTCTACCATTCTCTTGCCATCTCAAGCCACTTTTAATCATAATACTGTTCCTTCATTCACAAAATATATGAAATTTTACTCAGTTTAGTTAAATCTTATATGAATGTAAAGCTGAGTGTTACGTCAGGTAAAATGTTTCTCCTGCGTTTGTTATGGATAATATTATTACAATTCTGTTTCTCTGGCTGTAGTGTAAAAATTTGGGGTACTTTCTAAAATTGAGGTTTGTTGCCTCATTTTTAGAGGTTCAGAGGGGAGTCTGCATTTTAGATGATATTTAGGTGATTTTAATGATAGTCATATTCTGTATTTGAGACATTGCTGCAGCTGTAGATTGTTCTGCTTCATTCTTGAATTTCGTTCTTTTTCTTTCTTTATAATCAATCATTTCTCCTCTACCCAAACTCAATTAAACTTGGTTTCTCTGTTTATTACTTGTGATTCTTAGAAACTAAGCTAAAGATAAGCCTTAGAACAGTGCCTCTTAATCTTTTTCTCATCTCAGTTCTCTGGGTGATATTAATCTGGTCAGTAACAGTAGATCACTAAAGTAATTATTAATATGCAGTGGTGGGGCTGAAAGAACATGCTACCTAGTCAAGAGTTGCAGAATTTTCTTTACAACATTTTATCTAAACATCTCTCCTGTTACTCTGGTTGTTCCCACTAGACAGTGTTTTCCTTCAGCTGCTACTGTGGTATATATAGTTACACTCCTTAGATACATGCTTTTGGTGCCCATGGATATGACTTAAAAGAAATCAACTTGTTTTTAATAGAAAGTGAAATGTTATCTAAAGCCAAATACAAAAAAAAAAAAAAAAAACTACACTTTTTTTTACAAAGTTTTATTATTTAGAACCAGAATCTTGCATTGAATTTCTCATGGGTAAATTTAGGGGGAAGGACACATGAAATCTGATTATCCATTTACCAGTCAATACATTTCAACAGTTAGTGATAGCTTATTTTAATGGACTTAAATGACACTTCTCAAGCTTTACCTGTAAACTTTTTATTAAGTGATACCATATCTCCACTATTGTAAAATTTACTGCTCAAAGTTATCAAGTATTCTTGATACAAAATATATGTGAAATACTCAAAAATCCTAATGCATTTGTTTTAAAAGGAAGACTGAGTTTTCTCCCTCTAGGTTATTTTATGTTGATCAAGTTCTTCCCAGCTCTCTTAGGATTGTTTAAGTATAATATAACTGACATCCTGTCAAATTATAGTGATTGTTAATATATATCAATACCTTTTATCCTTTTCAAGCATATAGACAAAAATATGAAATTATGGAGTGGAAAGTCAAACTAAACTAAAAGTGTGTGGCTATACTCAGAAATGACTAATGGAATCTGTGGATTATAAATGGAGTATAACTACGTGCTAAAGCTATGGGCAAATGAAGAATTAAAGCAAAAAATGTACTAGCAGGGGAGACTAGGACTTTTAGCTTCCATAATGAAAAAAGATCTGAATGCATGACGCATGGAGCAAGCTAGTAGAGCCAGTCTACTTTAATGAAGCAAGAAACTAGGACTGGTTGCTCTACCTATGAACCAAGATGGGGAAAAAGCTCCCTGTAACTGCTCTTGGTTAGACTTAGCTAATTACAGAAGCCAGACAGTGGCATGGCACACCTGATTGAGTACACACATATTACTGTGCACAAGTACCCAGGTTCAAGCCCCTAGTACCCATCTGCAGCAGGTGGGGGGTGGGGGAGGAAGATGAGTTTCATGAGTAGTAAAACAGTTCTGCAGGTGTGTGTGTGTATATATATCTGTCCCACCCCCATCCCTTCTCAATTTCTCTCACAATAAATAAATAAAATTTAAAAAATTAAGAAATAAATTAGTAAATACTCTTGATAGAGAAATAAAAACAAAGACAACAGTGTAAATAAAACTTGAAGGAAATCATGTTTGACTTAGTGAACAGAACTATAATAATTCTGGGGGACCAGAAGCTCGATTTGTCTATGAAAATAGTATTCATATAAACTTTAACCTCCACATGGAGGCAGCTTTCAGTCTATTTTTCCCCCATATGATGAGATGGGACAATTTGTGGGTGATATTTGAAAAAAAAAAAGAAAAAACATTCTCATGCAAAATAAGCTTCTTTTCTTTCGTCTTCACTGGGAGTTCCCGTGTTCCAGACCAACTTTTTCAGAAAGAGAAACAGAAAGGCACCATAGCACTAAAACCTGTATAGTGAGGATTGGGCTCAAACCTGGGTTATACCCATGACGGAGTAAGCACACTATCCAAGTGAACTCTTCTGCCAACCTGCATAATAAGTTTTCTCAAATGAAGAAATTATAAAGCTAATGAGTAACTATGTGAAGAGAGATAGTCAAACGGATTAATTAAAACGACTAAAACAATACAGGCTCAAGGCAATTGAGAGACTTGAACTCTTTTAAACATGCTTATTCAAAGAAATGACCAATAACTACAAAACAATGAAACAAAAGCAGATAATTATGTATCTAAGTGAATTTATAGTAGGTGAGAAGGTATGAAAATAAAAACTCAAAATTAAGTCTAGAAGGACCAGGTGATGGAACTAGGTAGAATTAAATATGTTAAAATGTCCGAGGGACTAAGCTCAATCCTCTGGTCCTCACCTGCAGAGGAGAAGTTTTGGGAGTAGTGAAGCTGTGCTACAGATGTCTAGACTACAGTAAGTAGTAATGCTCTCAAAGAGTAAAGAAGAGAAAATGATAGAAGAATTCTGTACTTAGTTACCATTGCAGAACAGGAAAAATGAACATTTTTCAGATTCACAAAGAATTAAAAAGCTTTACCACTTCAGACCCTTGTCAAAAGAATCACTAAAAGTATGTCTATCATTAAAGAGCAAAATGAGCCCTGCTACAGTGTGGGATGCAAGAATCTAAGGTAAGGAAAGAAATTGGTAAAACATAAATAAGTATTTTTAAGTATACAAACAAGTTTTTATGCTTAAACCCAAATTTTAGAAAGCAGTATCATTAAATTCAGAAGGACATGCTAGAGGGGTAACAGCAATGTTAAAATCTTAGCTTTCAGGAAAGGAATGTCAAGTACTAAATATTTTTAGGGTAAAAAATTAGAAAAATACCAGTAATGAGAATAGATAAGAATCTATTGGGGAGTTGTGCGGTAGCACAGCGGGTTAAGCACACGTGTTGTAAAGCGTTAATGTACCAGATTCCAGTTCGAGCCTCCGGCTCCCCACCTGCAGAGGAGACGCTTCACAGGCGGTGAAGCAGGTCTGCAGGTGTCTATCTTTCTCTCCACCTCTCTATCTTCCCCACCCCTCTCCATTTCTCTCTGTCCTATCCAGCAACGATGACATCAATAACAATAATAACTACAACAACAAAACAAGGGCAACAAAAGGGAATAAATAAATAAAATGTTAAAAAAGGAAAGTTAAAAAAGAATATTAAATTTAATAGGAGACAGACTTTTGAATTAGATTTAAGATAAAATCTGACAAATGCTTTTTTTTTTTAATCTTTATTTGTTTATTGGATAGAGGCAGCCAGAAATTGAGAGGGAAGGGGGGATAGGGAGGGAGGCAGAGAGACACCTACAGCCCTGCTTCATTCAAAACTTTCTGCAAGTGGGAACTGAGGCCTCAAACCTGGGTCTTTGCACTTTGTGACATGTGCACTCAACCAGATGCGCCACCACCTGGCCTGGAAAATGCTATTTTTTGGAGAAAAACCTGAAGCAAAATGACAAGGAATGGCTGACAAAAATGATGAAAAATGTTATACTAGATAACATTAGTAACAAACAGCATGGAGTATTATGTCAAAAGCATTTTTAGAGATAAACACATGCTCTTCCAACTGATAATCAGCTGATAAACAATAAAAATCCTCCAAATAAGTTACAGAAGTACTGATATTAGAAAAGTAGTCAGATCTACATTTACTGTGGTATGATTTTTTTCACATAGTATTTTATGACACTGATCAAAGAGATATACAGTTGTTAAAGACTAGAAAGTTCAAGTTGTTTTTTTTTAAAATATTTTACTAAGAGCAGGGAAGTTTTTTACATAGAAATTATATTATCTCCCCAGCCCAGTTTTTTTTTTTTAATTTTCTTTTATTTTTTTCTAGTGAAAGAGAGATTCAGACCAGAGCAATGCTCAGCTCTGGCTTATGGTGGTCCTGGGGATTGAATCTGGGAAATAAAGAGCCTCAGGCATAAAAATCTTTTGTATAACTATTGTGCTATCTCCCCAACCCTTTTTCTTATAGAAAGCTAACATTCCATTTCCAATTAAATGCTATATATATATATATATATATATATAATTTTTTCCCTATACATAGAACTTGTATAAAAGTTACCCTTGACTATTTTAAAAAAATCTAAAAAAAAAAAATCCTTACCCCCCCAAAAAAAAAAACAAACCAAAAAACACCTTGGTGGCAGGGAGATAGTTCAGCCTGTTATAGCACCAAATTGTATGCCTGTGGCTCCAGAGACCACAGGTTCAATTGCCACCATCAGTTTCTTTCAGAGCTGAGCAGTCCTCTCTCTTTAATCTCACTCTCATAGGAAAGTATTTTTAATGGCCTTCCTTAATCATGGACTATGTTCTCTGATTTCTGTTGCTTTAAAAATTGCACACCAGATTGGGGGGGGTTGGTAGCATATTGGTTATGCAAAGAGACTCATACCTGAGGCTCCATAAACCAGAGTTGAGCAGTGCTCTGGTTCAATAATAATGAAATTAGGGAACACAGATTTATAGGTGAGTTTTACCAAATGTTTAATGAATAGATAATCCCTATACTTTTAACTTCCCAAAACAGAAAGAATAAATGTTAGATTTCACTTAATCTAATTTTGTGGCCTTAAAAAGTAGTTTTCTGTGTTTATTTATAAAGGAAAAGACTATCTTAAAATATCTATTCATCTTAAACAATATTGATAATGTTACTAGCCCAACACTTATAATACATAAACTTGATTCATGCTATTTTTTTTTTAAAAATTTATTTATAAAAAGGAAACCGTGACCAAACCATAACATGATAACTCTTGCACTCTTCTGGGTGAGCCACAGCCCAATTCCATTTGTTTTCTATTTTAAATAATTTAGTGATCAGGTATTTGAGGGTCAAATGATATAAGTTGTAGAATATACATGACTGTAAGGATATGAACTTTTCAAAAGCACTGTAAGGATTGCTTCCCAACCACTTTCTGAGACACTGTTTAAGGTCAAAAGAATAAATGTAATTATAGGAAAAATATATTCAATAGTTTTTTATATCTTTTCTTGAATTTGGTATTTTACCTTGTCGCCACATGCACTTAACCCGCTGTGCTATGGCCTGGTATTTTACCTTGTGAAAATCGTGGATTTGGACTTTTATGATTTCTTTTAACAGCTATGGTAATTTTTTTAGGCTATTTTAAAAAATTATTCCAGAGCAGGGCTTTCATAATTGTTTCCGTTCTCACTCACCTGATCTAGGTATACTGATAAGTATTAAAGCTAGAAAAAGAAAAAGTGTCGGTGCTACCCACTCACATTCTCATAATACAGTTATTAGTAAATGCAGGTATCTTATTCTAAGTTTAGCTACTACTGTTAATTTCTTGTTCAATTAACTTATCTTTCTCTTATTACCTAATAGAAAATTAAGACTCATTGAGGGGGAAGATTTGAGAGTTGGTCAGTTATACTTAGGCTCCTGCTTTTTAAAGCTTATTCAAGCATTTCATTATTTTCAACAATAAGTATATAATGAACAATAAACAAAAATGCACATGATCATTATTCTCATGAAGCTTACTGCTTCGTGGAAGAGATTTTAAATAGTTACACAAATTAATGCATGACTGGAACTTATGACACATTGACATTTGACATGGTATTTTATAAAATTATATAAGCAGATAGTAAAAAAGAATGTTTAGTGGGAGCCGGGCAGTAGCACAACGGGTTAAGTGCACATGGTGCAAAGCCCAAGGACCAGAATAAGGATCCCAGTTCTAGCCCTCAGCTCCCCACCTGCAGGAGGGTCTCTTCACAAGCAGTGAAGGAGGTCTGCCAAGTGTCTGTCACTCTCCCTCTTTGTCTTCCTGTCCTCTCTTGATTTCTCTTTCCTGTCCAACAACAATGACAACAATAATAACAATGATAAACAACAAGGGCAACAAAAGGAGGGGGTAATAACCTCCAGGAGCAATGGTACAAGCACTGAGCCCCAGCAGTAATCCTGGAGACCAAAAAAAAAAAAAGTCATTAGTCTGGATGTTCATGGAGGGCTCCCTTGAGAAAATAACTCCTGATATATAAAGGATGAAAAGGAACTAACTAAAGATGCAGGAGAAGTTAAAGATGAACTTGAACACTTGGTCCTGAGTAAGGCAGGAAAAGGAATAACAAGTTGCTGAAAGTTTCTTGTGTGTATCTGAATGCAATATAGTAATAAATCAGATGGAAAATAACTTTCTAGATCTTCCTGAGTAAGATGTTGATGGTATAAATTTACAGAATTTTAGACTCACATGCATTTGAATGTTAAGTTCAAGACATAAAGCTAAATTATTTTGACAGTATCTATAACCTATTTTCCCGTGACTTACATAGTACTGTTTTTCTAATCAATTTGTATAACTTAACAAATTTTAATAGGTTGAAGTTTTCTACACTATTAAGAAATCTCCGAGAGTCGGGCAGTAGTGTAGCGGGTTAAGCTCATGTGGCACGAAGTGCAAGGACCAGCGTAAGGATCCCGGTTTGAGCCTCCGGCTCCCCACTACAGGGTAGTCACTTCACAGGCGGTGAAGCACAGGTCTGTAGGTGTCTTATCTTTCTCTCCCCGTCTTCCCCTCTTCTTTCCATTTCTCTCTGTCGTAACAATGACGACATCAGTAACAAGAATATCTCCAACAACAATTAGAAACAACAAGGGCAACAAAAAGGAAAACAATAAAAAAACTCCTTTAGGTAAATTCGTCACTATATTGCATTTTAAAGTTTCCATTGAATTGACAATCTCCCCACCCACCCCCCTTTTTAATCATTGCTAGTCTGCCTAAGTTGTAGGTTATATATAGTTATATAAGTCAACTAAATTGTATTCTCCTAACAGAGCACACTATCTTCCCCTTTTGTTGCCCTTGTTTTTTTATTGTTATTATTATTGTTGTTGATGATGTCATCATTGTTAGAGTGAAATGGAGACAGGAGGGGAAGATAGAGGGGGAGAGAAAGATAAGACACCTGCAGACCTGCTTCACTGCCTGTGAAGCGACTCCCCTGCAGGTGGGGGTCAAGCGGCTGGAACCCGAATCCTTCCGCCAGTCCTTGCTTTGCGCACGTGCGCTTAACCAGCTGCACTACCGCCTCCTCAGAGCACACTATCTTTAAGCACACTACTTTGTGGCAACTAAAGCATCCTCTGAGCTAATTAAAAGAATAGAGCAGACTCGTCTAATCACTGTTCTTTTTTTTTTTTTTCTTAATTATCTTTGTTTATTGGATAGACAGCCAGAAATTGAGAAGGGAGAAAGAGGAGTAGAGAGAGAGAGAGAGACAGAGACACCTGCAGCCCTGCTTCACCACTCGTGAAGCTTTCCTCCTGCAAGCGGGGACTGGAGGCTCGATCCTGGGCCCTTGTGCACTGTAATATGTTCACTCAACCAGGTGCGCCACCACCAGCCCCTTAGTCACTGTTCTATACTAAGTTTTTATTAGCTATGAGAGCTGGCAGGCCAGGTGGCCTTGGGGGCCTGATGCTGCGTGCCTGGTTGAGCGTGTACACATTATTGTGCACAATGACCTGGGTTAGAGGTCTGTAGGTGTCTTATCTTCCTCTATCTCCCTTTCTTCTCTGTCCTATCAAATAAAATAGAAAAAAATTAACAAAAGATGCCAGAACATACTGAAAGAAGGGATAAATAAGAGAATTTTTAAATATTTATTTCCTTTTGTCCTTATTGTTGTTGTAGTTATTACTGTTGATGTCGGTGTTGGATAGGACAGAGAGCAATGGAGAGAGGAGGGAAGACAGAGGGGGAGAGAAAGATAGACACCTGCAGACCTCCTTCACCACCTGTGAAATGACTCCCCTGCAGGTGGGGAGCCTGGGCTTGAACTGGGTTCTTTATGCTAGTTCTTGCGCTTTGCGCCACGTGCGCTTAACCTGCTGTGCTACCTCCTGACTCCCAAATAAGAGAATTTTTATAAAGTCAAATGTATTAGCTACATTTTCATATATATATGTTTCATATATATATATATTTATAAAGTCAGATGTATTAGCTGCATTCTCATATATATGTATATATGTGTATATATACATATATGTATGTATGTATGTATCCAGTAATTACAATTCTTCCCAGCAAACAAAACTACTAAAAGAGTAAGTAAGCCCTACTTAGTGACATTCAAAATTAGGAATGTTAGAAGCTGTTTTATTATTCATTCCTCTTGCTGGCAAACTTCTAGAAAGAATAAGTCTTGTTTCTCTATAAAACTGCTTGTTTTGTTCTTGACTATTCAAGTATTTCATTTTCTAAGTGGAAAAAGACATCTCATTTGGTACATTTTTCTTTATTTCTAAAATACCCCCATAGTGTTTTTTTCCAAGGGTTGGTTTCTATCCTGAAACAGTTCTCATTGACTTTTAATATAAGATCAAAATTATCCTAATCATCCCATTGAGTTAACATTTATTTTTCACTTCAGGTGAAGAATAGTTAGGAAAGTATCTCCTAAACTTTAAACATAGAGAAATGCAACTGTTTTTGAGGCAGGGAAAATAGCATAATGGTTCTGCAAAGAGCTCTCATGCCTGAGGGTCCAAGTCCCAGGTTTAACCCCATCTCCTACCCTTTCACCATCATAAGCCAGAGCTGAGCAGTGCTCTGGATTAAGAAAACAAACGGGGGCAGGCAGTAACACAGTGGGTTAAGTGCACGTGGCACAAAGCCTAGGACCATAGTAAGGATCCCAGTTCCAGCCCCAAGCTCACCACCTGCAGGGAAATTGCTTCACAAACCGTGAAGCAGGTCTCAGGTGTCTATATTTCTCTCCCCCTCTCTGTCTTCTCCATCCCTCTTGATTCCTCTCTGTCCTATTCAACAACAATGACAGCAGTAACAACAATAATAGTAACAACAAGGGCAACTAAAGGGAAAAAACGGCTTCCAGCAGCAGTGGTTTCATAGTGCAGGCACAGAGCCCCAGTGATAACCCTGGAGGAAAAAACTAGCTATTTCTCTTTGGGGGTGTGTGTGTCAAACTATTGTATTTCATGGTTATTGTTAAGGGTACAATTTGTATCATCTAATATGGACTAAAATCTAGGAACTAAGGTAGGTAGCATAAGTAGTTGCATTGAATGAATATTAAATCTTTATTATTTCCTAAATTGATGGTATTACATATTTAAAATAGATGGTTAATGAATTGACACTGATGGACTTTTTTTGTTTCTTTAATAGGAACATGAATCTGAAGGTGGAAGAACACCATTGATGAAAGCTGCAAGAGCTGGTCATTTATGCACTGTGCAGTTTCTTATTAGCAAAGGTAAAAAAAAAAAAAAAAAGGAAAAAAAAGAAAAATAAGAAGTACAAGTAACAATTGCCAAAAGACTATAATCTCTAAAGAAAATATTCCTAAATGATTGTGATTTATGTTTTAACCACTTTACCTACATTATAAGAATTATAATCTAATTTGTTGTCCTTATTTTACTTAGCAAGCATGGAATACAAGTACTTGAGTTTTTTATATTGCATAAATAATAAAGCTGTGTACAGATTGCTGAGTACTTTTCTTCATACTTTACAGAAATTGGGATGTTTATTAGTTTTGGGTTTAAAGTTTTTAATTTAAAGCCAAACAGTGCATTGTTATTTACCCAGATTAGAAAGGCCAAATGTAAAATTTCCATATATGTTTACTTATACTTCATTCAACACTTAACTAAAATGTCATTTCTGCTGGGTATGGGAATTTGGGGGTAGTGCGGGAAAGACTGCTACTATTGTCCATGGTACAGTGGAGTTAACTGAGTGTATAAGGTTATTACTTATTATGTTTCTTCTCATGTAGAGATTTATTGCTAGGGGGTCAGGTGGTGGTACACCTAGCTGAGCACACATATTACAATGTGCAAGGACCTGGGTTCAAGCCCCCAGCCTCTACCTGTAGGGGGAAAGCTTCACAATTGGTGAAGCAGTACTGTAGTTGTCTATGTGTTTCTCTTTTCTGTCTCCCTTCCTCTCAATTTCTGGCTTTCTCTATCCAATAAGTAAATAAATAAAGATAACAAAAAAAGTTTAAAATGAAAAAAATTATTAGAATATATTTGCTATAGTTTAAAATTGTTTAGCACAGAAAAGTGAAATGGAGGCCTTGGAAGATAGTTTAGTAGTTATGCAATAGATTGTCATCCCTGAAGCATAGGAGTTCCAGGTTCAGAATATTAAAAAAAAAAATTTTTTTTAAGTTGTTCCAGGTTCAATCCCTGGCATCCCATAATCCAGAGCTGAACAATGCTCTGGTAGTAAAAAAAGAAAGAAAAGTTGATTAGCCCATATACGTTTAAAATGTAAATTTGTTTCATTGTACAACCAAAAGAATAAGATCAGCAATGTCATTTGTTTCAACTTAATTCTGGGTAAGGAGGGCATCTTTATACAAAATTCTTCAATGGGTTGTAAAATGCAGCAAAAGTCCACTCAAGTGGCATCATTTTTGAAATAAAGATATGCAACCCATATCCCGATATAATTGTGATTAGTTGTGCCATTAAGAATGCAGTGTAAGGGGGCCAGGTGGTGGTGCACCTAATTAAATGATCATATTACAGTGCACAAGGACACAGGTTCATGGCCCTGGTCCTCACCCGCAGGAGGAAAGTTCCATAAGCTGTGAAGCAGGGCTGCAGGTGTCTCTCTGTCTCTCCCTCTCTATCGGCCCTTGCCCTCTCAATTTCTCTCTATATCCAATAATAAATAGATGATATTAAAAAAATAATGCAGTATAAGATCTATCTTTTTGATTTATTTTTTGTTGTTGCTGAGGCTTTTATTAATTTAGGTTGACTTTTTCCATTAGAGACAGACAGAAAGACAGTGAGAGCGGGAAAGATACCGCATAGTCCAAGTTTTCTCCGGTGCAGTCAGGGTTGGTGAACCGGGCTTGCTGTGCATGATAAAACATGCACACTACTAGGTGAGTTTTCTTGCTGACCCACAAGTTAGCATGCTAAATATTTGTGTTGTATCCTCATTTAGTTGGATAAAACTAAGTTTATTTTCTTTATATCATATATTTGCTAATAAGGCATAGCTTTAAAAATGTTATAAGGTAGTTTAAAAGTTATTTAACTCAACCATGTAGAAATAATAAATAGATGGATAGATAACCTTTGAAATTCTCTCATATTCCTTTACTGACAAAGTTACTAATTTACATACAACAACTATACTGACAAGCATATAATCAACCTTGTCAGGAATAGGAAAACTGTGATTATAACTTTTTAAGGCAATAGTTATAATTGCTAAGCAATACTACCATCTAAATATATTTTTAACAACTTTAACAATCTGATGTTACTAATATAAGGGTGTATGTTGGTGTGCCTTGAATTTCTCAAAAGGTCTTTTATGCAAGTTAGGATTAGACTTAGTGTATATTTTTGAAAGTTAAATAATAGTGGTTTCATCTATGTTGATTTTTTTCTTCATAAAATCTATGCATGAAAACATAGGAAAATAATTATTACTATAGTTTTAACTATTCAGATGAGACCTTTGGAATTGTAAAGGAACTATCTTTAGTTAAGGAATCAAAAATAATTTGTCAGGCTTGGGAGGTGGCTCAGTGGTAGAGCTCATTCCTTTTTTTTTTTTTTTTTTTTTGCCTCCAGGGTTATTGCTGAGGCTCGGTGCCTGCACTACAAATCCACTGTTCCTGGAGGCTTTTTTTTTCCTTTGTTGCCCTTGTTTATTGTTGTTGTAGTTATTACTGTCGTTGTTGGATAGGACAGAGAAATCAAGAGGGAAGGGGAAGATAGAAGGGGGAGAGAAAGCTAGACACCTGCAGATCTGCTTTCTGTTCAAAGGTGTAGAATGATCATTCAGATAACATCCTTGTATGTTCATGCTTCCTTTTACTCTTTAAATGTACACTATGACAAATTTCATTTTTCTCAAATATTTAAAAAATCTTACTTCTCTATTTTGAGACCTGGCTATGTTGCTATATTCCTAGAAGTATATCAAAATTTTAGAATTTTTTTTTCCTTGTTCCTTTTTGTCTTATTTTGTACAAATACCCTTTCTAATACACTGCCAGTGGAACTTTTCCCCGTTTTTCTGGATAGAGGGTAAGATACAGAGAGAGACAGAAAGTGAAGGGGAGGCACCATACACCACTCTACCATTTGTAAAGCTTCGCTTTATATGATGCTCTCAGGTGGTAGCTGGGGACTCAAACCCAGGTCCTTGCACATGGTAAAATGTTTCTGCTCATGCAAGTGAGTCATCTCCTCACCCCCTTAGAAACATTTTGATAACAACTTACAATGGTATTTTTTGATAATTATGTTAACCTGTATATATTTATTAATCTTAGTCTTCTAGATTTTCCATTTTAAATGTGATATTGAATGAACGAACTACAACTACGCGCAACAGTATGGATGAATCTCACAAATATTATATTGAGTGAAAGAAGCCAGACACACAAAAAAGAGTATACTGTATGATTTCATTCATATAAAGTTGAAAACCTAAAACCAGTTTGGAAGTCAGAATAGTAGTTACCGTTGGAAGGGTGGGTAGTGATTGAAGGGTGCACAAGGTTGGACTTCTGGTATGTGGATATTTTTCTGTTTCTTGATCTGGGTGCTGGTTACACAGGTGTGGTCACTTTGAGAAAAATTTTCAGACAGTACACTCATAATCTGTGCACTTTTTTTTTTTTTTGTCATTTGTGAACTAATTTGATTCCACCTTTTTCTAAGAATACTGTTTATTTTCCTTTGAAGGGGCCAATGTGAACAGAGCTACAGCTAATAATGATCATACAGTTGTGTCACTGGCATGTGCAGGAGGTCACCTGGCAGTTGTTGAGCTACTCTTGGCTCATGGGGCTGACCCTACTCATCGACTCAAGGTATTTTACTTAAAAATAAGTGAGTAAGTAACACATACATGTTCATTAAAAATATATGTAATCTCTTTGTGCTTAAATGAGTTTTGATTCTTACTTAAAATTACAAAGAAACCAATTTGTATAGCAATCATGACAAATTTTCCAATAATCGTGGTGTTAATTTTTCTCAGGATGGCTCAACAATGCTCATTGAAGCTGCAAAAGGTGGACATACTAATGTTGTTTCTTACCTGTTGGATTACCCAAACAATGTTATGTCCGTTCCTACCACAGATGTGTCTCAGCTAACCCCACCTTCTCAAGATCAATCTCAGGTAATGTAAAATTAAGCTTATGCATAAATAAGTCTTCCTGATGAGTGTGAATCATTGTTTAAATTTAGTTTTAAACAAAATTCTTTTCTTTTCTTTTCTTTTCATTTCATTTCATTTCTTTTCTTTTTTTCCTTGACCAGAGCACTGTTATCCCTTATGGTGGTGCCATAGATTGAACCTAGGATCTGAAAGCCTCAAGCATGAAGTCTTTTACATAGCTAGTATGCTCTCTCCCTTCTTCTCTAAATAGGATCCTTAATTCTATATTGATTTTCTTCAAAAATACTTTATATTTTTATTGCTATTTACTTAAGATGTTTCTTAAGATTCATTTATTTATGAGAGAGAAGAACCAAAACATCACTGTAGCAAATGAGATACCAGGGACTGAATTTGAGACCTCATGCTTGAAAACTTAATGTTTTCTTAATCCACTATGGCACCTCCTAATCCATATAAACCATTTTCTTTCTTTCTTTTTTTCTACCTTTCTTTATTTTTTGCCTCCATGGTCATTGTGGAGCTTGGTGCCAGCAATATGAACATACTCCTGGAGGCTATTTTTTCCCCTTTTTAAATTTTTTAAAAAATATTTATTCTCTTTTGTTGTCCTTGTTGTTTTATTGTTGTTGTTATTGATGTCGTTGTTGGATACGACAGAGAGAAATGGAGAGAGGAGGGGAAGACGGAGTGGGAGGGGTGGAGTTAGACACCTGCAGACCTGAGTCACCACTTGAGAAGTTATCTCCCTACAGGTAGGGAGCCAGGGACTCGAACAGGGATCTTTGCACAGGTCCTTGCACTTTGTACTGTTTGTGCCTTCCTTTCTTTCTTTCTTTCTTTCTTTCTTTCTTTCTTTCTTTCTTTCTTTCTTTCTTTCTTTCTTCCTTCCTTCCTTCCTTCCTTCCTTTCTTTCTCTCTCTCTCTCTTTCTTTCTCTTTCTCTCTTTCTCTCTCTCTCTTCTCTTGTTTTCTCTCCCTCTCCCCAGTCTTTCTCCCTCTCTTTAAAATGAATATCAGATATAAATACTTCAAGATGTCTTATTACTGCAACTATATGCAATGGGTTGTTCATGCTTTACTGAATGTATTATGCATATTCTTCAGCCCCAATTATGTTTCCCAAGACAGTATTAATCATCCTATTGACTACTTTGATAATCAGGAAAGTCTGCTAAACCAAGATAAATGCAACAAAGATTTAACAAAGTAATTTAAAAACCTACCCTGAAATATGGAGGTGCTATAGAAAATGTAAATAGTGCAAAGTTCAGTGAAATCTCGAGTTTTTCCTACTGTTACCCACAGAACTGCTAAAGTATCCCAATTTGGGAAATATGTTGGAGTTTATTTTCTTTTTGATCCATGAATTTGAAAAAGGACAAGTTAACAATATATATCTTGTACTTCTCGCTCTGATTGGAAGCAACATTCTTTCTCCTTAGAAAGAAAGTGTTTTTAATGCTGTTTTGTTAAATAAACAAATACTTGTAAATTACCCTACTTTGCCCAAGCAGTATTGTTCAAAAATTACTTCTTAGTGAAGGCTTTTATTTTCATTTTTGAAGAAATATGCAGGGATTAGGGAGATAATTGACCAGGTAGGATGTGTGCCTTGCCATGTACGTAAGAGAGATTCATTCTCAGCACCACGTGTGAGATGCTATGTCACTGGAGAAAGCTCCAGTGCTATGGTGTCTTTCCCTTTCTCTGTCTATTCAAATGAAAAAAAAAAAAAAATGGGAGAGAGGTGGTGAGAGAGAGATTGGGAGAGGGGGGGTGTAGGAGGAAATAAAAGTGGTCAGAGATAGTTTACCTTGCCTTTCACAGGGTCTTATGACCTGGGTTCAAGCCCCAACAATACCTATAAGTACCACAGCTCTGGTGTTGTGGTGTCTATCTCCCTTTCTTATCTTTCTCTGTCTCTAAACTAAGAATGAAAAAATTTGACCCCTCATATTACAAAAAATTATAAAATAGGTTAGAGGAGATAGCATAATGGTTATGCAAACGGACTCTCATGCCTGAGGCTCCAAAGCCTCAGGTTCAATCCCCCACACCACCATAAGCCACAGCTAAGCAGTGCTCTGGTATTTATCTCTGTGGCTTTCTCTGTCTGCATCTCTCTTAAAAATAAAATAAGCAAATTGTAAAATAAATTGAATTTAGTGATATGTGAATGAAAGCTAAATTACGGTCTCTGTTTCATTTATGGACCTTTGCTTTGTTTTTGGTCTGAGGTTATTTTTCTTTGAGTTAACTTTTTAGGTTCCACGTGTACCAATGCATACACTCGCCATGGTTGTACCTCCACAGGAGCCTGACAGAAGTTCACAAGAGAACTCTCCTGCCTTTTCAGGAGTACAGAAAGGTTAGTTATTGGATTATTTCCTTAAAATGGGTATGCTGTTACTACTTAATGAAAAGTTTAATTTGTACAGTTACTGTGTATGTGTGGTAGTCAAGGTAATAAACAAATGTTAATATGGGGTTTTGATTTTTGTTCTTAGGAACTTACTGCTAGGTATAGTTTATATCTGGCACTTAAGTGGCAAAACCAATTTCTTTGTTAACTAAACAAAGTAACAAAACATTGTCATTTGTGGGCTGGAGAGAGAACTCAAGTGGGTAGTGTACCTAGTTGCCAGATTTGAGCCCCAGTACTACAAGAGGCACTATGGCATGAGAAGAGGCTTCAGTGCTGTCATATCTCTTCTTTCTCTTTCTCTCTACCTGAATTAAAAAAAAAAAAAAAAAAAAAAAAGAAGTAGCTTTGAGTAGTAAAATGCTCAAATTTCTATCAAATAAGTAAAAAAAAAAAAGTATTTTCTCTTTGACAGTTCTTTTTTTTTTTTTTTTCTTTGACAGTTCTTTAGCTAAACAGTAGTTCATGAGCAATGGAAATATGCCTGCTGAGACTGAGTAAAGAGCTTGCCTGGGAAGGTGCCTGTTTTGACAAGGGAATTGTAAATTGGTGCTCTGTTATCTTCCTTGGGGGGGGGGACTAAAAAACAGAAGTGAATAAATTAACAAATTAAAATGTTCGTTCTCTAGTTAATTTTAAGTAGTATCAATTCAGTAAATTGAGTGAGTGAATTTAAGAATTACATTTATGGTATGGTAGGTAGAGCACCAGCTTTGGTGTTTGCTTGTACATACTATTGTGCCAGAGTGATGCTGTTGCTCACTTTCTCGCTCTCTTCATTAATAAATAAATCTTAAAAGACAGAAGAATTACATTTAAAGAGTAATCCCTCTGTGTAAGAGCATAGAACTTGCATGCCTAAGCTTCCATGTTTAGTCATCAGTACTACTATATGCCAGAGCTAAGCAATGTCCTGATCTGTCAATTTTTCATTATATGTAATTTCTTTCATGTAATGCTAAGTATAGTGGGATTATGATCTGTTGGTTTGTTAACCTAGATGAATACCAAAAATGTATAATGTCCACGTTAATCTTAAGAGATACATATATTGAGGAGACAACTCACGTGGGAGGAATACACCTGCTTTGCCATGTGTGTCTCCTGTTGGAGCCCCAGTTGAATCATGAGGGAGTACTAAACACTGGGAGAAATATCGGTGCTCTAGTGTCTAGTACCTGTTTCTCTCTTTCTTCATATGAGAAGTTAACCTGGGAAACCCTAGCAATGATCCAAAAACTGGATTATAAGTATACTATTTAAGTGACTAAAGTCTGGGATTCATTTCTCTTTTACTTGTATGTGGGTTTTCTGAAATAAGTAATATGTTAAATACTACAAACTACATAAAAACAAACCTATAAGTATATTTCAATAGGTATATAACAAAATCTATAATTTTAAAGTCACAGTAAGGTGTATGTTACATATTTCTTTTCTTTTTTTTTTTTTTAACAAGAGCACTGCTCAGCTCAAGCTTATGGTGCAGGGGATTGAACTTCGGGCTTTGGATCCTCAGGCATGAAAGTCTGTTTGCATAACCGTTACTCTATCTACCCCTGCCCCTATATTTATTCATTTTTAATACTGTTATTTAAGAAAATTCTGGAGTGGGGGTAGATAGCATAATGGTTATGCAAAGAGACTCTCATGCCTGAGGCACCAAAGTTCCAGGTTCAATCCCCTGCAACCCTGTGATCCAGAGCCGAACAGTGCTCTGGTTAATAAATAAATCAATAAATAAATATAAATAAAGAAAATTCTCTCAAATCAATTTTAGTCATTTACACCATTGTTTCTAAACAATTAATTTCAGAGATAAAATATCTAATCTTGTGACCTAGGAAGTGATACAGCGGTAGAGTTTTGACTTGTAGACATGAAGTCCTAAGTTCAGTATCTGACACTGTATATACCAGACAGAATGTTTCTCTACCTGGCCTACCTGCCTCTCTCACTCTTTGTCTCATTCAGTCTTGTCTGTCTGTATTTCATGAAGTAATTAAAGAAATCTTAAAAAAAAAAAAGTTTAAAAATTATCTATAGTTTCTAACTTAAGGTAATTTTAGCATTGTTCCACTAAACACTTAACCAAACTTTTAAACATTAAGATAGCTAATTATGTGTTTACTTATTTTTATGTATATATATTTGAGAAGGAGATGAAAGCACTGCTCTCTCATTTTATGTGATGGGATCAGACCTTATGTATAAAGCATGTGGTCTACAACTGGATCACTCCCCTACGCCTAAGATTGCTATTTTAAATCTTAAACAAAAAAGCTAATTAAGTATATGCTTATTACGGAGTATAAAGTCTAAATGCTAAAATAAAATGAAACCTAAATAGTCTGTTTTTGTTTGAACAAACCCTTATAGTAAGTTTGACTTGAGTATGTTCATAAAGAAGTAATACATTTTAAGTTGGGTCCAAAGATAATTTTTACCTCATAGATCACACTTTTTACTATGCAAGAGATTCAGTACTGGAGAGCAACATGCTTCATGAGCCATGGAGCAGTGCTATGCTGTCATTCCTGTTTCTCTCCCTTTTCTTTCTCCCCTTTCTTTCTCTCACTTGATCTGCAAATAAATAAATAAATAAATAAGTCAACCAGGACAATGGAGTTGCATAAGCATGAAACTCCAACAAATCCCTGGTTGGAGAAAATAAAATTTTAGTTTAAATGGCAATAACATAAGTGTTGAAGCATTTTTTAAAAAATATTTTATTTTATTTATTTATTCACTTTTGTTGCCTTTGTTGTTTTATTGTTGTAGTTATTATTGTTGTTGTCGTTGTTGTTGGATAGGACAGAGAGAAATGGAGAGAGGAGGGGAAGACAGAGAGGAGGAGAGAAAGATAGACACCTGCAGACCTGCTTCACCGCCTGTGAAGCGACTCCCCTGCAGGTGGGGAGCTGGGGTTCGAACCAGGATCCTTATGCCGGTCCTTGTGCTTTGCGCCACCTGCGCTTAACCCGCTGCGCTACAGCCCGACTCCCGAAACATTTTTTTAAGCTGATTTCTGATATTAGTATAATCACTTCTACATACTAAAATACATTCTTATTTTTATTAAATTATTAGAAAGTGAAAATGAAGTCCTAGTTAAACACCTAACTTATATATTTAGGATCAAATTGTGATCATTCATTGTTTTAAGATTTAATGTTAGTATAAATCACATACATCATAGAATATTATGTTATTATAAATTAGAAAAGCCAGTCAGTGGTGTTAGTGTATATACTTAATCCCCAGAAAGAGTTAAAAAAAAAAAAGAAAAAAACTAACTTAAACCATTAAAAGTAATATTAATACTTTTTCCTTCTGAAAACTTCTTTTTTTTGCATAAGGATCCCGGTTTGAGCCTCCGGCTCCCTACCTGCAGGGGAGTCACTTCACAGGAGGTGAAGCAGGTCTGCAGGTGTCTTTCTCTCCCCCTCTCTGTCTTCCCCTCCTCTCTCCATTTCTCTCTGTCCTATCCATCAACGAACAACATCAACAACAAAAATAATAACCACAATGAGGGCAACAAAAGGGGAAATAAAATGGCCTCCAGCAGCAGTGGATTCATGGTGCAGGCACTGAGCCCCGGCAGTAACCCTGGAGGCAAAATAATAATAATAAATAAAACTTTAAAAAATATTTTTATTTATTTATTATTGGATAGAGACAGCCAGAAATCAAGAGGGGGGAGGGAGATAGAGAGGGTGAGAGATAGAGAGACACCTGCAGCCCTGCTTCACCACTTCTGAAGCTTTCCCCCTGCAGGTGAGGACTAGGGGCTCGAACCCAGGTCCTTTGCACTGTAATGTGTGCGTTTAACCAGGTGCACCACCGCCTGGCCCCAAAACTTCTTTTTTATATCCCTAGAAACATTTACTTGAATGATAAAATTACTATATAACCCATTTATTTGTTCTTGTGTGTTCTATGTCCATAACAGTGTGACATTTGTGTTAAATATATGATTAGGAATGGATACAGAGCTTTCATTCTCTTCTTTTTCTATTGCTAGAAATTTCTGATAAAATACTCCTGTTTTAAGTAAATCATTTTATTATTCACATATGCATCTTGGTTATGCACAAGACTTTTATGCATTAAATCTCAGGTTAATCCCTAGCATAACCATAAGTCAAAGCCGTGCTCTGGTCTCTATTTCTCTCATTAAAATAAATATTATGGCCCACGTGCATCATTTGTCTATGCTCCATCCTTCTTAATACTCCTTATTCTCCTGATTTAGGTTACTAATCACTTATCCATTACTATATTTAAAGAATTCAAGATTCTAGAGGGCAGTGGTACATCAGATAGAGCACAAGTAGTATACTGTACAAGGACCCCAGTTCAAGACCCTAGTTCCTATCTGCAGGAGGGAAGTTTCACAACTGGTGAAGCAGTGCTGCAGAAGTCTCTCCTTTCCTCTCAGTTTTTCTGTCTCCATCTAAACTAATTAATAAAATAAAAGAATTCAAGATTATAGATAACATCTAACAGAGGCCCCCAAAACCACTACTCTTAACAAAATGTGAAGCTAACAGTTTTCTCTTAACTACAGTCATGGCATTAGTAATATCAACCATTTGCCTTTCCAAAGTAAATTTTATAAACAAATATGTTAACTGACACTACTTGTTTCATCTAACTTATTTTTCTTGTAACTGGTTCTAGAGATTCTTAAAAAGAATGGTTATCTGCAGGCTGTACAACTTAGTACTAATTTGTAGTAAAAACATTAAGATGATTTCAGGGTAAACAAAACTGATTTTTAATATGTACCTTAACCCCCTATATATTCTCTATGAATTTCTGTAGTGCTTCATTTGATCTCCCTTTTGGCTCTGGTCACTCCTGCTTGAATCTTGTATGTAGAAGGCAGATTTAATTGTACTATGGTGCTTTCTCATCATGATTCCTTATTCTGTAGGAAAGCAACCTAATGTGTTAGCTGTACAGATTCTTTTTGTTCTTAAAAGTTCTTATGTTACTTCTTTGTGTGAATTGTTAACTTACATATAGCACTATCCTTTAGAACTATGCTTTTTCTGCTCAACGTTTTTAAAAATGGGTCTACCTATATTTAGATCTTTCCTTCCTATAGCACAATGCTTCCCACCCCCTTTATATGTATATAAAATAGAAATATTGACAAGACCATAGGATAAGAGGTGTATAACTCCACAGAATTCCCACCACCAGACCTCCATATCCAGTCCCCTCCCTTGATAGCTTTCCTATTCTTTATCCTTCCGGGAACATGAATCCAGGGTCATTATGGAGTGAAGAAGGTGGGAGGTTTGGTTTCTGTACTTGCTTCCCTGCTGAACAAGGGCATTGGCAGGTTGATCCATACTCCCAGCCTCTCTTTCTCTTTCCCTTTCCCTAGTGGTGAGCGGGGGGGGGGGGGGGGGGGGGGGGCTCCAGGACACATCGGTGGGGTCATCTGCCCAGGGAAGTCTGCTTGGCATCATGATAGCATATGGAACCTAGTTGGCTGAAAAGAGTTAAGATATAAAGCAGAACAAATTGTTGACTAGTCATGAACCTAAAGGCAAGAATATTGTAGATGAAGATTTAGGGTCTCCGTTTCGGAAAAAGCTTATAGCTTATAGGCCTATTTTAGATATATCCCAAGGGGCCCATGACTTTACTAGTTTTTGCCTGAGTCTGACATCTGATTTGCAGGTGAACCCAAGTTGTTGTCTGAGGAGATGGTGTCAGAGTTGAAGAAAGGATTAGAAAGCTGGGCTAGGGAAGAGCGTAGTTCCCAAATATGGCGAAAGTATGTAAATATTGTTAACTATTAACCCCATTGATTTGATCTGGTGCCCATATTCAGCATAGGAGCCTATGTAACCTCTGCACCCCTTTAGGTCTGAGTTTGCATTCTGTGGTCACAGCTAGGTCCAGGCTGCACTAATTTCAGCACCTATCTTCCTCAGCTGGTAGGTAGAGCATGTTATCCAGCCCCCCCCCCCCCCTTCAGAGAATGGAACATTCCCTACCATTGTTGATCCACATTGATGGCAAGGTACTACAGGGGCCCACAAAGGGGTCCGTTATGTTGTTCCTGATGGAGATGAGCAGTGAGGTATCTGTTCAAGGTCTGGGTCCATCATGTCTGTGTGGGAATCTCAGGACTCCCTGATTAGGACCCCAGGTGATGGCTTTCCACCCTTTATAGCCATTATTATTAGTAGTATTGTTTTAATTAATTAATTAATTAATTTTTTACCTGTCCTTTCTCCCAGTGGTAGTTACCCATATTCCCTATCATTTCCCACCACCACAGAGATTGCTATGATGAAACCACTGGTAGTTTTTCCATAGATCTCTGTGACAAATTTATGAGCAGAACTGCGTATTTTAGAAAAATATAATGCCAAGCAGTAGCATACCCAGGTAAGCGCACATAGTACTAAGTACATGGATGAAGACTATACTTTCAGTGATCATTTCTATAGTTCTTTACTAAGTGCAAGAATCCTGGGTTGAGTTCCTGCTTCCCACCTGCAGCAGGGACGCTTCCCAAGTGGTGAAGTAGGTCTGCTGGTGTCTTTCTCACTCCTTCTCTGTGTCCCCTTTCTCTCTCAATTTCTGTCTGTCCTATCTAATAAAATGGAGGAAATGGCTGCCGGGAGCAGTAGAGTCCTGGTGCCATCACCAAATCCTAGCCATAACCCTTGAGGCTAAATAAATAAATAAATAAATAATGTTTATCTGGCAAATTGCTGCAAATTTGCCCTCTAGAATGGCTACAGCAGTTTATACTCCTGTCAGCAATACATAAGGACTCCTGTATTATAATTTTCCAACCCTCCAGCTTACCCAGTTTTCTGATCCTTTATACTAATACTTATACTAATGTTTAGAGTTATATATCTTTATTTTCCCTTTTATACTGTAGACTGTATTCTCTTTAAGGGCAAGAGTTGTTTCTTATCTTTATATAATCCATCATGTCTTGCCTATACCAGATATTCCGTAATGAATAAAGTAATTAATGAATGCTAGGCTAAGTAAATAAATTACTTTTTAAGAAAAGATACATTATTACAAAAGAGACTATTTACAACAATAAGTTGTATTCTAGTAGGGTGGAAGAAAGTTCAAAAATGGAAATGTAAAGTAAGAATTTATGGGGAGTTGGGCAGTAGTGCAGTATGTTAAGCGTAGGTGGCGCAAAGTGCAAGGACTGGCGTAAGGATCCTGGTTCGATCTCCTGGCTCCCCACCTGCAGGGGAGTCGCCTCACAGGCGGTGAAGCAGGTCTGCAGGTGTCTCTCTCTCTGTCCCTCTCTGTCTTCCCCTCCTCTCTTTCCATTTCTCTCTGTCCTATCCAACAACAACAACATCAGTAACAGCAATAATAACCACAACAATAAAACAACAAGGGCAACAAAAGGGAATAAATAAATATTTGTTAAAAAAAAATAAGCGTTTATGTTATGCTTTATATCCCAGGGCTACTTATTTGCATAAGTGGCATGAAAAGTTCTCGTTTTATAACACCACTAAAATTATATACAAATATTATATACAGTGAATGAAATTGAATGTTCTGCGAATTTTCCCTACTGATATTTTCTATTATAGTAGGGTTTACATATGCCAAAATTCAGTTTCTTTCAGCATTTAAGAGTGTTTATAGTTAATGGAAGAAGGCTGCACTGATCTGTTAGCATGTAACATAGATGCTTCATCTTTTTGTCATTTGTTTTTAATAAGGAATTTATTAATGAGTGAAATGAGTGGAGCTGGGTGGTGGTACAGCCAGATAAGTTCATATAGTATGAAGTGCAAGGACCTGTGCATGGATCCAGGTTTGAGCCCCACTCTCTACCTGCAGAGGCATTTTTCACAAGCAATGAAGCAGGTCTGCAGGTGTCTTTCTTTTTCCCTCTCTATCTCTCCCTCCCTCCCTCCCTCCTCTCAGTTTCTCTGCTCACAGACTAATCTTTTCATTTAGACAGAACAAGAGAGAGAGTCTGTAACTTTAGAGCTTCTCCTGATGCTTTGGTACTCCCATGTGCTGCTGTTACTCAGACCAGCTTTTTCAGATGGCAAGGCATGTACCTTACCAGTTGAGCTATCTCAGTTTCTCTCTGTCCTGCCCAAGAAAAAAAATGGCCACCAGAAGCGGTGGATTCATAGTGCCATCACCTCGCCCCAGTGATTACCCTGAAAGGGGAAAAAATGAGTGAGATGGAGAAAGGTAGAGAAAGACATTCAGAGCATCTCTGGAACATAAAATGCCGAAGACACCACTTTGATCAGAAAGATATATATATTTAATACCATGAAGACTACTCACTGGATAGGGCATCCCAGCACATGCTATGGCATGAAAGAAACTGTGCTGGAGTCGGGCGGTAGCGCTACGGGTTAAGCGCACATGCTGCCAAGCACAAGGACTGGCTTAAGGATCCTGGTTCGAGCCCCCGGCTCTCCACCTGCAAGGGAGTCACTTCACAGGTGGTGAAGCAGGTCTGCAGGTGTCTATCTTTCCCTCCCCTTCTCTGTCTTCCCCTCCTCTCTCCATTTCTCTCTGTCCTATCCAACTACGACATCTGTAACAACAGCAATAATAACTACAATAAAAAACAGCAAGGGCAACAAAAAGGGAAATAAATATTAAAGAAAATTAAAAAAAAAAAAGAAACTGTGTGCTATGGTGTATCACCACCTCCACTCTCAGACTCCTATTCCTTATCTATGAGTGGAAAAAAGAAGAAAGAAAGAAAGAAAAAAGTAGCTTGGAGTGTGAAGTTACAGGTTTGCAAGACCCAATTCCACCAAAGAAAAAAGAAGAAATATAAAATTGAATATATGTAGTATACCCTGATGAAGTTTGCTTTTAAGTATCCTAAAAATAATACTTTTAGAGCAGATCGTCTATCTGATTTTTGTAAAGAAAGTATGTAGGGGTAAAACATTTTCAGTAAGATGTTGCAGATGGTTGAGCTATCTGGAGTTTTGAGATCTACTTCTCTAACAATGTATTTTTTTTTAAGTTGAATCAGTAGTTTTGGTTGTTTTTTTGTTTTTGTTTTTGTTTTTTTTTTTGTTTTTGTGGACATATTGCAACTCAGTGTTTTCAGATCTCGTGGCATATTTTCCCCTTCGAACTTGAATAATAATTTATTTATTTTAAATTTCTTTATTGGGGAATTAATGTTTTACATTCAACAGTAAATACAATAGTTTGTACATGCATAACATTTCCCAGTTTTCCATATCGAACTTGAATAAGGCATTGTGAGATCTCAGCTCTTTAAATTCTTAAATTACCTGTGTTATTCACATATTGTGAATGACACTTTAAGAGGTTACACAAAGTCTACATAGTTCTTTTAAAACTCAACTTTACTATTTTATTTACATGTTATAAAATCGTCATTTTAAAGTATAGGATGCAATATGTTTCAGTTAACTTATAGTGTTATGTAACTATCACTGTTGTCTAGTTTTAAAACATTTCTATCACCTCTCAAAAATATCCCTTTTTTAGTCTGTTTGTGAATAATACCATTGTATTCCCAGGCAATGTTTTTTTTCCTAGTAGACTTGCCTTTTGAGATAAATGGAATTATACTATACGTAATCTTTTGTCTGACTTCTTTCAATTAGAATAATGTTTTCAAATAACATTCACATTGTGGAATGTTATTTGTAGTTTCGTCCTATTGTTTGTGTGTTTTTTTTTTTAATTTACTTATTTATGAGAAAGATAGGAGGAGAAAGAACCAGACATCACTCTGGCACATGTGCTGCTGGAGATAGAACTTGGGACCTCATGCTTGAGAGTCCAAAGCTTTATCACTGCACCACCTACCAGACCACACGTCCTATTGTTTAGTCTATGTTCTTCCTAAATAAGATTTAGCTTTGAATTTATCTCAAAGTTATTGTATATTTTCTCCCATTTTATATCTGATGTTAGGATTGTTAGTATTGGTAATTGTTTTGTTATAAGGGAAGTAAATTAGTAAGATTGATAGACATTTACATCACTTCTAGCATACATTCTCCTCTAAGTAACCCTATATGAGATGTCTGATTTCTTTTAGGAACTTTCATTGTTTCTCTTACAGACTTTCACATGAAGAGTATATTTAAACTTAGAACAATTGTCCTTTCTGATATATGTTTAATAGCAGAAGTGTTAAAAGATTTTTTTTTTTTTAGAGCCAAGGCTTTGCATACATGCTGCAGTTTCTCTGCTCACAGACTAACCTTTTCATTTAGACAGAACGAGAGAGATTCTATAACTTTAGAGCTTGTCCTGGTGCTTTGGTACTCCCATGTGCTGCTGTTATTCAGACTGGCTTTTTCATATGGCAATGCATGTACCCTACCAGTTGAGCTATCTCTCAGATCCTAAAGATTTATCTAATGGACAGTTTTTAGTAGAATATGGGAAAATTTCACACTTTTTTTTCCTCCAGGGTTATTGCTGGGGCTCGGTAAATATGGGGCACCATAAATCCACTACTCCTGGAGGCTATTTCTTTCCCCTTTTTGTTGTCCTTGTCTTATCATTGTTGTGGTTATTATTGTTATAGATGCTGTTATTGTTGGATAGGACAGAGAGAAATGGAGAGCGGAAGGGAAGACAGAGAGGGGGAGATAAAGACAGACACCTGTAGACCTGTTTCACCACTTGTGAAGTGACCCCTTTGCAGGTGGGGAGCCTCAGGCTCGAACCGGGATCCTTACACCTTTCCTTGCGCTTCGCATCATGTGTGCTTGACCCACTGCACTACTGCCCAACCCCCGAATTTCACACTTTAATATAATAAAAGAGGCATTTTGAGCTGGGGGGATAACAGATGGTTATGCACAAAGATTTTTCATGCCTGAAGCTCTGTGGTCCCAGATTCCCTAGCACCACTATAAGCCAGAGCAAAACAGTTCATTTGTTAGAAAAGAAAACATTTTGACAACCTGAAAAATACTTTTCTCTACTTTGATCTATAAATTACAATTTATTTTACTATACTTTACTTGCACAGTTAGTATTATTAAAAAAAAAAAACTTGTTGAACAATTAAGCTAACATTACTTGTCTCCTCAACACTGTTTTGAACCTACAAAATACCACAGTAGTAGCACACAGGACTTGCGTGCAAAAGTTCTTAGGTTCAGTTCTCAGCACTACCACTAGCCAGAACTAAGTGATGTCCTGTCTTTAATAAACCAAACACTTTTTTTTTCAATTTGCTTTAGATTTGATAATATTTCACAAGTTCAGCCTAATAAGCATAATTTTGAGATTCTTTCTTTTCTTGCTGCCTTAATTTCCAAAATTCTCCTTTAGATTAGATTTTTTTATTAAAAAATAAACATTTTTGAATTGGCAACACTCCAAGTTCATGCTGTGAGAAATAGGTGCCTATAATCTGTCTGCTTTACTCTTTTAACATTTATTCTATAGCATCAGTTTATAAAGGTTTTTGGAGGGAGGTCCGTGTGGGGGGGAGGAGGGATAACTTTTTTTTTTTTTTTTTTTTTAGCATGGCACTTTTTCAAACATTTTTCATGTGCTTAGGTACATCCAAGCAGAAGTCCAGTTCCCTGCAGGTAGCAGATCAGGACGTACTGCCACCTTTTCACCCATACCAGCCTTTGGAGTGCATAGTAGAGGAGACTGAAGGCAAGCTGAATGAACTGGGACAAAGAATTAGTGCTATTGAAAAAGCACAGCTTAAGTCACTGGAGTTAATTCAAGGTGAACCTCTGAACAAAGATAAGATAGAAGAACTTAAAAAGAACAGAGAAGAACAAGTCCAGAAGAAGAAGAAAATACTGAAAGAACTGCAGAAAGTGGAAAGGCAGTTGCAGATGAAAACACAGCAGCAATTTACCAAAGAATACTTGGAAACCAAAGGTCAGAAAGACACAGTGTCTCTACACCAGCAGTGCTCTCATAGAGGAGTCTTCCCAGAAGGGGGAGGAGATGGTAGTCTCTCAGAGGATCACTTTTCAGAGTTACCCCAGGTTGACAGAATCTTATTTAAAGATAATGATGTTCTTGAGGAACAACAATCTCCACCATCGGCAGAACAAATTGATTTTGTCCCAGTCCAGCCTTTATCTTCACAGTGTAACTTTTCCAGTGACTTAGGTTCTAATGGGACAAATTCTCTCGAACTTCAGAAAGTATCAGGTAATCATCAGCTTATAGGACAGTCTCAAATTGCTATTTCTGGACATGATCAGGGCCTGTTAGTTCAAGAACCAGATGGACTAATGGTTGCAACTCCAGCTCAGACGCTTACCGACACTCTTGATGACCTGATAGCAGGTGGGTTAAGAAATGTATCTGTAATAATTTCTCTTTAATCTGTGTGCTCAGCTTCTTTACACAACTTCCCAAAGCACCTACTTTGTACTTTTCCATTTAAAATTATCTTTGTAAACTCAATAGTTTCTTGAAGTATTTTGGAAGCGAATTTATGTTCAGTAGCACTGATACACGAAATTTTGCCCCGTTCTTTTAAATATTGCAACAGCAAAGAAATAAAGTTGCTGTGCCCCATTATTTTAAACCTTGAGTATCAAAACCTTGTTGTATTTTGGGTCAAAGTAGAATTTCTTAGTAG
Source organism: Erinaceus europaeus (assembly GCF_950295315.1). Taxonomy (NCBI): domain Eukaryota; kingdom Metazoa; phylum Chordata; class Mammalia; order Eulipotyphla; family Erinaceidae; genus Erinaceus; species Erinaceus europaeus. The sequence continues at coordinate 45,486,973 of NC_080163.1, forward strand.
ATTTTAGAGATATTCAGATAAAATTTTACATTAATTTTCCTACTATTGATTTTCTTGTTTGGAAATCATAACTCTAAATGACATAGCTTTTTCTTCCTAATTTTATTAGATCAATTTTAATATCTAATTGAAAAGATTGTTCGAAAATTGTAAGCATTATTATAGTGACATTTGTGGTTGGAAGATTTAAATTGATTGAAATTGATTTTTTTGTATTAACATAGACCCATACATTAATGAAAGGATAGAATAAGGGAAAGAACTAATAAGTTTAAAAGTGTATGTTTCTGTTTATTGTTGTGTGGAAAAAAATTACAATTAGATATGTCAAAATGAGGTGCACACGTTTATTTTCCCTTTCATTGTCCTTGCAGCAGGGGGAAAAGAGTGCAATTAACCATTTACCTTCCTAAAGATGGCTGGTGAATGTATCACCTCCATGAGAGCCCAGTTCAGAAATGCAGCCAGAATGGCTGTTGACAGTGGATGAAGACCAAGAACTAAGATGTAGCTGGAGTGATATTCAAAGGCAGGCCAGTCCTCTGTCTCTTGATTGCAACACCCCCCCTCCCCTTACTGTTGTCTGTTTCCTCTTGTCATATTCTCCTCTCCTCCCATCCCAATTATGCTATCCCACTTTTTTTCTTTTGTGAGCCTTTAGTCTTTCTGATCTTTACTGAACTGTTTAAAATGTGGAATACATTGTTTAAATTGGGAACTTTACTGGACTTGTTTATTACTTCCAATGGTTACAGAATTGTAATACTGCTTGTCATGCAGAGGAGGTATGCCTTAGTTTCCATAAAAAAAAAAATAATAATAAAATGCTGGGAAATGCTTAAGGAGTTAGATTTTTTTTATTCTTTGATTTGGGGATTTTAATCTTCAGTCATAGTCATTTAACTCAAGTTAATTTCATCATTTGTCTTAAGTATTACAGACTCCATTCATTTATAGTTTTGACCTGGATAAAAGCAGATATTGGAGTGTGGAATGTGAATGAATAATAATGATGAAACTGTTGACCTGGGAGTGATATTTTTAAATTTTAAGGTTCTATAGATAGCATCATAATGTTCTTAGTTTATATTCAGCATGCATCTATGTAATCCACATTATTCATCAGTTCTAATTTTATTCTAATATTGTAATTTAGAACCTCCCCCCCTTTTTTTATTCTCTTTTTTTAAGAATGTAGAAAGAGCTCTAATGGGAATTTTTCTGTAGTCAGATTTATGACTGGTTCTTATGGAGGAAGGTAAAATTTTGCTTATTTTTCTATAATATATTAAATTGAAATAATCTTTTATAAAGTTTACATTTAAGTTTTATTTAAATGATTTAGAAAATATCTAGTTATAAACAATAAAGTTTAAACAATTTAGTTTAAAGCAATTTAGTTTCCAGTAGGGAGAGTGGGGCACTGGCGTCAGTAGGCATTTTACCTGTGCCACCACATGGGAAAGTTTCAACAGTGGAACAGTGCTATAGTGTCTCTCCTTCTCTCTGTTTCTTACCCTTTATCTAAAGGATCTATATGATCATCGGGAGCAGGGGAATCATGCAGGCTGTAAGCCCCAGTGATAACCCTAGTGCAAAAAAAAAAATTCCTACTAGACATTAATGTTTGATGACAATTAAGCCACAGTGTTATGTAATATTAATTTATCTCTAATATTAATTTGTTAATAAGATTTTACTTATAAAATAGCCAATATATACAAAATTATATTCATGTGAGATGTTTCATTTTTATGAAGGTCTCCCCCCCTTTTTTAAATTTTTTATTTGTTAATTATAGGGAGAGAGTGCCAGGGATTGAATTCAAGACCTCATGTTTCAGAGTAAATTGCCTATTATTTTAAAATATATAGCAGTCATTAGATTTTCTTTGTTCAAGATGATGACTTGTCTCACTTGAAGTTTAAAAATACTGTTTTATCAAGTTCAAATTACTCTTAATCTTATTTTCACCCCCGATGTGGCACTGGGGAGTAAATGCAGTGCCTTTCGTATGCTAAGTACTGATTAGCAACCTCTATCCTTCAATTTTCCATTTTGTATTTTCTTCTAAGATGAGAAAATGGGGCACATAGAAGGGAAACATAATGGAACTGCTCTTCCATCTATGGAGGTCCCTTGTGCCATTCCTGTTTCTGGTATGATGTAAGGACTCAGACTCAGGACCTCACACGTGGAAAGGGGAGCACACAACTTAGTGAGCTATCTTCCATTCCCTTATAGTTATTTATGTTTGTTTGCTTGTTTTGTGTTTGTGTTTTTTGGAATTTCACCACTCTTGGCTGACATTTTCCAGATAGAAAGAGAAAGATATCAAAACCCAAACCTGCTCCCATGCCTTAGAGACCTGGACCTCAAACCTGGGTCATACATGTGGCAAGGCAAGCACCTTCCCAAGTGAGCTATGTTGCTAGCCCTTCTTTCTTAGTTTTCTTAATTACAGGTAAAAGAAATTAGATAAGAATGAGTTAAGTGTACTCCTTATCTGATAGTTACATTATTTATACTTATAATTACAGTAGAATTATAGATCAGACCACAGATACTACTAATTTTACCTAAGTTAAATCTTACTCTCATCCTTAATACTTAACAAAGAAATTGACACAGTACATGTTGCAGTTTTGCTTTAGAAAGTATTCATCTATAACAGTAAATTTAATTCTTTAATTATTCTGGTACTTTTTTCTTTTTTGTTGTTATGCTCTCAAAATATATGTCATGCCAACTCATTAGTTATATACATGATTTACTATGCTATGACCTGATTATGTAACCTAACTACTGTGTAAAATCTTACCTAAGTCATACAGACCAAAAGTCACAGACCAAAAAAAAAAAAAAAGATAGTCACTACTCTTGATTGCAAACATGGTTCTTCAGATCATTTTCTTCTGAAACTGAATGTTGGACTTCTAGAAGTTATCACAGTAACAAGTAACTTTCAGGTCAGGTGTGTAGAACTAAGGTCTGAAAATTTAAAGTAATTCAAAACATTATTTACAGTTAAGAATTATTTAGTAAAATGTTTACTCCAAATACATAGATGATTAATTAAAAGTCAACTAATACAATTTTCTTTACATTTATTAGGCACTTACTAAGCACCCTGCTTTGTGCTAAATAATATATATTATCTCACCAGCTCTTTATAATGTTGTAAAAGTGTCTTTTCCATGCCTCTTTTTCTATTAAAAAAAACAACAACAACAAAAACTAAAGTTTTTAGAAGTTAGATTGCTAATAAATATCATATCAGTCCATCCAGGTTTAAGAACCATTGATATGGTGTGAAGGCAGTACACCTGCAGCACTACTTAGCCCATGTTTAAGCCCCCTATGTTCCTAACTGCAGAGGGAAAACTTCAAGATCAGTTGAGCATTACTGCAGGTGTCTGTTTTTCTCTTCCTCTTTTGTGCCCTCTTTGCCTGTCTTTCAATCTCTATTTCTCTCTATCTCTATTACAAAGATGGGGGGGGTATGATCTCTGGGAGTGGTGAAGTCTTGGTGCAGGCATTGAGCCCCATCGATAACCCTGCTGACAGAAAGTAATATTATTGATAAAATAAGATAAAACCTTGAAAGACAACCTTTGATATAATAGATATGCATTTGATTCAAATTAAAGTTAATCTCGAATATCTAGTTTTCTTAGACTTCTAAATTCTAAATGACAATGTTCCCTATTAAGTACATGTGTGCTTTATTTCCATTTTGTTGACTTTCGTACATTGCTACTTTTGTTGCCACTTTAATAAGCCCTCTTAAAATAGTTTACTACTCAAATGTATCCTCCTGTAAATAATTCTGTACTAGTAATTGTAGACCTAAGAATAAAAAACTAACTAGGAAGTCCTTGTTTTTTAGGAAATATAAAATTAAATAACTTCAGTTTGTAATAGTTATAAGAATATATTATAAGAATTAATTGGTTCTGGGGCTGGGTGGTGGCACACCTGATTAAGTGCATGTATTACAGTGTATTACAATGCATATGTATTACAGTGCGCAAGGACCCGGGGTCAAGCTCCTGGTCCCCACCTATAGGGGGAAAGCTTTACGAGAGGTGAAGCAGGGCTGCAGATGTCTCTCTGTCTCTCTCCCTCTCTATCACCCCTTCCCTCTTGATTTTTGGGTGTCTCTATTCAATAAATAAATATAATAAAATTTTTTTAAATAATTAGTTCTTCTATAATCCCGTTTTATGATTGTACATAAAATTAATTTTATTTATAGTGATTTTTGTGGTTGTGAACAAACTTTTCAGAGGTTATTTTCACAGGAATTTTATTCAGAAGTAGCACATGTTTTAGAATTTGTGAATATCACATTCCTAGTGTACTTTCATGTTAATAAAACCTTTCTTCCACATGTAACTTTTAGATCCCTGCTACTTTTGTTTTATCTTAGGAAGTTCATATGGGATTAGTCCTATGAAAGTAATTTTTATGATCTTTATTTATTATTCTAAGGAGGAAAAATATTTCTATGATAATGTACAAAAGTATATGCTGACTGCTTTAATACTGTGTTATTATTTTTATAATAATCTTGCTAAATACATAAAGTATTTTTAAAAGCCAACTCTGTAACAACACAATCTGGCATAGCACTCAAATCAGCTACTTAATAAAGTTTTTAAATATCTTTTTCATATGAGCAATTAACATGAATAAACAGTGATAGAAAGTGGTTATTTAGCAAGGCATGTTAATACTTACAAGACCAATACTAAGATCTTATTATTATAAAGGTACTGTATCTCAATCTTTATTGTATTTTCTAAACATTAATTATTTTAGAAAATATAATTTGTTTTTAATTTATTAGCAAACTTTAAGGCATTGTGCATGTTCTTATAGGTGAAAGAAAATATATAACATTCATATTTGTAATTAGGTAATGAAATTATTGTTTACATGATAACAAGTTACAGAAACTTATTGCTAAACTTTTGCATTATCAGTAGTGAGGCGGTAGGATCAGGTCATATAGAAAATATCTAGTGGGAGGGGAGATAGCATAGTGGTTATGCAAAGAGACTTTCATGTCTGAGGCTCCAAAGTCCCAGGTTCAGTCTCCCACACCACCATAAACCAGAGCTAAGCAGTGCTCTGGTTAAAATATATACGTGTGTGTGTGTGTGTGTGTGTGTGTGTGTGTGTGTGTGTAGTTAATATATATAATACACACACACATATAGCATTAATATTTTCTACTAAGCTTAGTCATTCACATTTGTGAATGGTATCCTTGATTGGGATCCAATGTAAAAATTCTCCAACTATTTCCTTTAAGACATATTTATTTTGGATTGACAGTCTGAGTGATAGGTTATTACCATCCCTTAAATTTTATTGTCTTTTCTATATTATTAATGATTATATTTTTTCCTGAGTCCTGAAAGTACTATGAATTATTTTATAACTGTGTATTGAGCACTTACTATGTGCCAAATACTATGAAATTATATATATATAATTTATATAGTCAACTAACAGCATTTTAATTATATATATATAAGTTATATATATATAATTTCATAGTCAACTAACAGCATTCCTCTAATATAGGTTCATTTCCCTTTCTGTGGAAGCGCAGGTCATCTTTTCTTTTTTCAAAGAATGTAGTAGTTATTTTAGAGAAAATGAGAGAAGACCAAATCATCATTCTGCCATATGAAACTTGAGACCTCATGTATACATGCATAGCTTTGTGCTCTATCAATGAGCCCCTTTTTTTGCCAAGTTCATGTCTTAAGAATCATCCAGGGAGACATCTCATAATGGATAGGAAAAAGATTTGCATGCCTGAGACTCTAGGATCCTAGTTTCAGCCCTTGGTACCACTATACGCTAGAGATGAATACTACTCTGGTAAAAGAAAAGGATAAGATAAGAGGAAGTGGGACAGGGAGAAATGGGCCTGAAAGGTAGAAGAGAGAGAGGAGGAAGGAAAGGGAAATGAGCCTAGGAGGTGGCGCAGTGCAGATCACTTTGGACTATCATGAGTATGGAATACCAAGTTCAATGTGCCTGAGAGATGCACTGATTCTCTCTCACTAATAAACAACTCATTTATTTCAGTGAAAAAATTTAATTTTCAGTTCCATTTTCAAGTACCACATTTTGATATCCCTATTTAAAACCCCTGTATGCATTTGAAAAATTAGATTTTCAGACATTACTTAATTTCAAAGTGCTAAATTTTCAAAGTGCATACTTTCAGCTGTTTTTAAGAAACATTCTAATTTGTTCAAACCCACAAATAGCCTTTTTTCTCTTTCTTTCTTTCCCCTAATGTCCTTAGGATGTTTTTATCTCTTATGAAGTAATATATAAAATTCCTTCTTAAATTGGAAACTATTTTCACCTTATTGGTAGTGTAAAAGGCTAAATTTTGTTTGTTGTACACTAAATATCAAGTTCTGTGCTTTATCAAGTAGTGCTTCTTTACAAGGCAGGTACTATTGCTGTCCCCAACTTACATATTGGAAAGCTGAGGCTCAGACAGGTTAAGTTTTGTGCAAGATTAGGAAGTCAGTGTTGGTGTAAGGTTTTACATATATGTACATCTGATTTCAAAGATTGTAATTTAGCTAATTATTTATGAGAGAACTACCCATCACTCTGGCATGTACAGTGCTGGAGATCAAGCTAGGGACCTCATGCTTAAGGGTCCAATACTTTATCCACCATGCCACCTCCTGAGCCACTTGCTACTGTATTATATTACTACTTAATAGAAATTTCTGTTTTCAGTGTACAAATAACTTTATTCTTTAAAATATTATTCAGCAGTGTAAATATTGTTTTTCAGCTGTGAGTAGCAGAGTACCCACCGGTTCAAACAGTTCTTCCCAGTCCACAGAATGTCTTACACCTGAACCTTGTTCACAGTCTCCAAGCAATATGACTGTCCAGTCTATGCCCCCTTTATATCCTTCAGTTGACATTGATGCACATGTAAGTAAATTGGTTTACGTAAATTATTTTGCATTCTGTTCTCATTTGGAATGGAAAATTATCGTTATACATTCACTGTAAAAATAAGCATTTGCTTTTTTGTAACTTGTAAACAAAAAAGAAATCTAACTTATTTTTCCTTTCCCTAGACTGAAAGCAATCATGACACAGCATTAACACTAGCTTGTGCAGGTGGTCATGAAGAACTTGTTTCTGTACTCATTGCAAGAGATGCTAAAATTGAACACAGAGACAAAAAAGGTAAGACACATGTCAGTCACAAATAAAGTCTGAGTGAAGTTATAAAAGTAGACTATTTTTTCTCTATTGATAGTAGTTTCTAGATTATTTTAGCAAAAACAATGAGTAAGAATACTTCAGTTAGGTACACCTATATTTGTTAGTCTGTTATCACTCTGTAAGAATTCAAAAACAAACTGAATCACCATTGTTTAGATGATGTTTAGATAAGTAAAGTTAATTGTGATTTTCTTTCTCATAAAATCAACAGTGCACAGATGTATCAATCGTATCATGAATATAAACTTTAATAGTTTTTTTTGATATTGTATTTCCTTTTCACCAGGCATTTATAGTTTTTTTTTGTATCTAATAAATGAGGATATATATTTTTTTCTGAAGTTTTTTTTATTTTTAAGTAGACTACTGCTCAGCTTATGGTGGTATTGGTAATTGAGTTGGACCTCTGGTACCTCACACATGAAAATCTATTGCACCACTCCTAATACTCTTTGACCCTTTTCTTCTAAAGATTTTATTTATGTATTTTTTTTTCCCCTCCAGGGTTATTGCTGGGCTTGGTGCCTGCACCATGAATCCACTGCTCCTGGAGGCCATTTTTCCCCCCTTTTTGTTGCCCTTGTTGTTGTAGCCTCGTTGTGATTATTGTTATTGCCATAGTTGATGTCATTCGTTGTTGGATAGGACACAGAGAAATGGAGAGAGGAGGGGAAGACAGAGAGGGGGAGAGAAAGACAGACAGACACCTGCAGACCTGCTTCATCGCCTGTGAAGCGACTCCCCTGCAGGTGGGGAGCCAGGGGCTCTAACTGGGATCCTTAGGCCGGTCCCTGCGCTTTGCACCACATGCGCTTAACCCACTGCGCCACCGCCCGACCCCCATTTATGTATTTTTATGAGAGAGATCACCGCTCAGCTCCAGCATGTAGTAGTGCTGGGAATTGAACCTAGAATCTCTGGGACCTTTGGAATGCAGGTCTATCTCCCCAGCCCTACAGCACTTTTAAGTTTAATGATTCTAAGTACCTGCCCTACAATTCTTTTTCTGTTAAAACAATGGAGTGTTGAGAACAATGACTAAATAAATAAATAAACAATTTTGTTTGAGGTTTTTATTTTGTGATTTAGGTTTCACACCGCTGATCCTAGCAGCAACAGCAGGCCATGTTGGGGTTGTTGAAATCCTTTTGGATAAAGGTGGAGATATAGAAGCACAATCAGAAAGAACTAAGGATACTCCACTTTCATTGGCATGTTCTGGTGGACGTCAAGAGGTATGTTCATGTAAATTTTCATTTTGCGAATATTTTGCTTACATTTTAAATATGCATGTCTTGCAGTTTAGCTGATGATCCCATAATGGTACCCATTATGGCATGTACCATATACTAAATTTAATGTCCTTTTAATCAATTTGTTTCTTAGCCTTTAGGTAAAATAAAATTTTTCTTTATCCTTAGATTTACTAGACTGAAGAATCTACAATCTTAACACATGTTAAATGCCAATTCTCTCATCAGTTGATAAGTAGAATAACATCTTGTTATTTTATTGTAATTGGGACTTTAAAGCTCTGAATTCCTTGATATAAAATTGAATTAATTTCTCTAGTACAGCCAATTTGAATATTGGGGTTTAGTTAGCATTTTAGATGTTTAGACAAGTTTTAGATCACATTGTTTGTGCTTACTAAAATGGTGTAAATTGAATTTCTCTGCTCATATTACTTTGTAGGTAGTAGACTTACTGCTGGCACGAGGTGCAAATAAGGAACACCGGAATGTGTCTGATTATACACCACTGAGTCTAGCTGCATCTGGAGGATATGTAAATATCATTAAGATTCTGCTTAATGCAGGGGCAGAAATTAATTCAAGGTATCTACTACATGTCTATCTTATTAGTACTCATAATTAGCATATTGAAGTTAACTGTCTTCTAAATACATGGATAGATAACATTTTTAATTAAATATTACCAAAGTTACAAAGTCAGTAATTATTTCTATAATATGCATATAAGGACTTGAAGCTTATTTCAGCCAAGGTAGTTGTTTCAATTATTTAGTTACTTTGTAAAGATTTAGGGGGATGGGTTGGAGATTACTCCTTTGGTAAACTGTACACATTTCCTTGTGCCAGGATCTGGCTTCAAGCCCCTGACCACCACATGGGAGCACCTATCCGTAAGGAAGCTTCACCAGAAGTTGAGTGGAGCGATATTGTGACACTCTCCTCTCTGTGTTTCTCTCCCTTTCTATCTCTCCTTATCTCTTGCACTCTACCTAAAAAAATAAATTGGTCAACAGATAGGTAGAACCAAGCCCCACCAATAACCCTTTGGCCAAATAATCTAAAAAGTAGAACTTTGGGGAGTCAGGCGGTAGCGCAGCAGGTTAAGTGCACGTGGCTTAAAGCGCAAGGATGGCATAAGGGTCATGGTTTGAGACCTTGGCTCCACACCTGCAGGTGGTGAAACAGGTCTGCAGGTGTCTATCTTTCTCTCCCCTCTCTGTCTTCCCATTTCTCTCTCCATTTCTCTCTGTCCTATCCAACAACGACAATATCAATAACAACAATAACTACAACAACGATAAAAAATGAGAACAAAAGGGAAAATAAATAAATAAAATAAATTTTAAACGTTTTTTTTAAAAAAGTAGAACTTTAATTAATTGCATATGAGAGTTTCACATGAAACAAAAGGGGAGACGAAGGGGAAGAATGAGTTAGAATCCAGATCACTTAAGGTTCTGGACTGGAACTGGGAATCACGGGCATTCAAGTCCAGTGTTCGGTGCCATTTCCTTAGCTTCATGATAGTTGTTTTTAAATACATCTTTTTCCCCCCAAAAAAATGTTTATAATTATATATAGTTGGAAAATTACAACCTCTAAATAGGGGATATGTTTTAAACTGTAAGGTTTTCCTTTTTTCTTTTTTTAATTTTTTTTGACAATTTAGGGTGCCAGGCGATGGTAAACCAGGTTAAGCACACATAGTACTATGTGGAAGGATCTGCAAGGACCCAGTTTCGAGCTTCGGCTCCCCATCTGTGGGGGCATGCTTCAGAGCATTGAAGCAGATCTGAAGGTTTCTCTCTTTCTCCCTCTCTATCTCCCATTCCCTTTCAATTTCTCTCTATCCTATTAAATAAAATAGAAAAGGGGGGGATGGATGCCAGGAGCAGTGGATTTGTAGTGCCAGAATATATAGGTATTTTATTATTATTAGTTTGTTTTGTTTTGTTTTTTCTTCCAGAGTTTTGCTGGGGCTTGTTGCCTACACCATGAATCTACTGTTCCTGGAGGCTATTTTTTCCCCTTTTGTTGACCTGGTTGTTAGTTTTTTATTGTTGTTGTGGTTATTATTGTTGTTATTGATATTGTTGTTGGATAGGACAGAGAAATTAGGAGAGGACGGGAAGACAGAGAGGAGGAGAGAAAAATAGACACCTGCAAACCTGCTTCACCGCCTGTGAAGCAACTCCCCTGCAGGTGGGGAGCTAGGGGCTCAAACCCGGATGCTTATCCCAGTCCTTGTGCTTTGCGCCATGTGCGCTTAACCCACTACGCTAGTGGTCAACCCCCCAGATATTATTTTTTATTTATTTGCATAGAGACAGAGAAATTGAGGGGGGAGTTGGCAGATAGAGCAACAATGCTTCACTACTTTTGAAGCTTTCCCCCTGCAGGTGGGGGCTGGGGACTCTAGCCTGGGTCCTTTTACATTGTAGCATGTGTACTCATCCAGGTGTACCAATACCTGGCCCCAAGTTTTCTTTTATCTAATTGATTTGTTGTTATTGGGTACTTTTATTTACTGAAACATTTTAATATTGTCTATGTGGTTTTTTCTTTTTTATTGTCTTACCAGTGTTTTTTCAAAGTTATTTTTTATTTAAATTTTATTAAATATTTACCTATTTTAGATAGAGACAGAAATTGAAAGGGGGTAGGGGAGATTAAAAGGAAGAGAGAGACACCCATAGCACTGCACCTTGAACCCAGGTCCTTGTACATTATAATGTGTGTACTCAACTGTATGTGCCACCACCCAGCCCCTGCTTTACAAAATTATAACTTTTTTTTTTTTTACCAGACCATTGCTCAGCGCTGGCTGATGGTGTTGCTGGGGTTTGATCCTGGGACCTTTGGTGCCTCAGGCATGAAAGGCTTTTTACATAACTATGACAGTATCCCCCCAGCCCAAAATTATAAGATTTCAGGAGTATAATTTTATATCTGTAATTAGTGTATATTAGTCATCAAATCCTCCACCAAAGTTTTGTGCCACCCCAATTGACCCTAGCTTTCACAAAGTTAAAGAGATAATTTTGCTATTTCTTTTTTTAATAAATTTTTTTAAAATTTCATTTATTTTCCCTTTTGTTGCCCTTGTTGCTTGTTGTAGTTATTAATGTCATTGTTAGATAGGACAGAGAGAAATGGAGGGGGAGGGAAGAGAAAGAAAGACACCTGCAGACCTGCTTCACTACCTGTGAAGCGATTCCCCTGAAGGTGGGGAGCCCAGGGCTCAAACCTAGATCCTTACACCGGTCCTTGCGCTTGGCGCCACGTGCACTTAACCCACTGCATTACGCCCGACTCCCAATTTTACTATTTCTTTTTGCAAGTTCATTTGCTTTAGTCATCTGTATCTCATATATGAATGAAACCATCTGGTAGTTGTCCTTGTCTGTCCTTTTAGCAATATGTTGGCCCTTAGTGCTGACTTACCTGGTAGAGCACATGTTACCTTATATGAGGACCCAGGTGCGAGCCTGACTTGCCGGGGCGAAGCTTCACTAATAATGCAGCATACTACAGATATCTCTCCTTCTTTCTACCAACCCCCCCCAAAAAAAAGGACAGTGAGAGTCGGGTGGTAGCGCAGCAGGTTAAGTGCACATGGTGCGAAGCACAAGGACCAATGTAACCATCCTGGTTGGAGCCCCGGCTCCCCACCTGCAGGGGAGTCGCAGGCGGTGAAGCAGGTCTGCAGGTGTCTTATCTTTCTCTCCCCCTCTCTGTCTTCCCCTCCTCTCTCCACTTCTCTCTAGCCTAGCTAACAATGACATTAATAACAACAACAATAACTACAACAATAAAAAAACAAAAGGGAAACAGAAACGAAAAATAAATAAAATAGATTTTTTTAAAAAAGACAGAAAGAAAAAGACAAAGAGCTTGGGAAACAGCATAATAAATATGCAAAAAAACTCTCATGCCTGAGATCTCAACTTAAGTCCATAGCACCAGAGTAAGCCAAGGCTGAGCAGTTCTTCTAGTGTTTGCCCTTCTTCCGTAGCCAGTCAACAACGTCAGGTTGAACCTGATGTAAAGTTTCGAGACCTCCTTTGAATCTGGAGAGGTGGCAGTCGTTGACTATGTGGGTCATAGTCTGTCTGAAGCCGCAGGGGCAGTTCGGGTCGTCTCTGGCTCCCCAGCGATGGAACATAGTGGCGCACCGGCCATGGCCTGTTCGATAGCGATTGAGGAGGGCCCAATCATATTGTGCTAGGTCAAAGCCGGTTGACGCTTGCAGGGGTCTGTGATGAGGTGTTTGTTCTTTACCTCAGCTGACTACCAACTCTGTTTCCAAGAGTCTGGAACAGAGAAGTTCAGTGTAGGCGTAGGGGACCAGATTGGATGACGAGACGTCAAGCGTTGGACAGGGTGGGCGAAGATATCCGCGTATATTGGCAGGTCCGGTCGAGCATAGACGTGGGAAATGAACTTAGATGATGCCGCATCCCGACGAATATCTGGCGGGGCGATGTTGCTAAGAACTGGCAGCCATGGAACCGGGGTGGAACGGATGGTTCCAGAAATTATCCTCATGGAGGAATATAATTTGGAATCGACCAAGTGGACATGGGGGCTACGGAACCATACTGGCAGTGATCTGGTGTCTCTCTCTTTCTCTCCCTTCCTCTCCCTTCCTCTCTCTCTCTCTCTCTCTCTCCCCCTTTATCTCTACGTTGTTAAAATTTTGTGGCTCTAGCCGGGCTGGCTAGCTTCACGGTGGGTAACAGAGACGCGGAGACAACGGCTGGGCAGGGCAGCTGTATTTCTTTATTCAGGAACAACAATTCATAAACTAAGACAAACTAATCACCAAACAGAACTCTGCTGTCTCTTTGTGGCGGCGCAAGCACTCTCCCTTCCTCTGGAACTCTGAAACTCTGGCCCTCTGCAACTCTTCAACTCTCCAACTGTGGAACTCTCCAACTCTCTCTCTGGAACTCAGGAACCCTCTCTCAGGGTTCCTTGGGGCGGGGCCAAGCGGGCCTGCGAAATTAGCAGGACTGATCCAATTCTCTTGGCGGGGGAGAACTAGAACCCAATATAAAGCATACAACAATTCCCCCTTTTCTTTTTAACTAAATGACTATAGTATCAAGGGTGTGGGGTGAACAGAAACATATATCATACAGGCATTTAAAAAAAATAAACTGGCACAAACATGGAGAAACATGTAAGCAAGTAACAAGAACCAGTGTGCAAAACTTTATCAGCTTAAAAAAAACATTTCTTGCCTCTGGGGGGCATACTTTCTCCACGGACGGACATTTGCATGGGGGCGGGGAACGGCCTAGAGTCCCAAAGGCAGCTGGCTGCAATTTACTTACTATGAAACAAAACTTGTTATTAGCATATTTCTAAAAGAGAAGGAATTTGAGACTTTTACATATCAACAACGTCTTTTAACCTTTTGTTACACCCATTCAAGATGGAGACACACCCTAGTTGTGGGCAGGGGAGAACTAGAACCCAATATAAAGCATACAACACTACTTCTCTCTCTCTCTTGCTCACGCTCTCACTCTCTCTCCCCACCTCCCTCTCCCTACTTCTCTCATTAAAATAAGTATTTTTTTAAATACAGAAAAGAAAAATATTGACCAATAGGAATAAGGGAGTTATGCAGGCACCAAGCTTACATATGCAAAGGGTGGGCAGAGCATTGGGCAGGGCCAGCAGATAAGAGTATATGATAGAACTCACACTTGACCCAGTTTAACCACCTGGGGGGAAAACTTCATGAGTGATGGGGTCGTGCTTTAGTACTGGTTTTTGTCTGTCTCTCTCCTTTTCTATATTATCCTCTATAAAAGTGAAAGCAGACTAAAGAGTCCTCAAAGAACAGTGGGTTTTCTTAGGCAGGAAGTCCCGGAGATTCCCTGACAGCAAATAATAATAATAATAGAGGAAGAAGAAACAATGGGCCAGTCATTGGTGCACCTGGTTGTGCATATGCATTACCTTGGAAACAGATCTAGGTTGGATCCCCAGGTCCCCAACAGCAGCAGGGAAGCTTTACAAGTGGTGAAGCAGTTCTGCAGGAGTCTGTCTCTCTCCCTTTCTATTCCCACTCCCCTCTCAATTTATCTCCTATCAAAAAGAAAGAAAGAATGTATGAAGCAAAGGAGGGAAAATATGGTAATTCGTCCAGGTACCAAACCCCAGCAATATCCGTGGAGGCAGCATATTATTTTTATTTTCTAAGTATATTTTTTCCCTTTAGGACTGGAAGTAAACTAGGTATTTCTCCCCTGATGTTGGCTGCAATGAATGGACATGTTCCTGCAGTGAAACTGCTGCTTGATATGGGTTCAGACATAAACGCCCAAATAGAGACCAATCGGAACACAGCTCTCACCTTGGCCTGTTTTCAAGGTCGAGCAGAAGTAGTCAGTTTGCTTCTGGACCGAAAAGCCAATGTTGAACATAGAGCAAAGGTAAGCATCTTTTGATTTGGGAATCACTTTATATAACATTTCTAGTACAAATAATAGAGTATTCCTTTTCCCTTTTAAAGATTGTTTAAAATTTTGTTTATTTGATAGGACATAGAGAAATTGAGAGGGGAAGAGGAAAGAGAGGGATAGAGATACACTCCTGCAACACTGCTTTTACTGCTTGTGAAGCATTTCCCCGAAGGTGGGGACCAGGAAATTGACCCCTAGTCCTTGCATATGGTAACACATTCACTTAACCAGTTGTGCTACTACCTGGCTCCCCACTCCCCACTTCCTCCAATAATATGTTATTTCAACTCAAATTGACTCCATAATTTTTAATTTCCATAAGTTAAATTAATGCCCCAATATAGGACTAGGTTGTATCACCCTTCATGATACTTATTAAGGACAATAAATAAAATAGGGTCAGTTTTATTTCTAGCCTCAACCTTGCAAGCCTATGTGTTCTCCAGTTTTCAGCTTTTGGTTTTAGTAATATTACTTTGTAGAAACTTTTAATATGAACTACTTTAATGAAGCATGTTTTTATAATTGGTTAAAAATTCCATGGTCCAGGAGGTAGTGTAGTGGATAAAGCATTGGACTCTCAAACATGAGGTCCCAAGTTCAGTCCCGGCAGCACATATATCAGAGTGATATCTGAGTCTTTCCTCCTATCTTTCTCATAAATGAATAAAATATTTAAATAAATAAATAGAAGTCATGATGAATTTTTTTTAAATGCTAGTCATGAAATTACTGTATATATTATAAAATTAAGTTACCTAGAATCTAATGACTGACAGATTCTGGCATGTGTTAAGTAGTAGTATATTAGTATTTTGAATTTCTTAGAATTGAAAGGTATTAGAACAACAGGAAGGTGTGACTTAGGTGGATGTATAAGACAACATACATATAAATAGCTGTGTATGCATATATGTATTTATGGGGAAAGGCATCAGAGCATAACTCTGGCATATGCACTGCTGAGGACTTCATGCTTGAGATTCCATTACTTTATGTACTGCACCACCTCCCAGACCACTATATATATATTTATCTAAGTCATAAGGAAGTGTATTTACCCATAGACTTTATTTGCACAAAGACAAATGAATTTTATTACTATCTAGTTTAACTTTTTGTATTATAAATTTTAGACATAGCCTGTTTGTCCTAAAGAAATCTCAGTGTCTCTCCTATCCAGTAAAAATGAAAAATGGCCGCCAGGAGCAGTGGTGCCAGCACCGACTGGTAACCCTGGAGGAGAGAGAGAGAGAAAGAAGATAGAAGAGACACCATAGCATCAGAGCTTTTCTTAGTATCATGGACTCAAATCCAAGCCATTCACCAAAAAAGCTATTCATCCTGCTGGGTGAACCATTCCTAGACCCATTGTTTTAGACTTTTTTTTTCTTTTTTTGCCTCCATTGTTATAGCTTGGGCTCAGTGCCTACACTTCAAATCCACTGCTCCTGTGGTCACCTTTTTTCCATTGTTGTTGGTGCTGTTGTTGTTAGATAAGAGAAATTTCTCTCAAAGAAATTGAGAGAGGAGGAGAAGACAGAGGAGGAAAGAAAGATAGACACCTGCAGACCTGCTTCACCGCCTGTGAAGCGACCCCCAGTAGGTGGGGAGCCAAGGATTCGAACCCGGATCCTTGCGTGGGTCCTTGCGCTTTGTGCCACGTGCAGACAGCTTTACTGCTTGCGAAGTGACCTCCTTGAAGGCAGGGACCTGGGGTTTCAGACCAGGATCTTTGCTCCAGGCCCTGTGCTTTACACTATGTGCACTTAACCTGGTGTGCTACCACCTGGTCCCTTTCTTTTTTTTTCTGTTTATTTCAAGAAATATAGAGGAATAAACACTCTGGAATATGTGATGCTGGGATCAAATGGAACTTCACGTTTGCAAGTTCAGAAACCCAATACTGTGCCACACACACCCCACCCCAGGCTGCCCTTATTTTACTTTTTCTAAAGAAATTATATTGAGACTGGGTGAAAACTTTCCCAGATAGAGTAAATATTTGCCATATACAAGGCCCTGAATTTGAAGCCAGGCACTTCACAGGAGTATATGGATGGTGGCATAGTGCTATGGTATCTCTTCTCTCTCCATGTCTGTTTTGCTTTTGTTTTCCTGACCTCACTTCTCTCAAATAAGGCATTAAAATTTGTCTCTGACTGATAGTTTACTCACACAGTTTTTTTGACTTTAACAGACTGGTCTTACTCCATTGATGGAAGCTGCATCTGGAGGTTATGCAGAAGTTGGAAGAGTTCTTCTTGATAAAGGGGCAGATGTCAATGCACCTCCTGTGCCTTCCTCAAGAGATACTGCTTTAACAATTGCAGCAGACAAAGGCCATTACAAATTTTGTGAGCTCCTGATTAGTAGGTAGGTAAACTCTATACTTATCTATACCTTTTTCTATGATATTTTTCACTTCAGACTCTGAATTATTAAAATTGATTTTACTCTACTGACATTTTAAAGGACAGATTATTTTCATTAACATTCTTTAATTTTTATAGGGGAGCCCATATTGATGTTCGTAACAAAAAGGGAAACACACCACTTTGGTTAGCATCCAATGGTGGTCATTTTGATGTGGTGCAATTGCTGGTGCAAGCGGGTGCTGATGTGGATGCAGCAGATAATCGGAAAATCACACCTCTTATGTCAGCATTTCGAAAGGTAATTTGATATGGAGGGAAAATAAAATTTAACAAGTTCAAACCAAGGCCATGTTCAAGTCATGTAAGAAAAGTAAATCTTGGAGTCTTGATTATTTCTTTGTGTGTGTGTGTATTTTTTTTTTTTTTTTTTGCCTCCAGGGTTATTGCTGGGGCTCGGTGCCTGCACCACGAATCCACTGCTCCCGGAGTCCATTTTTTCGCTTTTTTGTTACCCTGGTTGTTTTACCATTGTTATGGTCATTATTATCGTTGTTGATGTCATCGTTGTTGGATAGGACAGAGAGAAATGAAAAAAGGAAGGGAAGACAGAGGCGGGAGAGAAAGATAGACACCTGCAGACCTGCCTCACCGCCTGTGAAGCGACTCCTCTGCAGGTGGGGAGCCGGGGACTCGAACTGGGACCCTTATGCCAGTCCTTGCACTTTGCACCACGTGCGCTTAACCCACTGTGCTACTGCCTGACCCCAGAGAATTGATTATTTCTTTTTCTTTAAAAGACTTTATTTACTTATTAATGAGAAAGATAGAAGGAGAGAGCAAAAGAACCAGACATCACTCTGGTACATGTGCTGCCGGGGATTGAACTCAGGACCTTATGCTTGAGAGTCCGATGCTTTATCCACTGTGCCACCTCCCAAACCACAAGACTTGATTATCTCTATACATAAATGTCTGCTCTCTTTCCATTCTCTTTGTATACTTAAAAGTACTATAAGCAACATCATTACTAGATTGCTTGGTGCCTAGTTTTGTTACATAAAAAATTAAATATAAGGATAAATTTTATAGATAGATGGGTGTCTTCATTTTTTTTTTTTTTGCCTCCAGGGTTATCAGTGGGGCTTAGTGCCTGCACTATGAGGCCATTTTTGTCGCCTCCATTGCTCTTGTTTTCATTGTTGTTGTTGTCAAATAGTATAGAGAAAAATTGAGAGAGGATGGGAAGACAGAGAGGGAGAGAAGATAGACGCCTGCAGACCTGCTTCACTGCTTGTGAAGCAACCTACCTACAGGTGTGGAGCTAGAGGCTCAAACTGGGATCCTTAATGCTGTCAGTTTTTCAAAGTTTTGATTACCGGCAAAAAATAGTAATAATCAGTTCCCAGAATTCTAAAAGTTTCATTTTATCCATTCTCAATTATCTTCCCCAGAAGCAACCACTTTTCTGACTTCGGTGATTTTATGATTTCAATCATTATTTAGGTGGCTGGTTTGTTCGTCTTTCCTAGATCTCTAATCAGCTCTGGTTTATGGTGGTGTGGGAGATTGAACCTGCCAACTCAGAACCCATATTAACTAAATTCAGATCAGATATGTGGGCAAGAAATTTAAAAAAAAAAAAAAGTTATCCCAATCAGACTAATTTTTGAGGATGCTTTTAAATCCTTAGTAAAATGGGAAGCTGTACAAGTATGGTTATATTAAAATAATATATGTATGGCCCCAGAAAATTCATTTTATGTTTTGTGTGTACTCAAGTCATTGGACTCAGACAAATTGCACAACAGCCTACATTGTTTTAGTTTAGGAATAAAGAATTGAAATACTCTTTTGAGGGGCCGGGTGGTCTGGTTGAGCACACACATTACAATGCGCAAGGACATGGGTTCGAGCCCCCGGTCCCCACTTGCAGGGGAAAGCTTTGTGAGTGGTGAAGCAGTGTTGCAGGTGTCTCTCTGTCTCTCTCCCTCTCTATCACCCCCTTCCCTCTTGATTTCTGGCTGTCTCTATCCAATAAATAAAGATAAAAAAAGAAAAAACATTTTAAAACAGAAATACTCTTTTGAATAACTAAGCATACTTATTTTAGGACTATTTTATTTCCCTTTTTATATTTAGGTTCCTTTTATATTTACAATTGTTATTTACTAGCTTTATCTTGGGAAACAGTCTTTTCCTATCAACTTTTTTCTATTTTCAGTAGCAGTTGAACAAATTATACATAAGATAAATATCCATTGAGATTTTGACCCACTATATGTTCCTGAACAGGTTTTATCTTTTACTTTTTATAAATTTAACAGTGTTTATTTTTGTAATTGGAATTTTTGATTTAGATCACCTGGAAATAGACCTTTTAGTGTTTAGTTTTTTAAACATTTACAACATTTCAATGACTTCTTTTGTATGTTTTGTTGTATTTATAGGGACATGTGAAAGTTGTTCAATATTTGGTGAAAGAAGTCAATCAATTCCCTTCGGATATAGAATGTATGAGATACATCGCAACAATTACAGATAAGGTCGGTTTAATAATTTATTAAACACCATTTTTTATCCTTCCTGAAATTAGATGCCAAAGCATGCAGTTGGCAACCTGTTTTTTTGTCTGTTATGAAACTGATGTCCTGAGAGTTATTTTGTTTTCTTTTTTTTATATTTTATTTATTTATTATTTTTATTTATTTTACCAGAGCATTTCTCAGCTCTGGTTTATAGTGGTGCAGGGTACTGAACCTGGGACTTTAGATCCTCAGGCATGAGATTCTTTATGTATAACTATTATGCTATCTATCCTCTGCCCTTTGTTTTGTTTTTGTAAAAATTATATTTTTAGAAAATGGTGCCTTAATTTTCAGTTCGTTGATCTTTTAATATCTGGATTTGGTGTATTCATCAGATCAATTTATTTATTTTATTTTCCAGTTTATATTATGCTTTATTTTGATACAATTCCATTTTCCACATTAGGAACTTTTAAAAAAATGTCATCAATGTGTTGAGACAATTGTGAAGGCTAAAGACCAACAGGCTGCAGAAGCAAATAAGAATGCAAGTATTCTTTTAAAGGAACTTGATCTGGAAAAGGTAAGTGGGAAAAACAATTATTCTTGGTAGAAATTGTAGAAAATGTCCTGGAATTAATTTGCCATCCATCTGACCAATGATTTTATTTTGTGGGGGATTTATTATTATTTATTTATTTTGGATAGAGACAGAGGTTGAGAGGGAGAGACAGCATTGTTTCATCACTTGGGAAATACCTCCCCCCCCCGCCCCCCCGTGGGTGTGGACCAAGTAAGCCAGGTGCACCACCACGCAGCCCCCTTGATCAATAATCTTAATAAGAGTTTCCTTCAAAAGAAATTTATTAATTATATACTTTCAAAAATCAGTTTGCTTTTTTGGGCCTATCAAGAAAGTTTTTTTTGTTTGTTTGTTTGTTTTTAATACCAGAGCACTGTTCAGCTCTGGTTTATGATGGTTCGGGGGATTGAACCTGGGGCTTTGGAACCTCATGCATGAGAGTCTCTTTGCATAACCATTATGCTATCTACCCTCCTCCCTCAGGAAAGTATTTAGAAACATGTAAGGATTTGATTTTCTGTAGATCACAATTTCCTAAATTGTGTCTTTTTTTTTTTTCTCTGAGAAAAAATTAACGCAATTTGGGTTAGAGCCAGGGAGCTAACTCAATATGTTGAAACACAGAATTTGCATTCATGAGGCCTCACGTTTTCTGTTCTGCCCATGGCAATATCGTAAATCAGAAATGAGCAGTGCTCTGGTCTCGGTCTTTCTCTCTCTCTCTCTCTCTCTCTCTCTCTCTCATAAACAAACAAATTCTTAATAGAAGATCTAGGCGGGGTTTGGGTGGTAGTGCACATGGCACAAAGCACACAGACCAGCTTAAGGATCCCAGTTCAAGCCCCAGGGTCACCTCACAAGTGAAGTAAGTCTACAGGTGTCTGTCTTTCTCTTCTCCTTTCTGTCTTCACCATCTCTCTCAATTTCTCTCTGTCCTATCCAACAACAAGGACAGCAATGACAACAATAATAATAACAGCAACAAAGATAAACAACAAGGGCAGCAAAGGGGAAAAGTTAGTCTCCAGGAGCGGTGGATTTGTAGTGCAAGCACAGCCCCAGCAATAACCCTGGAGGCAAAAAAAAAAAATCTAGGTTATAAGTTGTATATTAGGTCTCTAGTTACCGAGTATACGAATAACTTAGGATGTGTGTTATGGGAGTCGGGCTGTAGCGCAGCGGGTTAAGCGCAGGCGGCACAAAGCCCAAGGACCAGCCTAAGGATGTGTGTTATAATGAACAGTAAATGTTTAATACACAATCACTTTTAATCAGTCTGTTTACCTTTAATATGAGGGTGTTATTGAATGCAGAAGTTATGAAAAGAACAAACGCAATGATCAAATTCAGTCATCTAGGAATAAAGGATAATATAAAGATACTTTGTTAATGATTTATGGAAGAAAAAGATGTGATCATTTGAGAAATGCTAAAATTTTCACATTTTTCAAATGAAAACAGGAGTTGTTATCAATCAATGACAAGCCTGTCTAGAATAAAAAATAATCACACCAATAGGCAATTTATAGGGGAAAAAATCTTCAACAAATAGATGAGGAATGTAAAACTTTACTCATAAAACAATGCACAATAAAAGAGAAATTTAGTAGTTTTTGGATTTGCTAGACTTAAAATTTACAGGTTTGTTGTTTTTTTTAAGTAAAGCTTTATTTATTTTTAATGTTCAGTTGGTGGGACCTGTTCTTGCCTCTTTACCAGCAGCTAGGATGTCTCTTTCCTTGATGTGTCTAGTGTAAATTACTTGAGCCCTTCTATTTTTAAACCTTATACTGAGGAATTCCTGAAGTGCTGCCCTTGCCTGGGAACCAAGAATCTTTAGTCCCAGACATAAATCAGGGGTTATTAACTTATAGGTGGGAAGTTCCTTACAGAGTTTCTTGTGGGTGGTTGTGTCAAAAAAAGACTGGGTTATTAAACTTGTGCTTGGAGCTTTTTTTTTTTTTTTTTTTTGGCCTTGCACCCATATTGCTACGCTGGATCTTTGTCTTTCTTGGTATCTTTCTTCTTTTGGTTCTTAGATGGCATGGAGAAGCTCAGATTGTAACAGGTACCAACACAGCCACACTAAAATATCAGACTATAAAAAAAAAAGTCTCTTTTTGTTATTAATAGCAAGGGGGTGGAAAAATTAGAGTAGTATGATGTCTGTTATGTGTTGTAGTTAATTGGTTTTTTTTTTTTCTCAAAGATTGCTTCTCTTCATTAACATATGAGGGAGAGAATGAAGCAAAAGAAAAGAGAGTAAGCAATAATACAGAGCACCACTCTGGTACTGTGGCACTGGGGCTTGAACCAGGAACTCCAGACAAGCAAGTCTCATGTTCTGCATAGTTAGCTATTTCTCCAATCACTTAATGGAGGTGTGTGACAAAATAATCAAAACATGATAATGATACAACAGTGATGAAAAGGTATATATGCTTACTCTAGCTGTCCTACTTAGAGAAATCTAACCTGAAGCATATAATTAGATAAGTGCTCAAAGATATGTATAAATGAACATATTCTTTGTTGCATTTCTTTTAATAAGGGAAAAATAGAAACCTTAATGTTTTGCCACTTGAGAATTAGATAAATTTCAGTACATCTACCATAAATTTGCACTGTTAAAATCAAAACAAAAAGATTCATTCTAAAAGTGAAACTTGAAGGTAGTTGACTATAAAGGTTCCTTCTTTGTCTATAATTTTTAAGTACCCAATTTTCTCTTATCAACAGAGCAGTGAAATAATTTTAAAAAATTTTTTTATTATCCATTAGAATGCTAAATAGTAATTCTGTTAGGCTTCGTAGACCATAGGGTTTTATAACTACTCACCTGTGCTACTATCACATGAAAGCAGCTGTAGATAGTAGCTAAAGATTAGACTGTGATTATCTTCCAATAGAACTTCACTATAGACTCAGAAATTTGAACTTTTTATCATTTTTACATGTCATAAAATATTTTTCCTTTTTTTTCCCCAACCATATAAAAACAAAATCAAAACTATCCCAGGGAGATGATAGCTCAACACTTTAGAACACCGTATTTATTTACATACCTGTCAGCTTAGGTTCAATCCTTGGCAACACCATATCCCGAAACTAAGCAGTGATGATATGTTTCTCTCTCATAAGAATAAGCATTAAAAATAAGGAACCAGGTGGTGGTGCACCTGGTTGAATACACACATTGTCATGCATAAGGACCCAGGTTCAAGTCCCTGGTCCCCATCAGCAGGAGGGAAGCATCACAAGTGATGAAGCAGGGCTGCAGGTGTCTGTCTCTCTCTCCCTCTTTATTCATTTCTCTCTGTCTCTATCAAATAGATAAGTTAATAAAATATAAATAAATAAAAATAAAACCTAATCTTAGGGGCCTGGGAGTTGGTATAGTGAGTAAGATGCTAGAATTGGAAGCTTGAGGTCTCAAGATCAATAATCCTGCCATCTCTGGTGTTCGCTCTCTGCCCTTCTCTCTTCCTCCTTAACTCTTTGTCTGTTAATAAATACATAAAATATTTTTTAAAAGTAATCTTAGTTTTTGGTAAATATAAGCACAAAGAACTAACTAAATTTAGTATAATGCTACAAATTTCCAATCCCTGAACAGATTTTTAGATCGTGCTTGGATAATTCCTATGAAAATATGTAAAACTTGTTATGTCTTCTACTTGTCTTAGACTTTTATTAGGATGCTGGGAAACTATTACAAGGTTCTCTTTATTAAAAAAAAAAAAAAATCTAGAGGGGCCAGGTGGTGGCTCACCTGGTTAAGTGCTCACATTACAGTGTACAAGGACCCGGGTACAAGCCCCTGATCCCCACCTGCAGGGGGAAAGCTTCATAAGTGCTGAAGTAGGGTTGCCAGTGTCTCTCTGTCTCCCTCCCTGTCTACCTACCCCTTCTCTCCCAATTTCTGGCTGTCTCTATCCAATAGAAAAATAAAATAAAGTTAGGGACTGGGTGGTGGCGCACCTGGTTGAGCGCACATATTACAATACACAAGGACCCAGGTTCAAGCCCCTGGTCTTCACCTGCAAGTGGTAAAGCAGTGCTGCAAGTGTCTCTCACTCTCTCTGTCACCCCCTTACCCCTCGATTTCTGACTGTCTGTATCCAATAAGATAATAATGATTTAAAAAACAAAAAGAAAGAAACTTTTAGGGCAGGGTTAGATAGCATAATGGTTATGCAAAGAAACTCTCGAGCCAGAGGCTCCAAAGTCTCAATTTTATTTTTTATTTTATTTTATTTATTTTATTTTATTTTATTTATTCCCTTTTGTTGCCCTTGTTGTTTTTATTGTTGTAGTTATTATTGTTGTTGTCGTCGTTGTTGGATAGGACAGAGAGAAATGGAGAGAGGAGGGGAAGACAGAGGAGGAGAGAAAGATAGACACCTGCAGACCTGCTTCACCGCCTGTGAAGCGACTCCCCTGCAGGTGGGGAGCCGGGGTTCGAACCGGGATCCTTATGCCGGTCCTTGTGCTTTGCGCCACTTGCGCTTAACCCGCTGCGCTACAGCCCGACTCCCCAAAGTCTCAATTTTAATCCCCTACACCACCATTAAACAGAGCTGAGCAGTGCTCTGGTAAAAAAAATAAAATAAATAAACAAATAAATAAATACAAGTTTACAGGGGGTCAGGCTGTAGCTCAGTGGGCTAAGCACACGTGGTGCAATGCGCAAGGACTGACGTAAGGATCCCGGTTTGAGCCCCCAGCTCCCCAGCTGCAGGGCAGTCGCTTCACAGGTGGTAAAGCAGGTCTGCAGGTGTCTGTCTTCGCCTCCTCTCTCTATTTCTCTCTGTCCTATCCAACAATGACGACATCAGTAACAACAACAATAAAACAACAAGGGCAACAAAAGGGAAAAATAAATAGTAAATTAAAAACAATTTAAGGATGAATAAGTTAATAATAAAGATACAATTTTTAAAAATTCTAGTACTATCAAAACTTAAAAATATTGGAATTAGGAGTGTGGCATTAAAAATTTTTATATGTGAAGTATACAACAAATTATTCACTTATTCTAATCATCTTCAGCAACATGAAAGAACTCACAATGGAGAGAAACCCTATGAATGTAAACTATGTAGTAAAACATACAGTCATTCTAGTAGTCTTCAGAGACATGAAAGAACTCACAGTGGAGAGAAACCGTACATATGTAAACTATGTAGTAAACGATTCAGGTTTTCCAGTTATCTTCAGAAACATCAAAAAATTCACAGTGGAGAGAAACCCTACGAATGTAAACTATGTAGTAAAACATTCAGTCATTCCAGTGATCTTCGGAGACATGAAAGAATTCACAGTGGAGAGAAACCCTACAAATGTAAACTATGTAGTAAAACATTCACTTTTTCCAGTAATGTTCGGGCACATGAAATAACTCACAGTGGAGAGAAACTCTATGTATGTAAACTATGTAGTAAAGCATTCAGTTCTTCCAGTAATCTTCGGACACATGAAAGAACTCACAGTTGATAGAAACCCTATGTATGTAAACTATGTAGTAAAACATGAAATAACTCAGGGTGGAGAGAAACCCTATGAATGTAAACAATGTAGTAGAGCATTCATGGATTATAGTTCTCTTTAATTACATGAAAGAACTTACAGTGGAGAAAAAGAAACCTATGAATGTAAACAATGTAATCAAACATTCATTCATGCCAGTTTACTTTGGAGACATGAAAGATCTCACAGTGGAGAGAAACCCAATAACATGGATTCTCCCTGTCGTCTTTGTCAACATGAAATAACTCACAATAAAGAGAAATTTGATGACTGTAAAAAAAAAAAAAAACTTTTATAAAGATGGCTTAGAAGGTGATATAGTAGCCTGACCCCCACACCATATTATAGGAAGTTTTAGTGATATGGTACCTAATTCTCTCCCTATCTTTTTCTGTATACTAGGGAAAAGTAACTCTCTCTTTTAAAATAGTTGAGGCTTCATACCTATACAATTCCACCATTCCCAGCAGACATTTCATTCTTGTTTTTTTTTCTATTTCTAGATTAGGACATGAGGGGGTGGGGAGAGAGAGGACACTATAGTACTGTTCTATCATTTGTGACTCTTCCCCTCTATGGTGCTCCCGTGCAGTTGGGGTATTTAAACCCAGGTTCTTGTTCATCCTAAAGTGTACATTGGACTGGCTAGGCTATCTCTTAGCCCCCTAGAAAAAGCAATTTACATGGTGTGTGTGTGTATGTGTGTGTGTGTGTGTGTGTGTGTGTGTGTGTGTGTGTGTGTGTGTGTGTGTATGTGTGTCTATGTATTAAATATATATATACCAGAGCACTGTGAAGCTCTGGCGGCTTATGGGGATTAAACCAGGCACTTGAACCCCAGCAATAACCCTAGTGGTAATAAATAAAGAAAGAAATTTTAAAAATTCTAAAGGCTAGAATAGAGTTATTCAGGTGGTGGCACACCTGTTTGAGTGTACATGCTACTAAGCACAAGGACTTGGATGCAAGCCCCCTGGTCCCACCTAAGGGGGAAAGTTTCACAAATAGTGAAGCAGTGTTGCAGCTATCTCTGTGTCTCTCCACCTATCTCTCCACCTCCTGGGTTTCTCTCTTTCTTTACTGAAATAATAGTAAAAAAAAGATATCTATTACACACACACACACACACACACACACACACACACACACACACACACACACATATATATATACACACTTTTTTTTTTAACCAGAGCTCAGCTCTGGCTTATGATGGTGCTAGATATTGAACCTAGAACCTCAATGTCTCAGGCATGAAAAAAAAAGTCTGTTTGCATAACCATTATGCTGTCTCCCCTGCCCCTTATTCAGAAATCTAATAAAGCCCCCCATAAAGCATACAGTAAGAATACTTTATGCAGCCAGATTATCAATCAGATTTGAAAGAATAAAGAAGAGCTACTCAGATAAGTAACGCCAAAAGGAATCACTAAACCAGACCCATAAGAAATTAATATTTTAGGGGTAGGAATAGACAGCATAATAGTTATGCAAAGAGACTTTCATCCCTGAAGCTCTGCTGTCCTAGGTTCAATCCCCTGCACCACCATAAGCCAGAGTTGATCATTGTTATGGTGTTTTATTTATTTTGGATAGAGACAGAGAGAAATTGAGGGAATAGAGAGATAGATAGATAGATACCTGTAGCACTGTTTTACAACTTGTAGAGCTTCCTACCCTGGCAGGTGGGGCTTGAACCCAAATCCTGTGTACTGTAATGTGTTCTCAACCAGGTGCACCACCACCTGGTTCCCTCAATATTTTATCTATTTATTATTTATTGGCTAGAGACAGAAATTAAGAGGATGGGAGGATTGGGGGTGGGGGGAGAGAGAGAGCTGCAGCGCAGCCTTACTGCTTGCAAAGCTTTCCTTTTGCAAGTGGGAACTGGGACTTGAAACAGAGTCCTTGAGTATTGCAGCATGTGTGCTCAATCCAGCCCATCCTGCACGAAATATTTAGGGGACTCACATAAAATGAAAATGCTGAATGTTCTCTCTCATGGTGGAAATAAACAAAAGAAACAAAATCTAATCAAACCTTTGGTCTTGTATTATCACCCCTCCACAAATAAGTCTTTAAAAAACAAAAGTAGTTTATTTATTTATGAGAAAAAAACGGTGTTACTCTGGCATGTGACACTGGGGATCAAAACTTGGAACTCTAGCCATTGTATAATCTCCTGTGCTGTTATATAAACAGCTCTCTCTTTTTTTTTTCATACAAATGTCTTTTTTAAAATACCATATTTTTTGGATAGAGAGAGAGAATTTGAGAAGGAAGGGGAGATAGATACCTGTAGCTTGGTGTATTGCACCAAAGTAAAAGACTGGTGTGGGTGAGGGGGAGACTACAAATCCTGGAAAGGGATGACAGAGGACCTAATGGGGGTTGTATTGTTATGTGGGAAACTGAGAAATGTTATGCATGTTCAAACTAATGTATTTACTGTTGACTATAAAACATTAATCCCCCAATAAAAAAACTTTAAGGGAGTCGGGCTGTAGCGCAGCGGGTTAAGCGCAAGTGGCGCAAAGCACAAGGACCAGCATAAGGATCCCGGTTCGAACCCCGGCTCCCCACCTGCAGGGGAGTCACTTCACAGGCGGTGAAGCAGGTCTGCAGGTGTCTATCTTTCTCTCCTCCTCTCTGTCTTCCCCTCCTCTCTCCATTTCTCTCTGTCCTATCCAACAACAACAACAACAATAATAATAACTACAACAATAAAACAACAAGGGCAACAAAAGGGAATAAATAAATAAAATAAATATTAAAAAATTAAAAATTAAAAAAATAATAAAAAACTTTTTAAAAAGAAGAGACTTGTAGCACTGCTTGTGAAGCTTACTTCCTGCAAGTAGGATCCAGGGCCTTGACCAGGCTCTTGTGCATGGTAACATGCAGTCAACGTGGTATACCACCACTTGGCCATTATATAAGTAGCTCTTACAGTTCAGTAATTAAAAGACAAATAGCAGCCCTAGAGGTGACACCATGTATAAAGCAATAGACCCTCATATTTAATACAGTATTTCCTTCAAATCCCTGTCACTCTGTTTGCAGTCCATGGTCATAGCTGGGAACATTCTAGGCTATAAATGTTATAGGAACTGTCTTCCTTGAGTGGCAGAATAAGGTGGCTCAGTCTGCCTTCAGAGAGTAGGGTACTTCTAAACATCCTAGTTTATAGGAAGGGTAAGGTCCTGGGAGATGGAATGTTTTTTTTGTTTGTTTTTTTATTTTCCACCATTCAGAACTGAGCATTCCTGCCAGTCTTTT
The DNA here is from genome assembly GCF_950295315.1 of Erinaceus europaeus. Classification (NCBI taxonomy): domain Eukaryota; kingdom Metazoa; phylum Chordata; class Mammalia; order Eulipotyphla; family Erinaceidae; genus Erinaceus; species Erinaceus europaeus. The sequence continues at coordinate 45,516,289 of NC_080163.1, forward strand.
CTAGTTTCTGTAGAGAAATCAGCTGATAGTCTTATGGGATGCCCCTTATAGTAACTTTATTTTTCTCTAGAAGTCTGCAGTATTGTCTGTCTTTTTTTTTTTTTTTCATCTTTAATTTGGCCCGCTAGGAAATGGCATGTATGTTTTGATTTATTTTTTTAATAATTTTATTTATTGATTGATTGATTATAAAATGGAAATACTGACAAGACCATACGATAAGAGAAGTACAATTCCCACCACCAAAACTCCATATCCCATCCTCTCCCTTGCTAGCTTTCCTATTCTTTATCCCTTTGGGAGTATGGACCCAGGATTATTATGGGGTGCAGAAAGTGGAAGGTTATCCCTTTGGGAGTATGGACCCAGGATCACTATGGGGTCCAGAAAGTGGAAGGTCTGGCTTTTGTAATTGCTTCTTGGCTAAAAGTGGGCGTTGACAGGTCAATCCATATTCCCAGCCTGTTTCTCTTACTTTTTTCTTATTTGTGGTTAATAGCAGGTTACATGATTGTAAGATTACAGTGTATAGTACCACACCACACCCACCACAGAAGTTGTGTATTCTCACCTTCCCACCTCCTAAAGATAACTACTATAGTTACAAGTCTTAGAAACTGTTTGCTTGCTTCTGTGTTTGTTTGTTATTTGTTTTATATTTTTCAAGTTCATGTGTATCAGATCTCTGGATTCCATATGTAAGTTAAACCATCTGGTAATTGTCTTTGATTTCTTATTTTGCTAAGTATAATCACCTCCAGTTCTATCTATTTTATCCCAAAGGACACAATATCTTTTCTGATTCAGTTATATTCATTTTTTTTGAAGTCTTTTGTGACTCCTAGATCTGAGGAAACTGTCTCCTTTAATTTGTGGACATTGCCAGACTATATTTCTTCAAATATGAATTATTTTTCTTGGTTTTCTTGTCACCCCTATTACACAAATGTTTTTCTTAATGTTGCACTATAACTCTTGTGTTATTTTCATTTATTTTAGTGATTGTTTGGGGGAGTATACAGTATCTTCTAACTTCTTGCTTTCCACTTAAGTCTTTGGCCTCTATTTATTTGTAGGTGTTGTCAGTCACTTCATACTCCCCCCCCCCCCCCGCCCAGCGATATCTCTGGGGCTCAATTATGAATCCACTACTCCTGGTGGCCATTTTTCCATTTTGTTGGATAGGACAAAGAGACACTGAGGGATGTAGAGGAGATAAAGAGGGAGAGATAAAGATAGATACTTGCAGACCTGCTTCAGATTATGAAGAGACCCCCTGCAGGTGGGGAGCCTGGGGCTTGGACCAGACCTTGCACTTCATGCCACATGAGCTTAACCCGCTGCGCTACAGCCTGACTCCAGGGATTAATGTTTTAAAGTCAACCGTAAATACAGTAGTTTGTACATGTATAACACTTCTCAGTTTTCCACGTAACAATGCAACCCCCACTAGATACTGCCGTCATGTTCCAGGACCTGAATCCTCCTCCCCCACCCAACCCAGAGTCTTTTACTTTGGTGCACTGCTTGGACTCTAGTCCAAGTTCTACGTATTGTTTGCTCTTCTGATCTTGTTTTTCAACTTCTGCCTATGACTGAGATTATCCCATATTCTTCCTTCTCTTTCTGGCTGATCTCACTTAACAGGATTCCTTCAAGCTCCATCTAAGATGGGCTGAAAAATGTGAAATCACTATTTTTAATAGCTGAGTAGTATCCCATTGTGTGTGTGTATATATATATATATATATATATATATATATATATATATATATATATATATATATATACGACAACTTACTCAGCCACTCATCTGTTGGTGGACACCTGAGTTGCTTCCAGGTTTTGGCTATTACAAATTGTTCTTCTATGAAGATAGGTATACATAAATCTTTTTGGATGGTTGTGTTTAATTCCTTAGGATATATCCCCAGGAGAGGAATTGCAGGGCCATAGGGTAGGTCCACTTCTTGCCTACTGAGAGTTCTCCAGACTGCTCTCCACAGGGGGATTCCTAGCTTGATTTTAGGTTTGACTATTAAAAATTGTGCTGTTATAAACATAGGTATACATATATCATTTTGGATGGGTGTGTTTGATTCCTTAGGCTATATCCCCAGTAGAAGAATTGCCAGGTCATAGGGTAGGTCAATTTCTAATCTTCTAAAAGTTCTCCAGGCTGTCCTCAATAGGCATTGGAACAATTTACATTTTTACCAACAATGCAGGAGAGTTCCTTTGCCCCCACAACGTCTCCAGCATTTGTTGTTGATGTATGATATTCTCACAGGAGTAAAGTGGTATCTTGTTGTTGTCTTTATTTGCAGTTCTCTCGTAATGACTTGGAGCATTTTTCACGTTTGATGGCCTTTTGGATTTCTTCTTCCTGTTCCCATTTTTAAATAGGGTCATTTGGTTTTTGTTGTTGAGTTTGGTGAGCTCTTTGTATATTTTGGTTACTAGCCTTTTATTTGATGTCTGGCATGTAAAGATCTTCTCCCATTCTGTAATGTGAGTGCTTAACCAAGTACTCCGCCATTTGGCCCCTATCTCCTCCCATTCTGTAACAGGACTCTTTGTTTGGGTGGTGATTGTTTTTGCTGTGCAGAAGCCTTTTAATTTGATGTAGTTCCTCTAAGTATTTGATAGTTTCTTGTCTAACATCCAAGTCCTTGATACATCTGGAATTTACTTTTGTGTGTAGTGAAATGTAGTGGTTCAGTTTCATTCTTCTATACTTTTCAACTTAATTCTTTCCTTTTTTATTTTTTTTATCTTTATATATTTGTTGGATAGAGACAGTTAAAAATTGAGAGGGAAGGGGTGATAGGGAGAGAGAGATACACAGCACTGCTTCACCGATTGTGAAGCTTTCCCCCTGCAGGTGGGGACAGGGGCTCGAACCTGGGTCCTTATGCACTGTAACATGTACACTCAACCGGGTGTGCCACCACCTGGCCCCTCCTTTCTCTCTCTTTCTTTCCCTGCAGGGTTATCTCTGTTGCTCAGTGCCAACACAACAAATCCACTACTCCTGGCAGCCATTTTTTTCCATTTTATTGGATAGGATAGAGAGGAGGGGATAAGATAGAGGGGGAGAGAAAGATAGACACCTGCAGACCTGTTATACTACTTTTGAAATGGTCCCCCTGCAAGTGGGGAGCCAGGGGCTATAACTGGGAACCTTGTGTGGGTCCTTTCACTTTGTACTATTTGCACTTAACCAGGTGTGATACTACCTCACCCCCGTTAAATTTTTTTATTATCTTTATTTATTTATTGTATAGAGACAGCCAGAAATTACAAGAGAAGGGGACAGAGACAGAGAGACAACTGCAACACTGCTTTACCACACACAAAGCTTTCCCCCTGCAGCTTGAACCCACATCCTTGTACACTGTAACATGTGTGCTCAAGCAGGTGTGCCTCCACTTGGCCTCTCAACCCAACTTTTCCAACATCATTTGTGGAAAATAATTTCTCCTTTCTCCATTTAGTAATTTGGTCCTCCTTCTCAAAAATAAGATTTTTTATAGGTGGTCTCTTTCTGACTGGCTTATTGTAGTGTGGAAGAGGGCCCAGCTTAGAGTGACGTGGTTCTTTCCCATTGGTAGTAACTAAGTCTCCATGTCCTCACAGCCTTGATGCTGAGTTCTTGTCCAGGCTCTGCACTGTTTTTCATATATGCTGAGGTTTTTTTGTTGTGCAAGTGAATGAAAAGAGTACATGACAGTCCCAGGCTTTTACTTTTTTAATTATTCCTTTGAAAAACATTTTTTGTTGCTTTTATAGATGTGTTTTGATGTCTAGGGAATTAGTATGAGTCATGAATTGAAATGTTATTTCATTATTTTAAATCACATTTTTTAGTAAAATGATACATCTACTTTACAGTCAAGAGAAGAGAGCAGAAAGCAAGCTCTTGCAGCTAAAAGAGAGAAGAGAAAAGAAAAGAGAAAAAAGAAAAAAGAGGAGCAGAAAAGGAAGCAGGAAGAAGATGAAGAAAACAAACCTAAGGATAATTCAGAACTACCAGAGGATGAAGATGAAGAAGAAAATGATGAAGATGGTAAGCAGTGACCCATCTGAATTAGTAATAAAATTCTCCTGTATGTCAGCTTCATTTTGAGTGCTTTTTGATTTAGATGACTTTAGTTTTTATTCACTTTATTGTGAAATTCACTTGATTTTCACAGTAAATACTTCTGAATAATTTGCTTTGTAAAGTATTTTAGAAAATCACAAAAGGAAAGGCAAACACATATTTGAGTTGCCATATAAACGTCATGTGCATCCTAAAAGCAATGCAGTAACTGTTTTGCTAACCAGTCATCAGGACCCTCCCTAGCATTTCTTCCCCTAGTAGGAAACTAGGGAGGAGTCCAGTTTCTCAATAAGCTATACAGTACTGAGTTTACTACTCTCACAGTAAATTATGCAATATATTTAAGGTCCCAGATTCAATCTCTAGCACCACCATAAACCAGAGCTAAACTTTGGTCATAATAAACAATGTTGCTTATTATATAGTCTGACTGCTTATAGTTAGCAAATAAGTTTGCTGTATTTAAATTTTAATTCTAATATAGTATTTGAAAATTAGTCTAAATACAAACTATATAGTGATTTTATTGAGTTCATGAGAAAAGCATTTCAGATCTTAAGAACACGAAGGGCAAGTATGTATTTTTTTAATAGTTAATTTTTTAAGTTTTATTTATTTATTCATGAGGAATGATAGGAGAGAGAGAAAGAACCAGATATCACTCTGGTACATGTGCCAGGGATTGAACTTGGGACCTCATGCTTGAGAGTCCAAAGTCTTATTCACTAAACCAAATCCCAGACCACCGTATTTTTTTTTTAAGGATTTGTTTATTAATATGATAGATAGAGAAAGAACCAGAGATTCACTCTGGCACATATTTGGGGTGCTGGGGATCAAATTTGGGACCTCATGCACACAAATTTGGAACCTCAGGCTCTATACACTGTGTCATACCCCAGGTAAAGGTGTGAATATTTCATACCAAAGTAGATATCAAACTGACATAGTGTTTTTGTTTTTTAACAGTAGAGCCTTCTTTTGCTTTACTTACCTTTTCTCTTTCTTTCTTTTTTCTTCCCCCCTTCCCATTTTATTTGATATAACAGAGAGAAATTGAGAGGTAAGGGGGAGATAAAGGCACCTACAGGACCACTTCACCACTCATGAAGCTTCCCCCCTGCAGGTGGGGAGCAGTGTACTTGAACCCAGGTCCTTATGCATGGTATCATTTATGCTTAACTAGGTTTGCTATCACATGGCCTCAAAGATTTATTTATTTTAATGATTTTATATTGATTTCCAAAATTACAAGTAAACAGGTACAACTCTGCACCATTTCCACCGGCAGAGTTCTCAATCCCTAGTCCCTCCATTGTAAGCTACAGCAGTTTTCTCAAGGTTATAGATATGGGTTAGCTATTATTTCTACAACTATCTGTCTATATTTGTATATATTTTCATTTTTTCCCTATGGTGCCATCTTCTTTTCCAAGTCACACATACACCTACTACTACCTCCAGTGCCAAAGTTTTCTTTGTTAGTGAATATTGATGAAAGGAATTTGACTCAAGAGACTGGGTGATTGTAAACTATTAGGTATATACTTTCACTATTCATTTTGATATCTGTGACTCAGTATGGTTTTTGTCCTTTTTGATAATTACAGTGGAGCAAGAAGTTCCCATCGAACCTCCTAGTGCAACTACCACCACAACAATAGGAATCTCTGCAACATCTACAACATTCACAAATGTATTTGGGAAAAAAAGAGCTAATGTGGTGACAACCCCCAGCACTAATCGGAAAAATAAGAAGAACAAAACAAAAGAGACCCTTCCCACTGCACATTTAATATTACCTGAACAACATCTATCTTTAGCACAGCAAAAAGCAGATAAAAACAAAATAAATGGAGAATCCAGAGGTGGCGGTACAGGTGGAAATAGTGATTCAGATAATTTAGACAGCACAGATTGCAACAGTGAAAGTAGTAGTGGTGGGAAAAGCCAAGAATTAAATTTTACAATGGATGTGAATTCCTCTAACGACAAGAAATTACCCTCACTACTTCATTCCCAAGAAGAAAAGACAAGTACTGCCACTTCAAAAACTCAGACACGGTAAAATTATCTTTCCTTTTTCAAAATGGTTGGCCTGCGAATTTGAAGTATATTTTTCTAAGTACAAGTTACATTAAACAAGTTTAAGCCTACCACATTATCAGTCTATCACATGCTAGTATATTTTAGCATAGATAGTGTACAAATCATGTGCTAATTATTCATTAGGATTGTTTTTAAAATTATGATTCTATTTTGGAGTTGATAGGATATCATGAATTTAGTTTTACTATTATTATTGACTATAATCTTTTTTTTTTTTTTTTTTGCCTCCAGGGTTATTGCTGGGGCTTGGTGCCAGCACTACGAATCCACTGTTCCTGGAGGCCATTTTTCCCATTTTGTTACCCTTGTTGTGGTTGTTATTGTTGTTAGAGCTTTGTTGTTGCTGGATAGGACAGAGAGAAATAGGAGAGGAGGGGAGACATAAAAGGGGAAAGAAAGATAGACACCTGCAGACCTGTTTCTCCACTTATGAAGCGATCCCCCCCCCCCCCTGCAGGTGGGGACCTGGGGGCTCAAACCAGGATCCTGGAGCCGGTCCTTGCACTTTACACTATGTGTACTTAACCTGCTGCGCTACTGCCCAGCCCCCTATTGATTATAATCTAATACTTGGCTTCTGAATCTAGTTTAATGCTAAATATATATAACAGAGCCTAGGGATATAAGTCAGTAGTAGAATACATGAGTCATATGTTAGAGCTTTTGATCCCTGGCACAAAAACCAGCCATCCAAACAAACAAACAAATAAAATAAATGATGGGTTCTTAGCCCTGTATTTACTTTTCTGAATATTGATAATAATAACATGCCATTTTAATTCAAATATTTTGTCATAACATTGCCTATAAAATGTTAGTCTTGCATTTCTTAAACTAACTTTTATTTGACTTGTCATTTGTGACTTTTCAGACTTGAAGGTGAAATGAACCCTAATTCCTTATCAACTACCTACAAGCCAGTTTCATTGCCATTAAGCTCTCCAAATATAAAATTGAATCTGACTAGCCCTAAAAGAGGACAAAAAAGAGAAGAAGGATGGAAAGAAGTTGTGCGAAGGTAAAAATTTTAAACTAGAGCCATACTAAACCATATTAATTAAAGTAGAATAAAGCAATGTGTAAATTTTGCTTGCATGTTTTAAAGTACACAGCAAATTTTACCTTTCAAATAACAGAAACATTAAAACATTCACATAAATTTCCATACAAACTGTAAAATTATCACAAAATTTTCCATAATAGGAAATTTTTTTTATTTGATAACAAAAGTACAGTGTTATTAGTGAGAGCTATAATGTTTATTTGATGGTCCCATTTTAGTTCAATCAGCCTTCTCCATCCCTAGCACTTTGCATAAAATTAAACTTGGGTAGAAAGCATATTATAGAACTATGAAGATTTCACTTCACAATGGTAGTTTACCAGACTTGTTTGCATGAGGTCCCAAATTTGATCCCACACACCAAAAGCTAAATCTGTTCAAAAAAGACACTAAGGGTAGGGGAGATAGCATAATGGTTACGCAGACTCTCATGCCTGAAGCTCTAAGGTCCCAGGTTCAGTTTCCCACACCACTATAAGCCAGAGCTAAGCAGTGCCATGGTGGGAAAAAAAAGAGAGAGAGAGAAAGAACGTTCTAAAAAATACTAGTTACCTTCTTTTAGCCAATAAAGTTAAATCACTATAAGCAGGAGGACAAATGATCATAATTTTTAAAAAGATTTATTTCTTGTATTTTAAATATTCTCTTTTGTTGCCCTTGTTTTATTGTTGTAGTTATTATTGTGGTTGTTATTGATGTCATCGTTGTTAGATAGGACAGAGAGAAATGGAGAGAGGAGGGGAAGACGGGGGCCGGGGAGAGAAAGACAGACACCTGCAGACCTGCTTCACCACCTGTGAAGCAACTCCCCTGCAGGTGGGGAGCCGGGGCTTGAACCGGGATCCTTACGCCGGTCCATGCACTTTGTGCCATGTGTGCTTAATCTGCTGCGCTACCACCCGACTCCGTAAAAAGATTTATTTCTATATTATTGGGGGAGCGGGAGAGAGAATCAGATGTGATGCTGGGACCAAAGTCTGAACTCAGAACCCCAGGCTTCAGAATTTAATACCTTATCCACTGCTCCACCTTCTAGACTACTTCTTATAAAACTATGCTTGATCCCTGAGGCCAGGCACTGGTGTACCTGGTTAAGTACACACATTACAGTTCACAAGAACCCAGGTTCAAGCCCCTGGTCCCTACCTATAGGGGAAAAGCTTCACGAGTAGTGAAACAGTAGTGCAGGTGTTTCTTTGTCTCTCTCCCTCTCTATCCTCCGCTTTTCTCAATTTCTCTGTCTCTATCCAATAATAAATAAAAATATTTTTTTAAAAAAACCTATGATCCCTCTCAAATAAGGTAAAAACACTCATAGCTAGTGCTGACAGCTACCCTTTTTTACACTGATGTTAACTTAACCCATAAGGGAAAAATTATTAAAAGCAGAGAGGAAAACTGCTTTTTCAACTCTTTCCTCTTCCTCCTCTCCTTCCTTCCTTCCTACATTCCTTCCTACCTTCCTTCCCACCAGTGTTTTCACTGGGACTTGAATCTGTACAATTTCTTGATTCCTGGTGGAGAAATACCACAGAACTACCCCCCTACTCATAGTTTACCCTGTGCTTGAAACTCAAGTCTTTGTGCATGACAAAATGTACATGCACTCTACCACTTCCTTTAATGTTTTACGCAATCTAGATGATATTTAGAGCCTCTGCTCATATAACAGAGATTAAGAACAAGAAATAAGTTTCTCCCACAACGACCCTGGATCCATACTCCCAGAGAGATAAGAGAAAAAATAGGAAAGCTATCAGGGGAGGGGATGGGATATGGAGATCGGGTAGTGGGAATTGTGTGGAACTGTACCCCTCTTATCCTACGGTTTTATTAGTGTTTCCTTTCTTAAATAAAAAAAAAAGTTTCTTAGTGTGCATGTACTCATCATAGAACTAAAGTGTTTGGGCTTTTTTTTTTTTCCCCCTGGTAATTTTCTCCTTTTTTAGGATTTATTTATTTATTTAGTTATTAACTAAAGAGAGACTTTGAGAACCAAAGGATTACACTGTCATATATAATTCTGTTGATCAGCCTTAAAACTCCAGTACCACCTCCCTGGCCATTATTCTGTAATTTTTTTAGATTGCCTATATCTGTTTATATTACATCCAAAGATAAAGGAAATAAGTCTTGGCAGAACTGGAGAAGTTACTTACTGAATCAGATTAATTTAAGTATTATTATTGGATTGGGAGATAGCTAGAGCATATGCCTTTCCTGTGTCAGTCCCTGACTTTGAACCCCAGCACCACATAGATCTTGAGATGGTTCTATAGTGTGTTTCTAGACTGCTCTGCAGTATTGCACATGTGGGAGGCCCATGGTCAATTCTCTGGTGCCACATGAAAAATACATAGCAGCCCAGGAGATGATGCAGTGGCTAGGTTACTAGACTTAAAAGTTTGAGGTCAAAAGTTTAATCTCTTATAACAAAGTGAAAGATGCTGGGGGCAAAGGGGGCCGTTCAGGTCCTAAAGCCTGGTGGTAAAGGAAGACCTAGTGGGGGTTGTATTGTTATTTGAAAATGTTACACATGTACAAACTATTGTATTTTACTGTGGACTGTAAACCATTAATCCCCCATTAAAGAAACTGAAAGGAAAAAAGTTTGATTTCTGTCATTGAAAGTGCCAGAATGATCCCCCCCCTTTTCCCCTTAACAATATTTCTACAAGAAAAACAAATAGGGTGGCTGAAATATAATAGTTATGCAGAAGACTTTCATCTCTTAGACTCCGCGAAGTCCCCATTGACCACATAAAACAGTTGATGCTATCATCTGGTTCTGCCATGAAAAACTGAGTAACCCAGTTACCTAATCAGATCTCAAGAAAAGCCTCTGATCTTTTCTCTGTCACCACTCACTTCACACACATGTGTGTCAATCCTAGGGTCTACTTGTGAGTTTCCTTTTTATGTAGTTCAAATCTGAGACTTTATTTCTTTATTGCTAAGTATTGTTGATTTTGATAAGCTAGTCTGTTATCCTGTATGGAGTTTAACAGTGTGGATAGATGGTGTGAATTATTTTAATTTAGAGCAATATGTAAGGTCATTGTAGTTACACTTATTTTTGAGGTAGATCAGAATGCTTTTTTGATCTTGAGTGATTTTTTTTTTTACCATGAGTGATTTAAGTATAATTTTGTTTCAAATAGCAAACTTTGCTATTACTAAATTAAATTTAAAAAGCTAGTTTCTAAATATGAAGTCTTAAATAATTTCCTCTTTTAGCTTTAAGAAATACTCTAAAGTTGTCTATGGCCATACTGAGACTTTTTTTTTTTAAATTATGACAGTTGCTTTCAGCACCAGGTGGTGGTACACCTGGTGGAACAGACATGTGCTCTAGAACCGTGCACTAGAACCCAGGTTCAAGCCCTTGGTCCCTGCCTGTAGGAGAAAAGCTTCACAAATGGAAGAGCAGTGCTATAAGTGCCTTTCTTTTTCATATCTTCCTCCTCTTTCCTTCTCTCTCACCTTATTTCTCTCTATGTCTATAAGGGAAAAAGAAAAGGCCAAAAGGAGTGGTGGAGTTTGTCATGCAGGGACCACGCCTCTGCAATAATCCTGGTGGCTGCAAAAGACATTGATTTTCATAGGCTCATTGTACTATTTATTTTATAGGTCAAAAAAATTGTCTGTTCCAGCCTCAGTAGTTTCCAGAATAATGGGAAGAGGAGGATGCAATATCACTGCAATACAAGATGTTACTGGTGCCCATATTGATGTGGATAAACAAAAAGATAAGAATGGAGAGAGAATGATCACAATAAGGTAATTATGAAAAACCATATATTGTGGGGTGGGCAATGGTGGACCCTGTTGAGCATACAGGGATCCAGATTTAAGCCCCTAGTCCCAATCCTTAAAGGTGGGAGATCGGGCTTCATTAATTGTGGAGGGCAGAATTATGAGTGGTGGAGCAGTGCTGCAGGTTGTGTCTTCCCAGACAGTGAGTGAGTGAGTGAGTGAGTGAGTGAGTGAGTGAGTGAGTGAGTGAGTGAGTGAGTGGATGTCTGAGTGTCTACTTTTGAGAGGGCTATAAGATATCTCTCTTGGTAAAGCACAGACTAACATGTGTGAAGGCTCAAATTCAAGCCCTCAGTACCACATGGAAATACCATGCAATGGGAAAGCTACATGAGTAGTGCAGCAGTGCTGTAGTCTCCCCCACCCTGACCCCACCCCCTACCTTTTTGCCTCCAGGGTTATTGCTGGGGTGCAGTACTTGCACTACAAATCCACTGCTCCTGGTGGCCTTTTTTCCATTTTATTGGATAGGACAAAGAGAGAAATTGATAGGAGAGGGAGAGGGAAAGAGAAACATTGACATCTGCAGCCCTGCTTCACCACCTATGAAGGAAACCCCCTCCACCCCAGGTGGGGAGCTGGGCGGCTCAGACCCAGATCCTTGCAAGAGTCTTATGCTTTGTACTATATGCACTTAACCAGGTGCACCACCACCTGGCCCCCAAGTCTCTCCTCTCTCTATCTTCCTCTACCTCTAAAAATGAAAGGAGGAAAAAGAGAGAGAGAGTTGTGTCCAGGATGTGGCATAGTGGATGCAGCATTATACTCTTGGGCATGAGGTCCTGAGTTCAATCCTCTGCAGCAAATGTACCAGAGTGATGTCTGGTTCTTTCTCCTATCTTTTTCATCAATAAATAAATGAATCTTAAAAAAAGAAGACCTGTGTTTTCATCCTGATTTTTGTTTTCTCCTCAGAGGTGGTACAGAATCAACAAGATATGCAGTTCAGCTTATCAATGCACTTATTCAAGATCCTGCTAAAGAACTGGAAGACTTGATTCCTAAAAATCACATCAGAACACCTGCCAGCACCAAATCCATCCATTCAAACTTCTCATCTGGAGTAGGCACCACAACAGCTTCCAGTAAAAATGCTTTTCCCTTGGGTGCTCCAACTCTTGTAACTTCACAGGCAACAACATTATCTACGTTCCAGCCTGCTAATAAACTTAATAAGAATGTACCTACAAATGTACGTTCATCTTTCCCAGTTTCTCTGCCGTTAGGTTATCCCCATCCCCACTTTGCCTTGCTGGCTGCACAAACTATGCAACAGATTCGACATCCTCGCTTACCCATGGCCCAGTTTGGAGGAACCTTTTCACCCTCTCCTAACACTTGGGGACCATTCCCAGTAAGACCTGTGAATCCTGGAAACACGAATAGTTCTCCGAAGCATAGTAATGCAGGTCGTCTACCTAACCAGAACGGGACTGTTCTACCCTCAGAGTCTCCTGGACTTGCTACAGCCAGTTGTCCTATCACTGTCTCTTCTGTAGTTGCTGCCAGTCAGCAACTATGTGTGACTAATACCCGGACTCCTTCATCAGTCAGAAAACAATTGTTTGCCTGTGTGCCTAAGACGAGTCCTCCAACAACAGTGATCTCTTCTGTGACAAGCACTTCTAGTTCCCTGCCACCTGTCTCTTCTGCACCTGTCACTAGTGCCCAAGTTCCCACCACATTTCTACCTGCAAATACTCCTCAAGCACAGCTCTCTTCACAAAAAATGGAATCTTTCTCTACTATGTCATCACCCAAAGAGAAAGTATCCACACAGGACCAACCCATGGCAAACCTGTGTACCCCATCTTCAGCTGCAAACAGTTCTAATAGCTGTGCCAACAACACCCCTGGAGCTCCAGAAACTCACTCGTCCAATAATCCCACTCCACCCTCCAATAACACACAGGAAGAGGCACAGCCACCCAGTGTATCTGATTTAAATCCTATGTCAATGCCTTTTGCATCTAACTCAGAACCTGCTCCACTGACTTTGACATCACCCAGATTGGTTGCTGCTGATAATCAGGATACAAATAATTTACCTCAGTTAGCTGTGCCAGCACCTCGAGTTTCTCATCGAATGCAGCCCAGAGGTTCTTTTTATTCGGTGGTACCGAATGCAACTATGCACCAGGATCCCCAGTCCATTTTTGTTACAAACCCAGTACCTTTAACACCATCTCAAGGCCCACCAGCTGCAGTGCAGCTTTCTTCAGCCATGAATATCATGAATGGTTCTCAAATGCATATGAACCCAGCAAATAAATCTTTGCCACCTACATTTGGCCCTGCCACACTTTTCAACCACTTCAGTAGTCTTTTTGATAGTAACCAGGTCCCTGCTAACCAGGGTTGGGGAGATGGTCCACTATCCTCACGGGTTGCTACAGATGCATCTTTCACTGTTCAGTCAGCATTCCTTGGTAATTCTGTACTTGGACACTTGGAAAATGTGCATCCTGACAATTCCAAGGCACCTGGCTTCAGACCACCTTCTCAACGAGTTTCTACAAGTCCAGTTGGTAAGTTATTAGAACAATTGCTGTACCTCAGTTTGGGGCTCTAGCAACACAATTTATCTTTTTTTTTTTTCTATTATATTTTATTTTGACAGGACAGAGAGAAATTTAGAGAGAAAGGGAGATGGGATGAGAGAAAGATAGATACCTGCAGACCTGCTTCACTACTCAAAGCATCCTCTCTGCAGGAGGGGAGGGGCGGCTCAAACCTGGATCCTTGCACATGGTGATATGTATGCTTAACTGAGTGTGCCACCACCTAACCCCCATAATCTATCTTTTTAAGATAATGAAGCACATCTCAGGTGGTTTGCACAGTGGGTAAACTGTTAGTCTCAAGCATGAGGTTCTGAATTTAATCCCTACCATCTCATATGCCAGAGTGATAATCTTGTTTATTCTCTCTCTCTCTGTCTCTCTCTCCTATCTCCTCTCTCTCTCTCTCTCTCTCTCTCTCTCTCCTCTTTCTCTCTCTCACAAGAACTTCACTGCTCCTAGCCAACTTTTTCAGATAGAAAGAAACAGGGAGAAAAGGAAAGACACTGCAGCACTGAAGCTTTCTTCTTCAAGTTTGTGGGGGCTGGGCTCAAATTTGGGTCAAGTGTATGACAATGCAGGAGCACTACCCAGGTGCTCTCTCCTGCTGGCCCAAAAATTTAATGATTGTTTTATTGTACAAGAGATTTAAATCTAGAAAGTTTTAAGAGCATGAGACCCACTACTCTGATACATGTGGCACTGGAGGGTCAAATTGGGCACACACAGGCAAAGCCTATAGGACCTTACAGCTCCTACACTCTACTAGTCTGAGCTATTTCCCTGGCTGCAAGAATTTATTTTATACATGATTTTTTTTTTTTGGGGGGGGGTTGGGTGCTTCAAAAAGGAGCTTGACACATGTGTACTGCACTGCTGAATCAACCTAGCCTGATTTTTTTATTTTATATTTTTATGGGAAAGAGGGTAGAGTGAGGGAGAAACAGTAAACTAATACTCTGTCATGAGTAGAGTTCTACCCATCTCCGACCTTGGTGCTCTTAATTGCTGGAGATCAAAGCCGGAGCCTCTTGAATGAAACCTGTGTACCCTACCCACTGAGTCACTTCAACAGCCCCCTTGTACATGATATTAGTAAATATTTCCCTGCTTTTTGAGGAAATGTTGATTCCTAGGATTGTCACAGGGGTACAGTTTACTATATCCCCAAGATACAGGTATCGGGAGATCTCACCCTCTAAAGCTCTTGCTACTATGCTACTTCCTGGGCCACAATGTCCATATTATTTTTTTAAATATTTATTTATTCCCTTTTATTGCCCTTGTTGTTTTATTGTTGTAGTTATTATTGTGGTTGTTATTGATGTCGTCGTTGTTGGATAGGTCAGAGAGAAATGGAGAGAGGAAGGGAAGACAGAGAGGGGAGAGAAAGATAGACACCTGCAGACCTGCTTCACTGCTTGTGAAGTGACTCCCCTGCAGGTGGGGAGCCAGAGACTCGGACTGGGATCCTATCACCAGTCCTTGTGCTTTGCACCACCTGCGCTTAACCAGCTACGCTACTACCTGACTCCCAATGTCCCTATTTCTTACGACTGAATAGTAGCTCACGATGTATATATACCACAACTTCTTAACCACTCATCTGTTGTACGCTTGAGTTGTTTTTCAATTTTCAGATATTATAAGCTTTTGACTAAAGTTAGCTATTTGGGCCTCCAGCTAAGGGCACATCCATCACATGGCAGTTATCCTCAAGTCGCTGCCCATCACTGAGTGCAGATATTTGACTCTGAATTATTTTCCTTTTAAGTGTGTTAAAGAAATTTATTATTGGGGCTGGGTGGTGGCGCACCTGGTTGAGTGCACATGTTATAATGCACAAGGACCCAGGTTCGAGCCCCTAGTCCCCACCTGCAGGGTGAAAACTTCACAAGTGATAAAGCAGGGCTGCATGTGTCTCTCTGTTTCTCTCCCTCTCTCTCCCCCATCCCTCTCAATTTCTGACTGTCTCTATCCAATAAATAAAGATAATAAATTTTTTTAAAAAGAAATTTATTATTGGGTTGTCAGAAAAGTCATGACACTTTTTTGCATAGAAAAACAGAAAAAAATACATTATGACTTTTCTGACAACCCAATAGAAGAGGAACTTGAGGGGAGGTGTCACACCTGGTTGAGCGCACATGTTACAATGCTCAAGGACATGGGTTCAAGCTCCTGGTCCCTACCTGCAGGGTGAAAGCTTTGCTAGAGGTGAAGCAGGGTTGCAGAGGTCTTTCTGTCTTTCTCCCTCTCTGTCTCTTCCTATTTTCTCAGTTTCTGGCTGTCTCTATCCAATAAATGAAAATAATTTTTTTGACTGATTTTTTTTTGGGGGGGGGGAATTAATGTTTTACATTCAACAGTAAGTACAATAGTTTGTACATGCATAACATTCCCCAGTTTCCCATATAACAATACAACCCTCACTAGGTCCTCTGAATCCTTGGACCTGTATTCTTTACTTTGGTGTGATTCCATTTCAAGTTCTACTTCTGTTTTCTTTTCTGATCTTGTTTTTCAACTTCTGCCTGAGAGTGAGATCATCCCATATTCATCCTTCTGTTTCTGACTTATTTCACGTAATATGAATTTTTCAAGGTCCATCCAAGATCAGCTGAAAAGCGTGAAGTCACCATTTTTTACAACTGAGTAGTATTCCATTCAGCAGTTTTGATAAGCATCCCCACTGTAGGTGGGGATCTGGGCTTGAACCTCGGTCCTTGCACATGGTGACATGTACACTCAACCACCTCACGGCACTGGACTCTTCTATTTTATTGATGGTTTCACTCAACTGGTGTTTAATTTTCATGCTATATTATTATTTATATATATGTATATATATATGATTTCTTTATTGGGAAATTAATATTTTACATTCAACAGTAAATACAATAGTTTGTACACGAATTAACATTTCCCAGTTTTCCATATAACAATACAACCCCCACTGGGTCCTCTGTCATCCTTTTTGGACCTGTATTCTCACTCCCACCCACCCACACCAGAGTCTTTTACTTTGGTGCAATACACCAATTCCAGTTCAGGTTCTACTTGTGTTTTCTGATCTTGTTTTTCAACTTCAGCCTGAGATTGAGATCATCCTATATTCATCCTTCTGTTTCTGACTTATTTCACTTAACATGATTTTTTTCTTTTTTTTTTATTTCTTTATTGGGGAATTGTTTTACATTCAACAGTAAATACAGTAGTTTGTACACACATTAACATTTCCCAGTTTTCCATATAATAATACAACCGCCACTAGATCCTCTGTCATCCTTCTTGGATCTGTATTCTCCCTACCCACACACCCCAGAGTCTGTTACTTTGGTGCAATACGCCAAATTCCAGTTCAGGTTCTACTTATGTTTTCTTTTCTCATCTTGTTTTCAACTTCTGCCTGAGAGTGAGATCATCCCATATTCATCCTTCTGTTTCTGACTTATATCACTCAACATGATTTTTTCAAGGTCCATCCAAGATCAGCTGAAAAGGGTGAAGTCGCCTTTTTTTTTTTAGAGCTGAGTAGTATTCCATTGTGTATATATACCACAACTTACTCAGTCACTCATCTTTTGTTGGACACCTGGGATGCTTCCAGGTTTTGGCTATTACAAATTATGCTGCTAAGAACATATGTGTACACAGATCTTTTTGGATGGATATGGTGGGTTCCTTAGGATATATCCCCAGGAGAGGGATTGCAGGATCATAGGTTAGGTCCATTTCTAGCCTTCTGAGAGTTCTCCAGACTGTTCTCCACAGAGGTTGGACCAATTGACATTCTCACCAGCAGTGGAGGAGGGTTCCTTTGACCCCACACCCTCTCCAGCATTTGCTGCTGTTACCTTTTCTGATGTGTGACATTCTCACAGGAATGAAGTGGTATCTCGTTGTCTTTATTTGCATTTCTCTGACAATCAGAGACTTGGAGCATTTTTTCATGTGTTTCTCTTTTGGATCTCTTCTGTGGTGAATATTCTGTCCATGTCCTCCCCCCATTTTTGGGTGGGGTTATTTGTTGTCTTGTTGTTGAGTCTGGCAAGCTCTTTATATATGTTAGTTATTAAACTCTTGTCTGATGTATGGCATCTTCTCCCATTCTGTGAGGGGTCTCTTGATTTGGGTAGTGGTTTCTTTTGCTGTGCAAAAGCTTTTTAATTTTATGTAGTCCCCCATAGGTTTATACTTGCCTTAGTCTTCTTTGTAATTGGATTCATTTCATTGAAGATGTCTTTGAAATTTATGCGGAAAAGATTTCTGCCAATATTTTCTTCTAAGT
Source organism: Erinaceus europaeus (assembly GCF_950295315.1). NCBI lineage: Eukaryota > Metazoa > Chordata > Mammalia > Eulipotyphla > Erinaceidae > Erinaceus > Erinaceus europaeus. The sequence goes on from NC_080163.1 coordinate 45,534,234, forward strand.
ATCTGATAGTTTCAGGCCTAACATCCAAGTCCTTGATCCACTTGGAATTTACTTTTGTATTTGGTGAAATACAGTGATTCAGTTTCATTCTTCTGCATGTTTCAACCCACTATTTCCAAAACCATTTGTTGAAGAGACTCTGCTTTCCCCATTTAATAGTCTGAGCCCCTTTATCAAAGATTACATGTCCATAGGTGTGGGGGCTCACTTCTGGGCTCTCAATTCTATTCCACTCAGTGTGTCTATTCATGTTCCAGTACGAAGGAGTTTTGATGACAATGGCCCTATAATACAATTTGAGATCTGGGAGTGTGATGCATACGGTTCTGTTCTTTTTTTTTCAAAATTGTTTTGGCAATTCTAGGTCTTTTCTGGTTCCAGATAAATATTTGTAGCATTTGTTCTATTCTCCTAAAAAATGTGCTTGGGATCTTGATGGGGGGATAGCATTAAATTTGTATATGGCTCTGGGTAGTATATTCATTTTGATGATGTTAATTCTTCCAACCCATGAACGTGGAATATCTTTCCACTTCTTTGTGTCTTTTTCAATTTCCTTGAGTAGTGACTCATAATTTTCAGTATACAAGTCTTTCACTTCTTTGGTTAGATTTACTCCTAGATATTTTATTGTTTTTGTTGCTATAGTAAAAGGAATTGATTTCTGGATTTCAATTTCTTCTAACTCAGTGTTTGCATAGAGGAATGCCACTGACTTTTGAATGTTAATTTTGTAGCCTGACACCTTACTGTATTTCCTGATGATTTCTAAAAGCTTCTTGCTGGATTCCTTAGGTTTTTCTGTGTATGCTATCATGTCATCTGCAAATAAGGACAGTTTGACTTCTTCTCTTCCAATCTGTATCCCTTTAATTCCTTGCTCCTGCCTTATTGCTATGGCAAGAACTTCCAACACTATGTTGAATAATAATGGTGATAGTGGGCAGCCCTGTCTAGTACCTGATCTGCATGGAAATGCTTCCAGTTTTCACCATTGGGTATGATGTTGGCTGTAGGTTTGCTATATATAGACTCCACTATCTTCAGGAATTTTCCATCTATTCCCATTTTTTGTAGTGTTTTGATCATAAAGGGATGTTGCATTTTTTGTCAAAGGCTTTCTCTGCATCTATTGATATGACCATGTGGTTTTTGGTCTTGCTTTTGTTGATGTGGTGGATCACATTGATTGATTTACATATATTAAACCAACCTTGCATGCCTGGGATAAACCCCACTTGGTCATGATGAACAATCTTTTTAATAGACTGCTGTATCCGGTTGGCTAGAATTTTGTTCAGTATTTTAGCATCTATGTTCATCAAAGATAATGGTCTGTAGTTTTCTTTTTTGATTGTGTCCCTGTCTGCTTTTGGTATCAGAGTGATGTTGACTTCATAGAAGCTGGCAGGAAGTATTCCAGTATCTTCAATCTTCTGGAAGACTTTTAAAAGTAGAGGTATTTATTCTTCTTTGAAGGTTTTGTAGAATTCATTTGTAAAACCATCTGGTCCAGGACTTTTATTTTTGGGGAGATTTTTGATAACTGTTTCAATTTCATTAGTTGTGATGGGCCTGTTCATGTTATCCACTTCCTCTTTACTTAATTTTGGAAGTTGGTAGGTACCTAGGAAATCGTCCATTTCTTCCAGGTTCTCTAGCTTGGTGGCATATAGTTGTTCATAGAAGCCTCGCATGATATGTTGAATTTCTGTGGTGTCTGTTGTGATATCTCCTCTTTCATTTATGATCCATTTTATTTGGATATTCTCCCCTTTTTGTTTTGTGAGTCTGGCTAAACGTTTGTCGATTTTGTTCACTCTTTCGAAAAACCAACATTTACTTTCATTGATCTTTTGTATGGTTTTCTTATTCTCAATGTTATTTATTTCTGCCCTAACTTTAGTGATTTCTGTCCTTCTGGTTGCTTTAGGGTTCCTTTGTTCTTCTTCTTCTAGGTCTGTAAGATGTGCAATCATGCTATTTATTTGTGCTTTTTCTTGTTTCCTAATGTGTGCCTGTATGGCTATGAACTTCCCTCTCAGTACTGCCTTTGCTGTGTCCCAAATATTTTGATAGCTTGTGTCTTCATTTTCATTGAAGTCTCGAAACATTGTGATTTCTTCCTTGATTTCCTCTTTGACCCAGTAGTTGTTAAGAAGTGTACTGTTGAGCTTCCACATTTTGGGACTATTACTAATCTTTTGTTGCTTGTTAAGTGTTAGTTTAGTTCCACTGTGGTCTGAGAAGATGCTTGGGATGGTTTCAATGCTCTTGAATTTGCTGATGCTGTCTTTGTGGCCTAGCATATGGTCTATCCTTGAGAATGACCCATGTGGATTTGAGTAAAATGTGTATTCCAGTTTCTTGGGATGAATGACTCTGAAAATGTCTAATAGTTCTAGTTTATCTATCTCTTCATTTAGCTCCCTTATGTCTTTATTGATTTTCTGTCTGGATGATCTGTCAAGTTGAGATAGTGGGTTGTTGAAGTCCCCTACTATGACTTTGTTGCTGTTATTATATTGCTGTAGCTTTTTCAGTAGACGTTTGATGTATGTAGATGGCTTCTTATTGGGTGCATAGATGTTAAAATTTGTTAAGTCCTCTTGATTGACTATGCACTGAGCATTAAGTATTGTCCATTCCTATCTTTTTTAATCTTATCTATTTTAAAGTCTATCATGTCAGATATGAGAATAGCTGTTCCTGCCCTTTTTTTGGTGGGCCATTGGCTTGTATGATAGTTTTCTATCCTTTCACTTTAAGTCTGTGTTTGTCCTGTTGAGTTAGGTGGGTTTCCTGTAGACAGCATATTGTTGGGTTGTATTTTCTGTTCCATCTTCCTGCTCTGTGTCTTTTAATAAGTGAATTCAGGCCATTGACATTTATTGGTATCAAAGATTGAAGATATTTTAACACCACTCTTGTAGAGTTTTAGAGTGTTCTGATATATGCCCTATTTATGATGTTCTGACTGTTTATAGAAGACCTTTCAGAACTTCGTTTAGGGCAGGCTTGATGATAGTTGATTCCTTCAACTGTTAACTTGTCTGAGAAGGTTTTGATGCCTCCATCTAGTCTGAATGACAGTCTAGCAGGATATAGTATTCTTGGTTGAAAGCCTTTCTCATTGAGCACTTGATAGATATCTTGCCATTCTCTTCTGGCCTGTAGTGTTTGTGTGGAGAAGCTAATGTTTGGATGTTGAACTCGTTATTTTGTGCTTCACCCTTTGGGAGGCTTTTAGCTCGATTGTTGTCCTGGTTTGTTTCTCCAATATTTCTTCTGGCTGGTTTTCCCATTTTAGATATTATGTTATGAGTTCCCTCTCTTAGTACTTTTCAAATTACTGATTAGTATTTCCTGGATTGACTTGTGTCTAAGTAAAGTAATTAAAGGGTTCACAGCGGTGGAAGTTAACAGTTGTTTCAATAGTATTTTAATCCCTGAGTTGGAGCTCTGTGATTTAAAACCCTCTTTTTTTCTTCTTCTTCTTCTCCTTCTCCTTCTCCTTTCTTCTCTGTAGGCTATGGGAGCCTGAGGGCTTCTAAACTATAAGTAGGCTTCCTAGCTTAATCTCCCCATCTGCAGGGGAGTCGCTTCACAAGTGCTGAAGTAGGTCTGCAGGTATCTGCCTTTCTCTCCCATTCTCTTTCTCTCTCTCTGTCTTCCCCTCCTCTCTCCATTTCTCTCTGTCCTGTCCAACAACAACGACATCAATAACAAGAACTACTACAACAACAATAAGAAAACAAGGGCAACAAAAGGGAATAAATAAATATTTTTTAAAATGAAATAAAGATAATAATTTTTTTTATTAAAAAAAAAGAAGGTGGAAGGTCTGGCTTCTGTAATTGTTTCTCCACCGAACACAGATGTTGGCAGGTCAATCCAATCCCCAAGCCTGTTTGACTTTCCCTAGTGGGGCAGTGCTCTGCAGAGGTGCGGTTCTGGGACACATTGGTGAGGTTCTGTCCGGAGAGGTCAGGATGTTATAGTAGCATCTACAACTTGGTGGCTGAAGGGCAGTATGATATAAACTAAATTGCTCAATAAACAGGTACCCAAAGGTAGGAATTTTAAAGGATTTGGAACTGGAGAGCTAGTATAATATTTATGTAAAAAAATGTCATTCCTGAAGCTCCAAGTTTCCAGGTTCAAATCACCTTAAACCATTGCTAAGTAGTGCTCTAGTTCGAAGAAGGGTGGGGAGAGTTTGGGGCATATGCTATCATATAAATAGAGTATTTTGTTCTATGCTCTATAAAATTGAACCATTTGTTTCTTTTTAAGCAAGAATTAAGTAAGCTTGAACTTTCAGTTTTAAAGTCTTGGACTTGTTTTATTTCAGGGTTACCATCCATTGATCCATCAGGCAGCTCACCGTCTTCCTCTTCTGCTCCTCTGACAAGTTTTTCCAACATACCAGGAGCACGTGTATTCCTACAAGGGCCAGCTCCTGTTGGGACACCTAGTTTCAACAGACAACATTTTTCTCCACATCCTTGGACAAGCGCCTCAAACTCATGTAGGAATTATAGAGAAACTCTTATTTAAAAAAGTCTTAAATATGTCATTAAGTCATTTGTTTCAGAAATAACTTAAAATAACTTTAGTGAGTTAAATGGTATGTAGATACCCAGGGTTTCTATTGTAGTCATATTGAAAATTATCTGTTATTGCTAAGATAGAAAAATTGAGGGGGCCAGGCACTGGTGCATCTGGTTGAGTACACATATTACAGTATGCAAGGACCTGTGTTTGAGCCCCTGGTTCCCACCTGCAGGGCGAAAACATCATGAGTGGTGAATTAGGATTGTAGGTGTCTGTCTCTTTTCCTTCTCAATTTCTCTCTGTCTCTACCCAATAGTAAATAAATTTTTAAAAAAAATTGAGGGTGGGGAGAGATAACATAATGGCTGTGCAAAGAGACACTCATCGCTGAGGCGCTAAGGTCCCAAGTTCAATTCCCCAAATAGCCATAAACCAGAGGTGAACAGTACTCTTGTTTAAAAAATAAATAAATATATAAGTACACCTTTTTCTTTTTAATAAAAAGATTTTATTTATTCATGCAAAAGAGAGAGAGAGAGAACCAGATGTCAGTGGTACATGTGCTGCCGGGGATTGAACTCGACCTCATTCATGAGAGTCCATTGCGGCATCCATTGCACCACCTCTTAGACCACAGAGCACATAAGTATGTCTCTTAAAAATATTAAAGGGCGGGAGTGGGGCGGTAGCGCAGCGGGATAAGCACACGTGGCACGAAGCGCAAGACCGGCATACGGATCCCGGTTCGAGTCCCCAGCTCCCCACCTGCAGGGGAGTCACTTAACAAGCGGTGAAGCAGATCTGAAAGTGTCTGTCTTTCTCTCCCCCTCTGTCTGTCTTCCCCTCTTCTCTCCCTTTCTCTCTGTCTTATCTAACAACGACATCAATAACAACAATAAAAACAACAATAGAGGGGGGGGCAACAAAAAGGGAAAATAAATAAATATTAAAAATTTAAACAATATTAAAGGGCAGGTGTAGATAGTATAATGCTTATACAGAGAGACTCTCAGTGGTTTGGGAGATGGCACAGTGGATAAAGCATTGGACTCTCAAGCATGAGATCCTGAGTTAAATTCCCAGCAGCACATGTACCAGAGTCATGTCTGGTTCTTTCTCTCTCTCCTCCTGTCTTTCTCATTAATAAATAAATCTTTAAAAGAGAGAGAGACTCTCATACCTGAGGCTGTAATGTCTCAGGTTTAATCCCCCGTACCATCATAAGCCAGAGCTAAGTAGTGCTCTGGTAAAAAATAAGAAATTAAAAATTATTTAAAAGGGCCAAGTGGTGGTGCACCTATCACACATTACAATACGCAAGGACCCAGGTTCAAGACCCTGAGCCCCACCTACAGGAGGGAAGCTTCCAAGTGGTGAAACAGTGCTGCAGGTATCTCTGTCTCTCTTCTTCTTAATCTCTCCATCCCCTCTCAATTTCTATCCAAAATAAATATTTATTTAAAAAAAAAAAAAACTGAGAAAGGCCAAGCTATTCCAAACTAGAAATGGTTACATTGGGCCTTGGATCAAGAAAAGTCTTACAAGTAGTTTTCTGTTTTTCTTTTTTTTTTTTCTAAGTATGATCTTATTTATTATGTATGAGAAAGTTTGTTTAACATGAGAGCAAAGAGAGACAGATAAGCCAGAACACCATTCTGTCACATTCAGTGCCAGTGATCAAACTCAGATGTCAGGTATGTACAGATACATGCAAAGCTGATATTCTACCAGTTGAGCTATTTCCCCAGCTGCTAAAAGATCCTTTTGGAAAACTATAGTGAAATATCTTTTTTTTTTTAATTTCATTTGATAGGACTGAGAAAGAAATTAAGAGGGAAGGGGGATAAAAAGGGAGAGAGAAAGATACCTGCTGCACTGCATCACAGCTTGTTAAGTGTCATCCCCATCCTAATTGGTACCATCCTGTCCGGTCCCATTACCCTCACAAATGGGAGCCTGGGGCTTAGCCCCAGGTCCTTGTACATGGTTAGGATGTGCTCTTAACCAGGTGTACCACCACCCAACCCCCTAAAATAATTTCTCAAATCTGAAAACAATTTGAATTTATGTTACCTGGTTAGTATGGTACGATTAAGTCCTGGATTATTTTTAGATTTACGGAAGCTGTGTTGTTGTTGCTGTTTGTAAGTAAAAGTATTCATTTCATTTTATGTTTAGGAGAACCCCGGAGCCTCGGGCATAAAAGTCACTGTGTATAACCACTATGTTGTCTCTCTAGCCTCTGATTTAGTTATTTCAGTATTTAGACAAGATGATGTTCTAAAAGAACTTAAAGAAGATCTGATTTTTTGTAATATTTTGTTTCTTGCTTGTTTTCTTCTTTTTTCTGAGAGAGACAGAGAGGCTAGAGCACTACTCTGTCCCGTTATTTGATGCTGGAAATCTAACCCAAAGTCTCATGCTTATAAAGCATGTGCTCTAGCACTGAACCAGCTCTCTGGCCCCTGGAAAGTTTTAGATTACTGTTTCTCAACATTATAGGTATAAACAATATAGGATAATGTTTATAGAAACTATATTTTTCATTTAGATTGTTATAAAATTTAATTTTTCTTTACAGAAACTATGCTGTGGAATAAGTTATGAACCAAGGTTTCTAATATTATAAGTTTTATATATAATAAAACAATAGAGAAATATTTTACCACCAGGTGACTCTCCTATTCCATCTGTTTCTTCGGGATCATCCTCACCTCTTTCAGCCACTTCTGCCCAACCAACATTGAGCCAACCAAAAGGAGGCACTGCCAGCCAAGACCGAAAGATACCTCCTCCCATTGGAACAGAGAGACTAGCCCGGATTCGACAAGGAGGGTCTGTCACACAAGCCCCTGTCGGAACTAGTTTTGTTGCTCCTGTTGGTCACAGTGGAATATGGTCATTTGGTGTTAATGCTATGTCAGGTATGGTCATCTTTTTCTCTGTCTGGAAAGATATCTCAAATTAGGTGTAGGATTTTGCCATTAAGACAGAATTTCTTAACAAAACTATTTAGTCCCTATACTTAACAACCAATGAGGAATGTTTATGCCTTTGAAGAAGTAAGTTCCATTCTAATATAACATTAATGTATTTTATATAATTCTTTATATTTTATTTCATTATATATTTATAAGTAGTTATATTTTATACTAAGTTATACTATACAGTATAAAAGAATATAGAGTTGAAAATCAACCAAATAGCTTACTTGGATTGTACACCTGTGTTGTCATGCACACAACCCTCCCCCTACTGTACTAGTGGAAGCTTTAGTGGTAGGTGTCTTTCCCTCCCTCTGTTTTTGTCTCTCCATCTCTCTTTCCCTCTTGTTCTATCTGAAGAAAGTATGCCCGGAGCAGTGAAGCCATGGTCATGACAAAGAAAAAAAGAGATAAAAAGAATAGTTTATGTTGTTTGGGAGGTGGTGAAATGGATAAAGCATTGGACTCTCAAGCATAAGGTCCTGAATTCAATCCCATAGCAGCGTATGTACCAGAGTGATGCCTGGCACTTTATCTTTCTCATTAATTAATAAATAAAAATCTTTAATTAAAAAAAGAATAGTTCATTAAAAGTAAAAAAAATTATAGTGTACTCCCCCCCCCCCTTAAGCTTTCTCTTTTTTTTTCTTTTTTGCTTCCAGGGTTATTGCTGGGGCTATGAATCCATTACTCCTGGAGGCTATTTTTTCCCTTTTGTTGCCTTTGTTGTTTATCATTGTTGTTGTTGTTGCTCTTTTTGTTGTTGGGTAAGGCAGAAAGGAGGGGGAAACAGAGGAGGGAGAGAAAGATAGACACCTGCAGACCTGCTTCACCACTTGTGAGGTGACGTGACCCACCCCCCTGCAGGTGGGAGCCAGGGGCTCGAACCAGGATCCTTAAGCCGGTCCTTGCACTACATGCCATGTGCACTTAACCCACTGTGCTACCACCCAGACCCCCTTTTAAGCTTTCTAATGTAGAATAAGACAAACACCTGAGTTCTTGTATATGTTATCTAAATTAATTCTAAACCCTTTTTTCCATCTTTCCAGAAAGTTTATCGGGTTGGTCACAGTCTGTGATAGGAAATCATCCAATGCATCAACAGTTATCAGATCCAAGCACATTCTCCCAACACCAACCAATGGAGAGAGATGATTCTGGAATGGTGGCCCCCTCTAATGTTTTTCATCAACCTATGGCAAGCAGTTTTGTGGATTTTTCTAAAGTACGTTGACAAACATTGCTATAACTTGTTTGACACTTTGCCTATCGGTGTAGTCACATGTTAAGAAATGGCTTGTAATGAGGGATGGGGTAGATACTTCCAGAGGAATAAAGAGTAGAGAAGTTATCAAGGAGAAGGGGATGGGATACGGCGTTCTGGTGGTGGGAATTGTGTGGAGTTGTACCCCTCCTATCCTATGGTTCTGTCAGTGTTTCTATTTTATAAATAAAATAATACAAATATTAAAAATAATAAATTTTTAAAAAAGAAGGAAGAAAGGGTTTAGGGCGGAGTAGATAATAACATAATGGTTATGCAAAGAGAGTCGTGCCTGAAGCTCCATAGTCCCAGATTCAGTCTCCTGCACTACCATAAGCCAGAGCTGAGTTCTGGTTAAAACAATAATAAATAAAATTTAAAAAGAAAAAAAAATTGGCAACTCCTTAAAAAAAAATAAATAAAACAGGTTTATATTGAAATGATTCTTATTTTTGGTATAATTTGTTCCCATGGCATTGCCAAAACTTTTGTCCAATTTCAAGAGTTGGTTATGTTATCTACAATAGTTTGTCCTCAGATTAGCCAGAGGATACTCAGTTCCCCCCCCAAAAAAAAAAAAAAAAACTCAGAGATTCAAGTTTTGCATCTTTGTATTTTATTGCCACAAGGAGTCCTCTGTTCCTCTAATAAGGAAGCTGTATGGCTAGGTGTTCTCTAGTTCTCTAATCCTCTTGACTGTTGTGAGTGCTCCATAGCTACTCTAAAACCAGGTTATGAGAGCAAACAGATAAGATAGAATTCCCCTTTCTAGTCTGGCCAAATAGCGTAGTGGTTATGCAAAAAAACTTTCCTTCCTGAGCCACCAAAGGTCTCAGGTTCAATCCCTAACACCACCATAAGCCAGAGTTAAACAGTGCTCTTGTAAAATAAATAAATATAATGAGAATTAAATTTTTAAAATTAAAAGATTCCCCCTTGTCTTCTTAGCACAATCTTACTAGCGTAACTAAAGTATGGGAAAGTTGAGAACAATAGTATGTGTTTATCAAATATAGGACACTTCCTGATGATATAATACTGATTTAGTTGGGTTCTTTTTTGTTGGAAATGTGCTGATGCAGATAAACACTTTTGCTTTCTTAGCACCATACAGTACTGTACTTAAAGGAACCTCAGTTCTTTAAATGAAGGGCAATTTTAAATAAATTGGTGTAATGAAATCATTTGTAGTTATTTCATGATTAAACCATTCTTTCTGCTGTTTTAGGGTCTACCAATTTCCATGTATGGAGGCACCATAATTCCTTCTCATCCTCAGCTTGCTGATGTTCCAGGAGGCCCTCTGTTTAATGGACTTCACAACCCAGATCCTGCTTGGAACCCTATGATAAAAGTTATTCAAAATTCAACTGAATGCACTGATGCCCAACAGGTAAAGTTGACTTAATGTTTTTGTATTTCTCAAATGTGTTATGTCATTCTTTTAATTCTTGGGTATTCCCAAGTTCTGAATATCAAAAAACATGTCATCTGAATTAAGTTTTCCAATATCAAGATGCTACTACTAAACATTTTACTTTGTTGTATAGTTATTCTTCCTAGGCAGAAACAGTGAATTGCCATTGCATTGATATAATAAGTTTGTAAATGTCTAAAGATTCCTAATTAGAAATTCCAATTTTTCCTCCCCCTTTTCAGATGTGGCCTGGCACGTGGGCACCTCATATTGGAAACATGCATCTCAAATATGTCAACTAAGTTAGAAGGTCTTACTCATTAGCCTTGTTTGAGAAACCTATGACTTTGGAAGAACCCCCGGGGATTTTTTTTTTTTTTTTAATGTGCCTAACTAATAAATTTTCTCTAAGGCTTTAGCAATGGAATTTTGATTTGCCATTGTCTAAGAACAATGTCATTTCCTATCCACCTGATTATGTTCTTTGGCTAGTTTAGCCATTTTGAATTTAGTTCTTTTGGCTAAATATACTGAATGCTACTTGTATAAAAAAAAAAAGGATTAGATGGTTACATGTTTCAACCATTTAGGATGGTAAATACATGTACAATTGTTTACATACTTAAAAGGATAAAGTTAAGTAAAATTCTTGTCATATAGTGGCTCTACTTAATGTAGCCTGTATCAATGTGAAATATTTACCAGAATATTCAATAAAAAGATGAACAGTATTTAGTGGGGTGTGATCCTTTCAGTGGCCCTGCAGGTACCACCCAATCCACAGTCATCCTGAAACATAATACATTATTTGTAACAGGATTCTCACATTTTACACTTTAGAGTCTGTTTTTTAGGCTGCTTCAGAAAAGAACTTTTTAAAATATATATATATATTTTCCCTTTTGTTGCCCTTGTTGTTTTATTGTTGTAGTTATTGTTGTTATTATTGATGTCTTTGTTGGATAGGACAGAGAGAAATGGAAAGAGGAGGGGAAGACAGAGAAGGGGAGATTAAGATAGACATCTGCAGACCTGCTTCACCACCTGTGAAGCGACTCCCCTTGAGGTGGGGAGCCAGGCTCGACCCGGGATCCTTGCGTTTTGCGCCACGTGCGCTTAACCTGCTGTGCTACCACCCAACTCCCAGAAAATAACTTTTTTTTTTTTTTTTTAACCAGAGCACTATTCAACTCTGGCTTATGGTGGGGGGGAAGGGTTGAACCTGGAACTTTGGAGCCTCAGGCATGAGAGTCTGTTTGCATAACCATTATGCTATCTACCTTCAGCCCCAGAAAATAACTTATTTTTAAAATATTTATTTTATTTATTTATTCCCTTTTGTTGCCCTTGTTGTAGTTATTATTGTTGTTATTGATGTCGTTGTTGAATAGGACAGAGAGAAATGGAGAGAGGAGGGGAAGACAGAAAGGGGGAAAGAAAAACAGACACCTGCAGACCTGCTTCACTGCCTGTGAAGCGGCTCCCTTGCAGATGGGGAGCCAGGGGCTCGAATTGGGATCCTTACGCCGGCCTTGCACTTTGAGCCGCCTGTGCTTAACCTGCAGTGTTACCACCCAACTCCCCAGAAAAGAACTTTTAAGAGTAGTTATCTCCTTACTCTGTGTTCCTTGTTCTCTTCATGTAATTTTGTAAGTGAGAAAGTTCCAAGCTCCTTATGAATCATGGGTTTTCACTCTTTATGAATCTTGAATATGAGAACTAAAGCAATAGAATTTCAGTCAAATAACACTGAGCAAACTAAAGAACACCCAGCTTATCAACACTCAAGCTTATCAAGAGCCTTATTAGGCTCTTCTTGTGTTTCCTGACTTTTTAATCTAAAGATTAATTTGGTTGGGTTTTGAGCTGGGACAGAGTGGGGCTGGGTAACTCCTGTATTCTGTTGTTTTGTTGAACCAGCTGAGAAATGTTTATAAATATGTGACTTATTCTGGGCTTAATTCCATGGCCCCAAGTATGAAAAGCCAATATGTTAAACAAAGTAAACACTGCAATGGATTGTTTTGGCTAAACTATAGACTATGCCAAGAATCTGATGCAATAGAGAAGGAAAACCATCCCACTAAAAAAGGACAATCATCAACTTGTTCATGTTTTAAAATAGTTTAATTTCCTGGTCTTAAGTATAGACAGTTTTAAAAAGAAAACAATTCCATGTTTCAGGCTGATAGAAAAGTTAAGACACAAAACAAGGCAAAGAAGGGGGAAATTAATAGTAAATAAGGACAGGACTGTCCAAAGAGCACTTTTCTACTCTCATACCAACAGAAATTCTTAATACCAAAAGTTTGTTCTGTATTAGACATAGTTGTGGGCTAGAGAGATAGCATAATAGTTATACAAAAGGACTTTGATGTCTGAGGCATCAAAGGTCCCAGGTTCAATCCCCAACACCAACATCAGCCAGAGCTTGAGATGTGCTCTGGTTTAAAAAAATTTTTTCAAAAAAAACCTTTTTTTTTTTTGTCTTTCATATAATCTTGTGGCAGTTACCTTTAAGTCATTTCTTATTTTCTATTTGTAATGGATTTGTAAAATACCACTAGTGCTGAAGTTATCTTTTTGATGACCACATCAAGTACTCGTAAGAGATTTCGTATCTTGAGGGGTAAAAGACCCCATGGATCACTTACATACCCTGCTGTTTCACTTATCCCAACTTAAACAAACAAACAAACAAAGACCTACTCTGGTGAAATAAATGAAACTGCTCTTGAAACATATGCTAGTGAGAGATATACCAAATAAATTATTCAGTGGGACCAGACTGTGAGTTTTGTTCTATTTTAGTTGTCTATAATACATTTGAATTATCTGGAAGAACTCTTAATTAATATTACTTTCCATATTTTGAGGATCACAAAATGAGAAATTTTATCTCAAATCAGGAACTAGAAACCATAAGAAAAGGTTTTGAGAACCTCCTAGAAGCAGTAAGGAACAGTAGTAGTTAAGATACACCCCTCCACATCCTCTTAGCACTGCCTTCTTTTCTGACTATTTGGATCTCATTAGCCTACTCCCCACTCCATATTACCTGCTATAATCTCTTCTTCCTCTGTCTTGCCTCTTCCTGGCATTACTTTACTGCTATTTTATCAACCTGAACCTTGGATTAAAGCTAGCTCAGGTAAGAACTTACTTTCAAAATATACAAGGGGTTTGGTGGGAGGCAGTATGGGTAGAGTGGAACAGTAGTCAGTAGCCTAAATTTTATTCTCACTTCTGTCACTTAGATACGTGGCTTTAGGCAAATCATTTTTCATTTCTGGGCTTTATTTTCTTCATCTGAAAATGAAATTGAATGGAAATGAACTCAAAAGAATCTCCTAGATCTGACATGGATTGTGTCTGGTTTTCTAGTTTTTTTTCCTTATGCATGTATGTTATGGAAATACTGGGCGCACTAGAGTGACTCTTGCTGAGGTATGAGAACCTCTCCCACTGGCTCTCACATGGAATCAAAAGCCTGTTGTTGTGGGATCCAGAATTGATTTTGAACTTTAATGGAGACAAAAACTTGCACATCCATAGTGAGCACTCAAGTCACTAGGATACATCCTACTAAAGAACAGTTCCAACCCCTTGAGAATTACAGCTCTTTCAAGAAATAAATTAGCCATCAAAGTTTCTGAACCTACTTATTTCAAGTAATGCTAATGTCATAAAATTCCACCACCAATAAAATTAATGATGTTTTAAAAACCTTTCAACCTATTGTGGCTACAGTGTGCTGACTTGCCCTTTTATAGGCCAGTCTGCTTCCTTCAGTCCCTGCTCTCAAAGGGGAAATCCCACCACCTCAGCTAACCAGACCGAAGAAGAGAGTTGGACAAGCAATGGTGCCCTCTCCTACCCAGAGGTAAGCAATCTTAGGACTTAAGACTACAATTGTCCCCTGTTCTTGAAGATTCTGTCCCAGTCTCCCCCCCCCATCTTCAAAGTTTGTGCACATGAGCATCACCTTTAGTTTGAGGCTGCTTGTACAAGGGGAAATACTCAGTATACACGGTTGTGTTTAAGACCTTTGAACCACATTGTAAACCCAGGAACTGACAAACAAGCCTGCAGGAAAACAGATTTTGAACACCTCGTTCTGTAACTGGCCTGAGGTTTCCTCTACCAAGAAATATGGCACACTGTGACGACTTCCCAGTGGACCCTGTCCAGGGGTGAAGGTTTCTAATAAAATTGCATTTCTTTCTTACATTTTTTTTTTAGATTTTATTGATTTCTACAAAAGGGGAAGGGGGAGAGACCAGAGTACTGCTCAGCTCTAGCATATGGTAATGGCAAGAATTAAACCTAGGACTTCAGCCATACAAGTCTGATGAACTACTACTGCACATGCCCCATTACCCAACACTATATTTTCTGTTCATCCTCAAAGTTTCATTATTTTCATTCTCTCTTGCAAGAAAGGGTAATTAATGGGGTGAGAACAAATTACTTTTAAGTATTCAAAACCTAAGTGTGTTAAAATGACCTCCAATAAAAAGCACAAGTCTAGACTTCAGAGCTCATATAATAATCTGAGTGCATGCAAACCTATTTTGTGACTTTGGCATTTCACTGCACTGGACAGACTTTTTCAGAGAGAAAGAGAGGAAAAGACACCACAACACCAAAGCTTCCTTCAGTGCAGTGGTGCCTAGGTTGTGCCTATAGCAAAGCAGATGAGCTGTTCTACTGCTCCACTCCCCCCCGACTCTATCCGGTGGGTGGGTGGGTGTGTATATGTGTGTGTGTGAGAGAGGAAGAGGGAGAGAGACACAGAGAGAGAGAGAGACTGGCACTACTTTTTTACTTCCTGTTTTATCTTTATCATTATTATCCCTCTGGTTTAATCTCTTGCTTCTTCATCTAGGTTGCACAGGTGATGAATCTGATTTACTCTAAAGCAAACTACCTATTTTTTCCCCAAAAAACTATCATTTCATTTGAAGCTGGCACAGTCACACTAAGATCAAGGAATGTCAAATGAACCTCACGTTCTATTTTGCAATAGTTATCAGTCCACAAAAACAGATTAGGGAACTACAAAACACAGTGGATCTCTACACCTTAGCAATGAGTCCAAGCAATATCTTTATATCATGGTACAGTTTGAAACATAGGCAAAATGATAGCATCTTTATATTTTAAAAAAATAATAATTACAGTGGTCTGGGAGGTGGTGCAGTGGATAAGGCATTGGACTCTCAAGCATGAGGTCCTGAGTTCAATCCCCAGCAGTACCACCAGAGTGATGTCTGGTTCTTTCTCTCTCCTATCATCTCTCATGAATAAATTTTAAAAATCTTTTTAAAAATTATATATGTGTGTGTGTGTGTGTGTTATAAGGATTTGGGGCACACAATTTTAAAAAATACCCTGTCTTTATTTATCTATTTTTACCTCCGAGGTTATTGCTGGGGCTCAGTGCCTGCACTAGGAATCCACAGCTCCTGGAGGCCATTTTTCCCATTTTTGTTGCCCTTGTTATTGTTACTGCTGTCATTGTTGTTGGATAGGACAGAGAGAAATGGGGAGAGAAAGATAGACACGTGCAGACCTGCTTCACCACTTGTGAAGAGACACCCCCCCCCCCCTTGCAGGTGGGGAGCTAGAGGCTCGAACTGGGATCTGTACTCCGGTCCTTACACTTTGCATCATATGCATTTAGCCTGCTAGCCACTGCCTGGCCCCCCTCTTTATTTATTTTTTTTAAATGATGTCATGTTTTTGACAAATTGTGGCTACCTGATTGATGGTACACAACTTTAGATTATTGGTAAGTCCAATATATGTAAACAAAGAAAAGCAGCTACAAAAAAAAATCTAAATGAATCTTAGGTGACATCCAAGTCCAGGTGTCTTTTAAGATTTTTTTTTCCAGTAGAGTTGTTGCTGAGGGCTTGGTGCCTGCACTAGGAATCCATTGCTCCTGGTAATCTTTTTTTTTTTTTCTTTCTATTTTATTGGATAGGACAGAGAAATTGGAAGAGGAAAAAATAGAGAGAGAGGGAAAGATAGACACGTGCAGACTTGCTTCCCCACTTAAAAAGCACCCCCCTCCTGCATGTGTAGAGCTAGGGCTTGAACCCAGGTCTTTGTATATGGTAATGAGTGTGCTTAGTGGGGAGCACTACTGCCCAGCCCCCTCCAAAAAAAAAAAAAATACCTACTCTGAAAGTACACAGCATCCCAAGAAATATAACAGGTGGTTGCTATAGTAGCAATAACTGCTGATATTGTTTTGTAGTAAAGTCTAATAATAGGCAGACCTCACTACTGCACTAGTCCATCTTGAAAATTTTTGACATTTCTATGAAAAACTGAATCACTATCCAAAAATTATCCCCCATGCAACAGACCAGATCTCTTACCTTTCAGCATGCTTTTTTTCCATTTGAACATTTCACACACATTATATATTCTCCCACATAAGGCATGCCCCCTATCTTGTTTTCCCTATTATATGTAGTAATACAACTACTATATCATCTGTCTCAATCATCCATTCTCTCCATCCTTATAGACCACTGTCTTTTTGCTCACTCCATTCCACTAGGCTGGAGTCTTCACCATCCCATCCTCTGCCTACCTGATGAAACTACCTTATTTAAAAACTAATTTGTCAGGTAACACAGCAGGTTAAGCACACATGGCATGAAGCATAAGGACCAGCATAAGGAAGGATTCTGGTTCAAGCCCCCAACTACCCACCTGCAGAGTCACTTCACAGGCAGTGAAGCAGGTCTGCAGGTGTCTTTCTTTCCCTCTGTCTTCCCTTCCTCTCTCCATTTCTCTCTGTCTTATCCAACAACATCAATGACAACAATAATAACCACAGCAACGATTAAAAAAAAAAAAAGGCAACAAAAGGGAAAAAGTAGCCTCTAGTAGCAGTAGATTCGCAGTGTAGGCACCGAGCCCCAGCAATAACCCTGGAGGCAAAACATAAAAACTAATTTGTCAGGGCCAGATAATGGTGCATTTGGTTAAGTGCACACATTACAGTGCACAGGATCCAGATTCAAGCTCCTGTCCCCACCTGCAAGGGGGAAAACTTCGCAAGTGGTGAAGCAGGTATACAGGTGTCTCTCTGTCTCTTTATCTCCCCCTTCCCTCTCAATTTCTGTCTCTATCCAATAATAAATAAATAGATTTTTTTAAAAAACCTAATTTGTCATTGATGGATCCCTACAGCTGCTCCTAGGCCTTAACTCTTCAGTGTTGCTCACAACACTTAGGTATGTATATACCACTTTTTTTCTAATTGCCACCAGGGTTATAGGCAGGGCTTGGTGCTTGCACAATGAATCCACTGCTCCCAACAGCCATCTTTAAAAAAAAAAAAAAACATTCTTTAGGAGATGAAAAGCCCCAATTGAAGTGTACTCACCTCACACATCTCAGGTTCTAGGTTCGATTCTCCCTAGAAACTACTCAGAACATAAAAAAAAATTTAGTTATTTTCTTTGATAAGACAGAAAGATTGGAGTGGAGAAGAGGAGATAGAAAGATACTTATAGACGGTGGTGCACTGGGTTAAGCGCACATAGTACAAAGCGCAAGGATCCCAGTTCAAGCCCCCGACTCCACTGCAGGGGAAGGTTGCTTCACAAGCAGTGAAGCAGGTCTGCACATATCTGTCTTCCTCTCCCCCTCTCTATTCTCCCCTCCTTCCTCAGTTTTTTTCTGTCCTATCCAGTTTTTAAAAAAAAGGCCTCTAGGAGCAGTGGGTTTGTAGTGCAGGCACCAAGCCCCAGTGATAACCCTGGAGGCCAAAAAAGAAGATACTTTCCCCATCAATGGGGATCAGGAGCTTGCAGGAGCTTGAACCTGAGTCTTTGCACATAGTAATGTGTGCACTCTACACAGTTTGCCACCATCGGCTCCTACACCGCTTTGTAAGGGGATCAAAATATCCTTAAGAATGATAAAATAGGGAATCCGGTGGTAGCACAGTGGGTTAAACACAGGTGGCGCAAAGTGCAGGGACGGGTTAAGGATCCTAGTTTGAGCCCTGGCTCCCCACCTGCAGGGGAGTCGCTTCACAGGTGGTGAAGCAGGTCTGCAGGTGCCTTATCTTTTCCCCTACTCTGTCTGCCCCTCCTCTCTCCATCTCTCTGTTCTAACAATGACATCAATAACAACAATAACTACAACAACAATAAAAAACAACAGGGGGGGGCAAAGGGTAGATAGCATAATGGTTATGCAAACAGACTGTCATTCCTGAGGCTCCGAAGTTCCAGGTTCAATCCCCTGCACCACCATAAGCCAGAGCTGAACTGTGCTCTGGTAAAAAAAAAAAAAAAAAAAAAATAGGGGCAACAAAAGGGAGAAAAAAGTGATAAAATTATATACGCCCTTGCTACCTGAAGTGTGATTCTTAAGATCTGCAACATTGGGCTCTTACTAAAAAACCAAAACCTTACGGTCCTCATTTTAACAAGATCTGAAAGTGATTTATATATACATTGTATTTTCAGAAGCACTGGCATACCATTAAGCTGGTTTTAAAAATGAGTTTTGAAGTTGTGAGAGAATCAGATACTGCCAGAGTAATGTTACTGACAGAAGCATGAATCAGGTGGCCTGTGTACTTGATTGGAGGTGGAGCATATTCTGATTTTTAGGCCAAACATCTTTATATCTAAAGTCAGACCCTCTGACTCTTAAAAGCTAGAGAACAAGCCCTCTTCTCCAGCCCTGATTCCTTTCTTAGTTTCTTGAGGTGTGAGTGGCTATGGCAGAGAGACTAAAGTGAAGGCCTTCCCTACCCCCCAACTT
Organism: Erinaceus europaeus; assembly: GCF_950295315.1. Classification (NCBI taxonomy): domain Eukaryota; kingdom Metazoa; phylum Chordata; class Mammalia; order Eulipotyphla; family Erinaceidae; genus Erinaceus; species Erinaceus europaeus. Next base: position 45,553,261 of record NC_080163.1, read on the forward strand.
TTTCTCATCCTTTAATCATCCAGGTATTGCTTCTTCCAGACAGCCTGTCTCCCTCTATAGCCTTTCCCTTCAGGTTAAGCTCCATTAAGCATTTTTCACCTTGTATGGTAACTAGTGGAAAGCTCTACACAGTTGTGCTGAAGGGCACTGACTCTAGAATCAGATAGAACAAGTCTGAATCCAAGCTTCCCCTCCCTACAAGATAATATGAGTTTGTGTCAGGGAGACAACCTCTCTGGGCTTTAGTTTCCTTATTTGTAGGATGTGGCTAATAGTAGTATTTTACTATACTTATCTCACCTTCCCCCATGTATCTAGCTAAGAGTAACTAGCTGAACAGTTGCACACTCCCTGGCAGCCTTATTGTTGGGCCCTGAGGAAATACAGGCCTGTGCAGAACCTGGGACTTCTTCCAGCTTTCTGCTAGCCAGGACTTGCTCCCTAGCAGGCAGGGCGGGACAGCAGGATTGAGTGACAGTGGGTGGCCCGCCCCGAGTGTGACGTCCTCCTGGTATTATTGCTGCGGCTGCACGTGGTCAACTGAGTCCGCCTCAGACTCAGCCACGCTCCCGCGTCCACAGCACCAGCCACTTGCTTTTCTGCTTGCCCTGCTAGCAATGTCCACGTCCTCCAGCTGCCCGATTCCTGGGGGCAGGGACCAGCTGCCTGACTGCTACAGCACCACGCCAGGGGGCACGCTATACGCCACTACCCCGGGAGGTCAGTGGACTTTGCAGGGGGCTGGAGTCTGCAGGCTACGGAAGGGGGGATGGGGAGGTCTAGGCCTTGGGATAACTGGCAGGGCCCTTCCGCAGGCCAAAGCTAGTTGGAGCCAAAATCCCCTAGACCTTCCAACTGATGTGAAATTACCTTAAGCTTAGTTTCTAAGTGGCAATACTCGGAAGCCTTCACTGTGGTCCTGGCTCACAAACCTCTAGACTTTTCTTGGGAGGAGGAATTGAGGCCCCCAACTGAGCTGGGTAGCCTTTGTGAGCTGCTCTGCATACTTGCCAAGAGAGCTGGACCGAGCAGCTGGGGGGCAGGGACTTTAGGTATCAGACAGGTTGTTTGGTTTGGGCGAGCAGATCAGGAACTACTGGACTCTAGATCCAGGAGCTTCTGTCACATGCAGGCAGAGAGGCGGGGTAAAACTGGGTCCTGCCCTTTGAGGACACCAAGTTCCTCTAGGCTGGGCACAACTTGATAGGACTTGGGAGGGGTCAAGATAAGAACATTATGTCCCTATATTTCTTGGGGAACACAGCTTCTCCCTGCAGCATGTCAGAGCCTAGGTGGACTGACAGCCTTCACATATTATCTGACTTTCTGCTTCTGAGGCTTGAGACTAGGTCCTACATGTGAGCTCAAGCAATGAAGTCCCCAAACCAGTAGAGCTCTGCAAGAGCAGCCTTATTAATTTTCAGCTCTGAGTTTAGTGTTGCTCTTTGAACCAACACCTAATGCCCCACTTGCTTTATGGAGCTTACCCACATCTTTATGCCCAAGTCTTTTAAAGTTCCCATCCAATACACACGAGACAAGAATCCTACTCCCTAAAACAGCCCTGTGTCTGGAACCCCAGACATCTCTGTTCTCAAGCTTCCTGCCTCTTATGTAGCTTCTATTCCTTGACAGGCACCAGGATCATCTACGACCGAAAGTTCCTGCTGGAGTGCAAGAACTCACCCATTGCCCGGACACCTCCCTGCTGCCTCCCCCAGATTCCAGGAGTCACAACTCCTCCAACAGCCCCACCCTGCAGGCTGGAGGAATTGAAAGAGCAGAAGGAGACCGAGGAAGAGATACCCGGTAAGGATAGTAGGACCTAAAATAGAGTGGGGTTTGTCCCAAGGGGGGTTTCTACACCGCTGCTAAACCTGTAGCCCTCAGCCCAGCAACCAGTTTTCCTGCCTTTTCTCTCTCCAGATGATGCACAATTTGACATGGACATCTAATCCAGTGCAGATGACCCTCTGTGTGGAGATAAAGGAGTCCCTCATGCCACTGCTGCCTCCTCTTCCTGGGGTATCCAAAGGCTAAGGCTAACTGGCCTCATCTAATCTGGAAGGGAGTGACTTGTTGGTTCTGGGCCTCCTTTAGTTCTGAGGCAGCTAGACCAGAGATAGGAGTGGGCAACTTGCCAAACCCTTCACGTTACTTTTTCTTTGGTCTGTAGGCACTTCCCCCAACACCTCACCCCCACCACCCTAACCTCACCCCCACCCTCCATGCTCAAGGATTGGGTCTGGGGGGTGGAGTATGTCACCTTCTGACTACTTAGTAAACATTCGAAGAAATGTCTTGATTCTAGTGTTCTCCTCAATATTGGTCTCCCTTCTCTACCACATAGCTGAGGGCCCCAGATTGCTTCCCAGCTCCCTACTTGGCCCACTTCCAGCAGCGATTAGAGCCTGAGGCAAGCTATGGAAGCAGGTTACAAGAGCTGCCAATCCATAAACAGCAATAATCTGAGGGCTGTCCCCAATCTTTCCAGGAAGCAACCTTCTTAGATTTGAACTTCATCAGCCCTAGCCTGGACACCTATTCCAGAGCCCTATTCCAGCCCTAGCCTGGACACCTATTCCAGAGCAGTGGGGGAAGGCACTACTGCCCAGCCTAAAACTTTCTCCTGTCTTCCCCCAGGCTTTTCCTACCTCCCACCTGTAAGTACCTGCCTCTTTAATCCAGCACTGAAAACCTATACCTTTCCTTTTTATTCTCCCTGCTCTCTGACCCCTTCCACCTAGCTCTACTGTCTTCAAAGTGTCATAGGAGAATTTAGGGCTCAAAGTGAGAGGGCTGCAGCTTATTTGACAAGTAAGATAAAGAGTTATGATGCTACCCCTTACAGAAAGGGGGGGGGGGCGAAGATCATTATTCCACATTGCATTATCTGGTCTGGTTTTGTTTTGTTTTTCTCCTGCAGTCTATATAACTATATCCTAACTAGTCCCTCTTAGTACTTTCACTGGGGCAGTCTACTTTTCTTAAAATCTCTCCCTGCTGTTCAAGGTTGTATTCTCATGCTAAAATGAAACCATCCAAATTTATGGCTACTCATTCCAGCAAGAGATGTTTTTTTCAGTCTGATTTGACAGAAAGTGGCAAGTAATCTGCTTATGCTTAGAAGGTGAATAGGGAAGTCACACCAGCACATACAGTGTGATATAAGACAGATAGTTATGTCTCTCTTAACTCTGGCCCACTAATGAGGTGTTTTAATTGAAATGCAGAAATGTATATGCTGTGGGTAAACAGTGGCCTCCTTATGGGCTGGTTGAGACCTGTTTCCCAGAGTGCATCAGGCCAAGGACCCCAATGGGGCAGACAGTCTTGTAATAAGAGGAGCCAAGTGAGAAGGCCTTTCATACAAAGCATAGATGTTATGATAGGAGTCTGAGGAAGTCACAGAATTATGGCACTTGTTAGATAACTGGTACAGTCTGGTTTTCCTCAGCCATGGCCTCTTCTTCATTGGTCTCTTCTTCTGAAGAAAGAGTTCTCTTTTCCGCAATTAATCTTTTAACTCCTACCATCCACTGACTGACCTCAGTCACATGATCAACCATGAGTGAGCGGTGGATGTCATCTGCTGCATCCCAATGGTGCCTTGAAAGCTCTGAGGAGAGAGAGGCCAGTGAGTAAGCAGCCTGCAACAAGAAACATACCTCCTGCTTCCACATTCCCAGGCAATCAGAATCTCAGCACCTCTTCCAACTGAGCCAGCCGCAGCAGAATGAGAGGATAAGACTGTAAGAAATGATCCACACATACCTTGCACCAGTAGAGCCATCCGCCTCTTTACAGGCACTGATAGTTTCCCTGCAGCCCACTGTTCCTGCAGCAGAGCCAGGCGTCGGCTGATGTCATCACAGACCTGCTTCTAAGGACAGGAAGCCCCTCCAAGTCAGTGCTGCCAAGAGGGCAGGAGAAAGGCAGCACCTCCTTTCCATGGCCCAGGAACTTTACACTAAACCCTAGAGTTCTAGTTCTTGATCAAAGGGTTATAGGCCCCATTGAGAATATTATTTAAAAAAACAAAAATATGAATCTCTAGTCCAAAAATGCAGATATGACTAGAATTTTTAAATTTTGGGAGCTTCTTACCTCCTCAAAAGCTCACTCTATTGTGGTATTTTACAAATAAGGGAACTAAAGATCAAAAGGGTAAAAGTTATTATGTGACTTCAACTTTCCTTTAAGGTCCCTCAGATTCCTTGTTTCCCCTCTCCCTCCCTGAGCACAAAATCAGCAGGGTCTGTTTATTTTTGTTTTTTTCAGACCTCTTCTACTGGCTAGTCTTCAGAAATCCCATGAGCCCCCTAAAAAGTATGTTAATTTTCTGGGACATCTTTAGCTAAGGAAAGATATACAACTCAGAAAGGGCTAAGGGAAAATACATGTATGAAGCCCTGGGTTTGATTCATGCAGAAATTTTTTTTAAACCAGTGGAGGGGGTTGGGTGATGGTGCACATGGTTGCGCACATGTTATAATGCTTAAAGACTTGGGTTCAAGCCCCTAGTCCCGACCTGCAGGAGAAAAGCTTCGAGTGATAAAGCAGTGCTGCAAAGTGCCTTATCTCTTTCCCTGTCTTTCACTTCCTCTCAATTTCTGGCTGTCTCTATCCAATAAAGATAACAAAAATTTTTTTAAAAAAATCAATGAGCCAGCACTTGGATAGTGTGCCACCTTGCCAGGTGTGCAACCCAGGTACAAGCCTAGCCCTAATGCACCGAAGGCAGTTTCAGTACTGTGGTTTCTTTCCTCCCTCTTTTTTTTTTTTTTCTCTCTCTCTCTTTTTTCCCACTCCCCATCTTGTTCTATTTGAAAAAGCTGGCCCAGAGCAGTGAAACCCTGGGTCTGACCAAACCCATCTACCTTTGGGAACTATGTAACTGCTTATGACTGTTGATGGGAGCCCTCCAAACCACACCAGGACTTGCTTACCTTTGTGTGACCATGGCAGTCCTCCAAGGCCTGTTCCAAAGGTGTCAGCACATCTTCCAGCAGAGTCTCAGACTCAATGACTGGGAAATTTGTGGGCTTCACATTGGAAGCAGGACAACTCCCCATAGGTGGGGGCCTGGAAGCCATACTTGAAAGAAGTGGAGGTCCCACTGGGGAGAGCCCAGGAGAGGTTTCTGAAGGTGCTGAAAAGGTTAAAAATAGGATCAAGGAAATGTGACTTCAGTAGGTAAGAAACTCAAGTCTTCATCCCTTCTAAGGAGAGTGACTCTCTGAGACAACGCATTCACTCAAAAATGTATGTTTATACAACCTTTAGTAGGTACCAGATAGTGTGTAAGGCACCAGTGATTAAGAGTAGTGAGCCAGCTTAAATGGGGGGGGGGGGGAACTGCACACAAGAAAATTATAAAATTATGTTGTATGCTACATAATTTTAATGTTGCACACATCAGTGAGATGATAAAAAAGAACTATTACAGAAACCTACTGAGACTGACTGTTTAGGGAGGCTTTTTTTTTTCTCCCAGAGCACTGCTCAGCTCTGGCTTATGGTGGTGTGGGAGATTGAACCTGGGAATTTGGAGCCTCAGGCATGAGGGTCTCTTTGCATAACTATTATACTATCTAGGCAGGCTTTCTGAGGTAACATTTTAAAAATTATTTATTCAGGGCTGGAGAGAGAGAATAATGGTTAAGCAAAAGAGTCATATGTGTGGCTTTGAGATCTCTAGTACCACAATAAGCCACAGCTGAGAAATGCTCGATCTCTCTATCATTTAAATAAAGTTTAAATTTTAAGAAATTATTCATAGGGCATCATTCTGGCATATGGAATGCAGAGGATCAAACTCAGATCCTCAAATCTAAATAAAACATCCAACACTTTATTTGCTGCACCACCAGTTGGGCTGCTTGGCAAGTAACTTAAATCTCTGCAATGGATTCCTCATCTGTAAAATTGAGATACTATAGTAATAGCATTTATTTTACAAGGTAGCAGTGACTAAAAATACCAGGACTTGGTAGAAATCTATTGTTTTATCTTTCTACTTTAACTCACAGAAATGGTTTTATCTTAGTCTCTCAAGATCAATTTATTTATATATTTACATACATATTAAAATACTGAAGGGGCCAGGCAGTGGCGCACCTGGTTCAGTGCACACATTACAGTGTACAAAGACCCAGGTTCAAGCCTCTGGTCCCCACCTGCAGGGGGAAAACTTCATGAATGGTGAAGCAGGGCTGCAGGTGTCTCTGTCTCTCTTTCCCTCTCTATCTCCCCTTCCCCTCTCAAATTTCTTTCTGCCTCTATCCACTAATAAATAAATAAAAAGATTTTTTAAATATTAAAGGGCTGGGGTGATATAATGATTATGTAAACAACTTTCAAACCTGAGAGGCTGTGTTCCCAGGTTAATGTATGATACTTTTTTATGGGCCATAGCATCAGAAATGTCATCTAGTGTTTTGTTATTTTGGTACAAATTACTTTTCTGGTATCAATTAAAGGAGACATGAACTGGGGGATATATGTATGGAGGGGGGGCTAGATTAGTGTGTAGCAAAAAGTGCTCACAAGGGTTAGAGATAGCTCACCTAATAGGGAGCATGCCTTTGCCATATGTGAGGTACAGGTAAAAACTCCAATGTAGGGGTCGGGCGGTGCGCAGTGGGTTAAGCGCATGTGGCGCAAAGCGCAAGGACCGGTGTAAGGATCCCGGTTCGAGCCCCCGGCTCCCCACCTGCAGGGGAGTCGCTTCACAGGCGGTGAACCAGGTCTGCAGGTGTCTATCTTTCTCTCCCCCTGTCTTCCCCTCCTCTCTCCATTTCTCTCTGTCCTATCCAACAACAAATAGCATCAACAATGGCAATAATAATAACCACAACGAGGCTACAACAACAAGGGCAACAAAAGGGGGAAAAAATGGCCTCCAGGAGCGGTGGATTGATGGTGCAGGCACCAAGCCCAGCAATAACCCTGGAGGGGGAAAAAAAAAACTGCAATGTTATGTCTCTCCCTGTCTCTGAGTGGAAAGTTAGCTTGGCAGCAATGAAATCACATGTGGACAAGACCCTGACCACAGACACTACACTGCTCACAAAGTTAGAACTAATGGGGGCTAGATGGTGACACATCTAGTTGAATGCACATGCTATCATGCACAAGGACCCAGGTTCAAGCTGCCACCCCCACCTCACTTATCCCCTCTGCCCACCTGCAGTGCAAAAGCCTCACAGCAGTGAAGCAATGCTGCAGGTATCTCTCTCCACCTCTCTTAACTCCTTTCCCTCAATTTCTCTGTCTCTATTTTATTTATAAAATAAAATAAAAATAAAAACTACTACTGGCTGAAACAGTGTAGCCACAAAAAACTAAAGGAGTCATATACTAGGCAGAGGTAAGACCAGTGCCTAAGAGGCAGGGAAAGGCCTGATATAGTCAAACAGAATAGAGGCCTGTCTACCTGGAGATTGTTAACAATGAAGAAAGTATTTTGAGCTGTCACAGGAGAGATAAAGATGAGGTTCAAACCCTACCAAGGCTTTGGAGGAATTCAATTTTAAAAATAGTGAAACAGGAAACCGCCATAAGTTTATAAAAATGAATGGTAATAACTAAACTTGTTCTGGGAACAGTCAACTATCTGGGTAGGATAGTATGGGTGCCTAACCATGAGTACAACCCAGGTTCCAGTCCCAATACCACAATGGAAGCTGTGGTGCTCTGGTGTTGTCTGAAAAAGCACAGCCTTGGGGGGCATAAGGTCCTGTACAAAGGATCCCTGTTTGAACCCTTGGTTCTATGCCTGCAGGAGGGTCACTTCATAAGCAATGAAGCAAGTCTGCAGGTGTCTTTCTTTCTCCCTCTTTATCTTCCCTCCCCTCTCAATTTCTCTGTGTTACCCTACTGTCCCTCTTGCCTCATAAACCCAGTTTGCCTGCACTTGTTGGGAATAACAAAGCAATACCTTCCTGTCCCCCTACTACCTCTGACCCTGTCTCAAATCCTCATCAGTTCTACTAGGCCACCTACATCTGGGGCCTCTTCCCTTTATGCTAATAAATGAGGGCTCCCTGCTGCTCTCCAAGGCATCTTCTCAGTTCTCTGCATCCCAGCCTTTCTGCTTGCTTTCTTCCTACAAACCATTCCTCCCTTTATACTGAATTATCCTATTGATATTAGCATACAGTCTATGTATACTATCTTTTAAAAAATAAATAGGGAATCGAACGGTAGCGCAGCGGGTTAAGCGCATGTGGCGCAAAGCACAATGACCAGCATAAGGATCCCATTTCGAGCCCCCGGTTCCCCACTGCAGGGGAGTCACTTCACAGGCGGTGAAGCAGGTCTGCAGGTGTCTATCTTTCCCCTTCTCTGTCTTCCCTTCCTCTCTCCATTTCTCTCTGTCCTATCCAACAATGACGACATTAATAACAATAATAACTACAACAATAAAACGAGCAACAAAAGGGAATAAATAAATATTTAATATAAATAAATAAACTTCCCTCACCCACCCCCAGAGCTGAGGTCTTGCCTTATACAATTTTAATACCCCTGGGCTGCAATTTTTCACTCAAGTAGAGGCAGATATCACAATACTGGAGTTTCTCCAGGTACCATGGTATTCCCATGTGGTGCCAGAACTGGTACTTGGTCTGCACACACAAGAAGGACACACCCTATCGAGTAATTGTCTCTGGCTCTTGTAACAGAATTTCTTGAATGAAGTATCTACAGGCACTCTTCACAGTCTCTCCTCAGTCTATTCCAGCTGAGTTTAAGCTTTCATCACTCCAGACCTCCGTGTCAAGGTTACCAGGGACTGCAACACTGGTCAAGATTAGTGGTGCCCTTTTCTACCTTAGCACCTTTCTAGTGCCCCTCTCCCTATGGGGGTACTATTTTTTAAGTAAACACACCTTTTTTTTTTAACATTTCGTTCTTTTTAAAGAGATCTTTCTCTTTTTTTTTTAATTTTTTAATTATCTTTATTTATTGGATAGAGACAGCCAGAAAACAGGAGGGAAGGGGGTGATAGAGAGGAAGACAAACAGACACCTACAGCACTGTTCTACCACTCACAAAGCTTTCCCCCTGTAGGTGGGGACTGGGGACTCGAACCTGGGTCCTTGTACATTGTAAGGTGTGCTTAACCAGGTGCACCACCACCCAGACCTAAACTTTAATTCTTTCTTTAATAAATTTCCTTAATACACATGGAAAGAAAGAAAAAAAGACTAATGGCACTATTTCTCTAACTTGATCTCTTAGCAGCATCCATTGTATCCATATCATAATTCTACTTATTCCTAGACTAAATTTTACTTTTGACTATTTCTCAATCTCCTTTGTTAATCCCTCCTATATTCATACACTCTTTCCATAACCTTATCAAAACCATAACTTCAAGTACCTTTCAGGGAGAGGGAAACAGCTGAGCTGTTTGAGCTTAGAACTTACACCCCTGAGACTCCCATTTGTGATCCCTAGTGCTGCATATAATGGCCTAGTGCTCTAGTTTCTCACTTTTAAAAAGTTTTTATTTACCTAGGGGGCTGAGCAGTGGTACACCAGATTACACATACTACCAAGCATAATGATCCTGGTTTGAGCTTCCCCACCTGTAAGGCAAACACTTCAGGAGCAATGAAGCAGATCTGCAGGTGTCTTTCTCCCTATCTCTCCTCCCCTTCTCAATTTCTGTCCTGTCAAATAAAACAGGATGGAAGAAAAGCAGGAAAAATGGCTGCTGGGAGAGTAGATTTGTAGTGCCAGCATTGAGTCCCGTGATAACTCTAGTGGCAATAAAAATAATAGGGGGCTGGGCAGTAGCACACTGGTTAAGCACACATAGTGCAAAGTACACAGACCAGTGCAGGGATCCTGGTTTGAGCCCCTGGCTCCCCACCTGTAGGAGGGTCACTTCACAAGCGGTGTAGCAGGTCTGCAGGTGTCTTATCTTTCCCTCCCCCGTCTTCTCTCTCTGTTTCTCTCTGTCCTATCCAACAGCAATGGAAAAAAGATGGCAGCCAGAAGCAGTGGATTGTGGTGCAGGCACTTAGTCCCTGTGATAACCTTGGAGGCAAAATAATAAATTAAGATTTTATTTATAAATGACTGAAATAGAGAACCTTAGCATTACTCTGCCAGGGTTCAAATTTTGGACTTCATGCTTGAGAGTCTAATGCTTTACACTCCTGGACTGCTTCTCTCAATTCTCTATCATACAATTTTTTTTCTTTCCTTTTTTTTTTAACCAGAATACTGCATAGCTTTGGTGGTGCAAGTGGTTGAAACTGATACCTTAGAGCTTCAAGCATATAAGTCTTTTGTGTAACTATTATGCTATCTCTTCATCCATAAAATTAAAATTTTGACAAAAAACCACCCAAATGGCTACTTGATTCTCAGATTCTAATCTACATCTCTTGCACAATACCAGCTCAAATTTAGTAAGAAAAACTTGCTTTGTGGCATGATTATGTAAAAGACTCATGCTTGAGGCCCTGTGAAGTCCCAGGTTCAATATAAGTCAGAGCAGTGTAGTACTCCATTAAAAAATAAAAACTTGGGGGCCAGACAGTAGCGCAGTGGGGTAAGCGTACATGGTGCAAAGCGCAAGGACTGGCTTAAGGACCGGTTCGAGCCCCTCACTCCCCACCTGCAGGGGGGTTGCTTCACAAGAAATGAAGCAGGTCTGCAGGTGTCTATCTTTCCCCCTCTTCCCGCCTCTCTTGATTTCTCTCTGTCCTATCCAACAACAATGACAACAATAATAATAAGGGCAACAAAAGAGAAACTATGGCCTCCAGGAGCAGTGGATTCAGTGCAGCCACCAAGTCCCAGCAATAACCCTAGAGGCAAAAATAAAAACTTAGGGGCCAGGCAGTAGTGCAGCACAGTGGTTTAAGTGCACATGGCCCGAAGCATAAGGATGGGCTTAAGGATCCTGGTTCGAGCCCCTGGCTCCCCACCTACAACGGGGTTACTTCACAAGCGGTGAAGCAGGTCTGCAGGTGTCTTTCTCTTCCCTCCTTTGTCTTCCCCTCCTCTCTCCATTTCTCTCTGTCCTAACAACAGTAATAACAGTAACATGGGCAACAAAAATGGCCTCTAGAAGCAATGGATACATGGTGCAGGCACTGAGCCCCAGCAATAACCCTGGAGGGGAAAATAATAAAAAATAAAAACTGGGGGGGGGGGGTCTGACTAGTGGAGCAGCCAGTTAAGCACACAGTAATAGTACTAAGTGCGAGGACCCTTGCAAGAATCCAGGTTCAAGCCCCTGGTTCCCCACCTGTAGGAGGGTTGCTTCACAAGCAGCAAAGCAGGTCTGCAGATGTCTTCTCTCCCTCTCTTAATCTGCCCCACGTCTCTCAATTTCTCTCTATCCTATCAAGTAAATGACGAAAGAAAGAAAAAAGGCCACTAGGAGCCATGAGTTGGTAGTGAGTGTTAGCACCCAGCCCCAGCCATAATCTTGAAGGCAAAAAATAGACAGAAACTTGGCTCTTCCCCTCCCACCAAAACTTCAGTTGCTGTCTTTTAATATTACTGAAAAATGCCAGCCAGGTCTTCAAGGAAAAAATGTAAGTTACACTGATTTATGCTTTAGGGAAAGATGGCCTTATTCTACTTTAAACTTTCCAATGGCTGCCAGCACTACAAATGCCTTACCTGGGCCCCTCTCTACATTGTAGCTCTTAAGCCTGGTGTTCTCACCAATAGGTATTCCTCCAGTGTCTGTATTTGCCAAACTTGTTCTCATTGCAGTACCTTTGTACCAACTTCCCAGGGCCTGGAATGCTCTTCTCTGAACTATTAATGCCTAGCTATTGTCCTTAAGACTTAAGCTTGGAAAAAACAAAAAATTTTCAGCTGGGGATAGGGAACTGATGGCATAATGGTTATAAAGAGACTCATGCCAAGGTCTTAGGTTTAATCCCCTTATACTGCTATAAACCAGAACTGAACAGTGCTGTTGGAAAAAAAAAAAAAGGATTTCAACTTAAATGCTATCCCTTCAGATAGCCAACTCAATTGCCTACTTTCTCACATGGCAGTGTCATTATTTCACTGCACATCCCTTACTAGTATTTCAAGGGTCCATTTCCAGATCTGGAGTATGAACTTAAGTGCTGTTCACTGCTAACTCGCCCTCAAACTACCTGGTTCGTTGTAGGTTCTTAGAAGACAATACTAATATCACGTTAAGTCTAAGATGTTTGCTATACAGCCACGTGAAGCTATAGGAATGGGCATATGGATATATCACAGTGTAGTTCTGGGATGAGATCCAGGTTGGAAACAAAGAAAAAAAATTTTTTAATTTTTTAAAATATTTTTTATTTATTCCCTTTTGTTGCCCTTGTTGTTTTATTGTTGTAGTTATTATTGTTGTCATTGTTGTTGGATAGGACAGAGAGAAATGGAGAGGGGAGGGGGAAGACAGAGAGAGGGAGAGAAAAACACCTGCAGACCTGTTTCACCGCTTGTGAAGCGACTCCCCTGCAGGTGGGGAGCCAGGACTTGAACCAGGATCCTTACGCGGGTCCTTGTGCTTAGCGCCACCTGCGCTTAACCCACTGCGCTACAGCCCGACTCCCAGAAAAAAAGTTTTTAACTATGTTAAACACTGTAGTTACTTGTAAATGCTGTGCCATAAACCCCTCCGGAGCGCCAGCCTTTCCAAAGGAAGTCCTCAATGAACAGAAAGGGAGGGGACCTTGTGACCGACTGCTCCCTAGCACCGCCCATTCTCGCCGGCTCCGCGCACAGGGTCCCCACGCACCTCTGGGGGATCCATCCTGCGGGGCCGCGACCCGCTTGGTGAGCGGCGTACGCTTGGATCCGCCAGCCTGCGTCTGCAGCCCGTAAGAGAACTGCGGCGGGTCGTTCCAGCCGCGCTCCTTGTTGCCTGCGGAGGTGAGGGGAAGGGAGTCCGTGACTGGGGGGCGGGGGGGCCTCTCACCCAGTGAAATAACCGCCCCCAGGCCTCCCGCCGAGCTCACCCGGCTTCACGTACAGCTCCGCCATCTCCGCTTCCGCATAGCCAGCGGGGCAACACGTCACTTCCGGGGCGGTGGCGCCCGGAGTGGGCTGGGCCGAATGTTCAGAGCTACCAGCAGCTGCCCGGGGAAGCTCTGCGACAATCGTCGCTGATAGTGCATCGAGCCTGCTTTCCAGGAGGCGGCGCTCTAGACGCTAGTCCCCTCTCTCCAGGCCTTACAGTTGTTCTCCAGCGCAAGTTTATGGCACCAGAAGGTTCTGCCCTTACCCTTACTGCTCTGTGATCTAGCCGGTATCATCTCACCGCCACTGCCCTGCATGTTTTATGTTCTCAACTCGGTTAGTAGTAGTTACAGTCCTTCAGTACTCAGACACCTAAACTATCACCTGAGTTCCTATAACCCAGCAGTTTCCTACTTGTAGTTATTGTTTTACTTGACTTGATCTGCCCCCACAGTCTCAGAGGGTGGGGCCCCGGGGCTGGCAAAATAGCTCACTTGGATAGTGCACAGCTTTGCCATGTACCTGACCCAGGTTCAAGCATGGACCCCACTGCATTGAAGGAAGCTTTGGTGCTGCGGTCTCTTTCTCTTTACCTCTATCTTTTAAAAATCACATATATATATATATAGTGGGGTCCCTATTTTTCCCCTGACATGTTTACATCCATGGTGCCCAGCAAAGACAAGACATTAGAATATTTATTGAATGAATGTCAGATTTCCATCACACCCATGCCCTTATGTGACATTGGCACCAAGCATGGCCATGGACACTCCACATAAGTTAATGCCCAACCCTATCCCAGGTCAAATATACTGACACCCAGTGAGGTCACTGAGGGATTTTTATTTGTACTGATTTAGCTATAAAGTGTTGCTGAGGTAGAGCCAAATGTCCAGGGCTTGAAAGAGGCAAGGGACAGAGGAGCCCAGGGGTAGGACAGCCAGGGACCTAGTTGTGGTACAGGGCCTCTCAATCATCCATATAAACAATTAATAAATTGGGCAATAAATAGAGAGTAGGTAAGGGTCTGAAGGGCAGGTAAAGAAGGCTCCAAAGAGCAAGAGGCTGCAGGCCCCTGGTAAAAGGAGGGGTCGAGCTGGGCCTGGACCCACAGCCTCCTTCCCATCCTCCAGGATCAATTTAGGGCATATGGAGCAAAGAATGTTTCAGCCGGAAGGCATCAAGAAAAGAGAAGATGCCCCGCTTTCGAGGGGCTGCCCCTGCACTCCCAACCCCTCCTTTGAGAAGGGAGAGAGACGGGGGTCCACCTGCGGAGTCCATGGAGCTGGTTCGCTTGAGCCGCAGGCGGGCACAAGCCTGGGCACCCCAGGCCTTGCCTCGAGTTGCAGAGGCCACAAGACACTTCTGGTATTGGACCTAGGGAGAAGGGGAATGTGAGGATACAGTTCCCTTGCCCCTGGACTATTTGAAAGCTTCTGCAGGAAGGCTTCTGCTGATGTAAAGCTAGTCTACCACATCTGGACCTCCACCAGATAACCAGGGAGCTCAGTGACAAAACATAAAACTCGACATTTCCTAAGCATTTAAGGATGGCTAGATAGTACTATGTGCTGTGTTTCAACTACTTTATCCAGAGTTATCATCCCCAGCTGTTATCTCTATTTTGCAAAAGAGAAAATTGAGACTCACAAGGACCATATGACTTTTCCAAAGTGACCTAGCCAGAAATTAGCAGAACTCTGATTCACACCTGGTTTTACTTATAGATCCTGAGCTCTAAACTGCACCTTATCATGATGCTGTCTTCCATCTCTCACTAGGATGGAGTGTCCCCTGGAACAGTGGATCCCCTAACCAAAGGAATGCTTTACAACCCAAACCATTACCAATGTAACTGCCCAAATAATCTCCCACTTGAACTCAACAGCTCTAAAATGTTGTGTCTTCCATATCATTTATCCATGCAATAGCTTAAGTGGTCTCCTCAACTCAACAAACTTAACTGCAAGGTCCTCTTCAAGTCTCTTCAATGGCTCAAAGTGCATTAAGACAAAATTAATTTATCATCCTGACCTATAAATTTTTCCATAATCTAGCATTCTTCCTGCCTGTCATCTTTGCACTCTGGATAAACTAGTTAATGTCTGATACTCTGTCCCTTAATATCTTTCACCTTTATAGCTGTGGTTCCCTGTACTTGCCATACCTTCTCTCCCACTGCCCTTCGTCTGGCAAAACTTCCATAGATCTTGAAATCGTGAGTGTTCTCTTTGTTTGAGCAACCTTTCTGAACCCCAGAAAAGACTGTCTCTGTCATCATGTGATGTACAGTTTCTTTCTGGTCTGTTTCTGCTATGACATAGTGTGCTATGAGGGCAAGGGCTATACTCTCTAGACAACTGAACTCCCAAGGTATCTTTGTACCTTATTTATTTAGTAAATGTGTAAAATGTGCAAACAGTGTGATCATATCACACTTAAATTCTCAGAGGACAGGAAATAGCCTAAATGAGACAAACAGGATTTAAAAATGCCAATACTAAAGGCACATCCCTACCAAATTCTAGCTAAGTGGAAATTTCTGAGTTAAATCTTCTGATATTAAGAAAACAACTAGAAATCACATGTAATGTTCTGACCTCTAAGTGTCAGCAACTAATTAAAGTGTATTAACAATTCCATGGGGGGGGTGCACCAGGTGGTGGTGCACCTAGTTAAGTGTGCACATTACAGTGCTCAAGGATACAGGTTCAAGTCCCTGGCCCCCACCTGCAGGGAGAAAGCTTCACAAGTGGTGAAGCAGTGCTGCAGGTGTCTCTCTGTCTCATTTCTTCTCTATCTCCCCCTTCCCTCTCAATTTCTGTCTCAATTTAGGTGTCTCAATCCAACAAGTAAATAAAGATAATTTAAAAAATTTTAATTGTATGGGAACCAAATAAAGTACTAATGAACCATAGTCAGCCCCCAAATTACTGGATGTGCTTTCTAGAGGTGCAATCCTAAACTTCAATCACCAGTAAAAAGAAGCTGCAGGGCCTGGTAAAATAGCTCAGTTGGATAATACTCCTTTGCCATCCTTATGATCCAGGTACAAGCCTGGCCCTCTCTGGATTGGATGAAGCTTCACTTCTGTGGTCTCTTTATTTATCTATATCTCTTTATTATTTTTAAAAATTATCTTCATTTACTTATTGGATAGAGGCAGCCAGAAATTGAGAGGCAGAGGGGGAGAGATACCTGCAGCACTGCTTCACCTCCCCTTGCAGGTGGAGACTGGGGGTTTGAACCCAGTCTGTAACATGTATGCTCAACCAGGTGCACCACCACCTAGCCCCTCTATCTCTATATCTGAAAAAAATCAACCCAGAGTGGTGAAGGCGCCCCACCCCACCCCTGTAATAAATAAATAAGTAAATAGATAGATGAATGAACGAATAAAATGAAAAGCTGCAGGGCAACCCCACCATCCATCCCCACACCTAACTCACCATACACGCAGCCTGCACAGCTTCGGAAAGTCTCCCTGCATGGGGCTGGCACCAGAAAGCTGCACACTGGAAGCTCTGACGGCCCAGGTCAGCAATGAGGCCAAAAGTGTGCGGGTCACGGCCAACACCAATAAAGGTCACAAGGCGCACAGGACACTGCCACAGTGGCTCCTCCTCTGCACCAGCCTCTGCCTGCCCACACCAGGCCTGGTCACTATAGGGCCAGGCACTGGCTGGACCCCGCTGAGCTCTTCCAGCAGTCAGCAGTAAGCCTCAGTATCCCTGCCCACCCTTCAACAGCCCCAGATGCCACCTCCTGGTACCTGAATGGGATGTGCAGTCATGAGAGAGTCAGACACACTGAGCATGGTGGGCACCCATGTATCCTGATCCCCCCTGGTGGTGAGGGTACCAATAGCCTCATTCAGCATGTCCATGCCTGGAGGAACACATCCAATAAGATTTCTCCCTGATGTTAAGAAATAAGGGATCTACAGGGAATGCCTAGGCTTTCTTACGAACCTGAGGTTCAGAGACAAGGGAAGAGAACAGCTGGGTAGTTCCTAGCCCTGCCCCAGTTCCCTTTTTTTTCCCCCATTGGGGGATTATTGGTTTACATTAAATAACGTTATTGGTACATGTGTAAAATTTCTCAGTTTTCTGTAAAACAATCTCACCCCCAGCCTAGGTTCTCCTCCACCATTATGCACTAGGACCTAAAAGTGCCCCCCCCATTTTTTTAAAGATTTATTTATTTAGGAGAAAAACAGAGCATCATTCTGGTACATCCGATGCCAGGGATCAGTCATGGGACCTCATGCTTTTAGGTCCACAGCTTTAGCCACTGTGCCACTTCCCAGGATGCCCCAAGCTCCCTCTTGCTTTGTGCACCCACCCCTTCCACCTAATCAGTCCTCACCCATGGCTTTGATGACAGGCAGGGTCCCCATGTACAGCGCCTCATACTTCTGCGCAGCCTGGCTCACTGCATCCAGCAGTTCCCCTGAAATACACATATCGTGTTGGCCTGGGCACCCTTGGTGACCCCTTCTCCCACCCCTCTGAAAGCTGGAGCAAATAGAAGAAAGGCCATGCATACTCCTCCAAGTCAAGGCTTGCGGTCCCTAGGGCTAGGCTACCTTAAAAGTCTCCTATCTCGGGGCTGGGTGGTGGCACACCTGGTTGAGCGCACACGTTACAATGCACAAGGACCCAGGTTCAAGCCCTCAGTCCTCACCTGCATGGGGAAAGCTTCATAAGTGGTGAAGCAGGACTGCAGATGACTCTCTGTCTCTCACCCTCTCTATCTCCTCATTCCCTCTTGATTTCTGGCTATCTCTATCCAATAAAAAATAAAGATGATAATAATAAAAAAAAAAATTTTTTTTTAAAGTCTCCTATCTCCAGGGAGTTACCAAATAAACAGGCCATGCCCCAGAACCCATCTTCCACCCAGGTGGTTTGTTGTTGCGATGTAGCACCTCCCTCCCCATACCTTGCCGTGGCAGGTCTTCAGGGGAGATGGGGTCTAGGGAGCAGCAAGGAGAGTCACCACTCACTCCCACTCTCTCAGACAAGATCTGAAACACAATGTAGTTAGCGTGAGGCACAAGTGAGGGAGGGAACCAACAAACACCACCCTGTCCAACCACCTCAGGAGCTTCAAATCTACTTCTTAATCCAAATTCACTGACCCACTCTTGGCCCTTACCTGGGCACAGAGCCCATGTAGAGCACTGGCAATGGCCTTGGCAGGGACGTCACATCGGAACACATGGCACTTAAGCATACAGCTGTCTTTGTCACCCGCCACAAAAGCGAAGTCCCTATTAGAGCCAGAGATGAGGCAGTGGCAGGAGCAAAGATGGGACAGGGTAGAGGCTCGGTAGGAACAGGGGCCTATAGTACCCACAGAAGACTGAAAAGTCAGGCAAGGGCAGTGTTAGGGATGGGACAGAGAGGTCAGGGCTGGGAATCAGGGCTCATGACTGTGACTCACCTATCACTATTCCAGAAGCATGTGGAAGCACAGGAGAGAATCAGAGCAGCCTCTCAGGCTCTCCCCCATTCGTCCCTGCTGAGTTGGGCCCACCCTCCCCAACCAGGGTTGGACCAGGCAGGGGAGGCAGAGCTTGGGTCCATGTCAGAGGATCTGTGTCCAGGGGTTCAAGTACAGGGCATCAAAATCAGTGGGGATCAGAGTCTGCAGCAGGGGAAGGGGGAACAACTCTCACTTTCAGGGGTACAGGGATCCTCACCGGCCCTTGGAGCTGCCCACACCCCATACACGGATGTGTACCAAAGGCTGGCAGTGGATCAAACTGTGGTCCAGGGGATTCACCAAGCTCATGGCGTCTTTCTTCAGGATCATCAACATGTTCTGGCCCTGCCAAGAACAGGTCAGCCCAGGCTCAGATAAGGGTGGCTGCCAAGGGGAAGAGCCAATTCAGGGTGAGACTCCTCTGCTGGGCCCTGGGCTGAACCTACTGAAGAGCCAGATAGCTCACCTCACCCCAGGCACCATCTGGGGGCTGGCTGCTGCTTCGGGTCTGAGCCAACTGCTGAATGCAGTTATTGACCGCAATACTGCTTTTGCCAGGTACCAGGTCCTCTTCGGGTACCTCCACCCAGCCCAGAGATCGTACTGCAAAGCACTGGTAGGGTTGGAGGAAAGGGCAGGGAAGCCTGAGTGAACAGAGGTGAAACTATGTGGGAGGTGCCATTAGTTCCACACATGTACCCATGCCCAAGTCATTACCTTAGTCCCTGGCTCCATGTTCTGTATGGTAGATTCCTCACCAAACCAGGAGAGAGAGTTACTGGAACAGAGTAGAACTGGTAAGAGGAACATCCTTCCTACAGAAGGGACACTGATGAGGTTCAGGGTACATGATAGACATGAGATATGGAATAAGACCCAAAATACAGTACCCCAAATAAAAAGCTAGAGCAGGACAGTACCCAGGAAAAACAAAATGTGGATCAGAGTCCAAAATCAGAAGAAATCCTAGCACATAGGATAGGAAACTCCATGGACAGAGCCCAGGACAACAGGGTTTAAAACAGGATAGGTTGGTCCAGAAAAGAACATTTAGTAAAAACAGTGCTTGGAACATGGGACAAAACAAAATACAGAGTAAAAAATATGGAATAGAGTCAAGATGAAATAACACAGCCCAAAACATGGAACAGATTCCAGAACTCCAGATGGAAATGACTGTAAACCCAGCTTTAACGTTGAGTGTGTGGAACTCTAAGCCTTTCGTTTTGCCTGTCCTCTCCCTTACCTTCGATCCAGTGAGCTCTCCAGGCTAGAGAAGGATCTCCCTTTGGGGGGCCGAAGTCCCCAAATCCTCTCTGTCCTCTGGGAAAGGGGGAGTGAAAGGGGAGGGTAAATCATCTTATTAGCATGGGTTTATCCATACATGGGTATATTTAGGCCCCCTCCTCACCTGCACCTACCGTGTCTGGGTGTTCTGCATCTCCTGGTTCCCAGGTTGGGCGCTGCCACTGGGTGCTACCACTGCGTACATGCCAATAATAAGTACCGGCAGCATCGCGAATCTTCCTCCAGCCAGGGGGCAGGCCTGGCTCGCCCTCCAAATTCTGGTCCCCCCACAAGTCATCTACAGCAGTACAGGACAGGAAAAGGAATACTGTGTTAGAAAAGAGGAGCATATTCATGAGTTAAAAGTAACACTGTCACTGTCGGTTCAAGCCCTGGCTCCCCACCTGCAGGGGAGTCGCTTCACGAGCAGTGAAGCAGGTCTGCAGGTGTCTATCTTTCTCTCTCCCTCTCTGTCTTCCCCCTCTTCTCTCCATTTCTCTCTGTCCTATCCAACAACGACGACAACAATAATAATAACTACAACAATAAAACAAGGGCAACAAAAGGGAATAACTAAATAAATATTTTTTAAAAAGGGGGGGTAACACTGTAACCCTCTTGTCAGTCCCAAAGTGACCAACCATGACTGGAGATCCAGTCTGTTGGTTCAGACTCCCAGTCTTTGATTTTGCCGTGCAGCCATTGGCTACATTGGTCCCCCAAGGTCCTCAGCCGGAGCCTCCCCCACCTCCCTGTCACTGACCCTCGAAGCAGCCTTTCAGGCTCCCTCGACCTCCCTCAACTCCCAGTCCACCCATCGCGCCCCTCCGTGCACACCATCGCAGTTGACCAGAATGATGGCCAGCATATAATCCTTGCCCAGCATAGCCCCAGTCGTGTCCCCGCCGGCCTCTGCCGGCCTGCACTCTCAGCCCAGCTCGACCTCAGGAGCTACTGCGCCCAGAAGCCCGGGCTCTCTGCGCCCGAGTCTGCAGGGACAGCTAGCGCTGCACAAATACGGGGCGCGGCAGAGACCAGGAGGTCTCCGGGACGCAAAAGGACTGGCCTTAGTTAGCAGCACTGCCAGCCAATGGGCGGTGCGTGTAAACTGGTATCTGGGTTGCCGAGTAGGATCGCGTTTCCGAGACTAGGTGGGAGGGAAGCGCAGTGACGCCAGAGAACTTGCTGACATCAGCGCGCAGCTATGACCTCAACAGTGGCACTAAGCGGACCAGGAGAACGTGCGCCGTGCGTACTCGCGCACACGAGTGAGCTCATCGCGTACAATTCGTTCACGCGCGCGCACACACACACACACACACACACACACACACGGAAACGCGCCGCAAGGGGTCACGTGGGAGTATCTATAGAGTGGGTTTCTCTGCCAGGGAAGTACCTCACCGTTTCAAAGGAAAAAAAAAAAAAAAAACAGCCCGCCCCGGAAGTTATCTCCGCCCTCAGTAAAGATGGCTGTAGCAGTTATCGCGAGGGAGGCGGGGCTGCGCCTGCGCGACAAGTTCGGAGGGGAAGATGGCGGATGACAAGGTGAGTGTAAGCGGGAGTGGTCTGCGAACTGTGGCGGGAAGAGGATCTTCACATTTGGTTAGTCCTGAGGAAAAGTTGATACTGGGACAATTTACACATCTGTGTGTTTCTTTGTTTTCTCTGTGAGAAGACTTTTGCTTCTGTTGATTGAACTGACAGTGGGGAGTGGAGCGAGGCAAAGGGTGCCGGGCTTCCCAGGTGACCTCTTCTGTGACCACCAAGATCCCTAATTACTCCTGTGCATCTGAACACCTTCACTCGGACACACTTCTCTGCCTCCTTACACCGAAAATTCCTTCCCTGAGACATGAAAGTCCAGAGACCTTCACACTTTCATTCATACATCATTCCCTTGTTCACACACTCAATTTCATACATCCATGAGATTAAATAAAAAATTAAAAAATCAGTTAATTTACTCACTCATACCTGCATACAGCCATCCTTCCCACCTTGAACTCCCATACCAGTGCAGCCAGGAACATTTTCAGTTCGTTTCTTGGGTGGGGGAAAGGGAGAAAGAATCCCAAGCAGAAGTTAGATTTGCTGCTAAATTGTCCGTAGACCTTCTTCAGGTCATAACTCCCATTGGTCTGGGAGTTAAGCTCCACCTCCACACTTAGGAGGAGAAATGGCCAGTCCTTGTGTTAGGCCTCAGAACAGAGCACACAAGACAGACTGGTCACCGCTTTTAAGTAGCACATAGTCGAGTCAGAGTTTTCTGACAGACTTCACTGAAAGTCTTTTACCTGTTCTACCACTCCTACACACTGATCGCTATATAAAATTTCTGTAGAGTTGTTGTAAGTTACTGATGCTGTCAGACTCAGACTTGCCCTCCCTAGCTAGCCACCTGTGAGCCTGCATTGTTCACTGCCTTCCTATACCAATGTTATCTCAGGAAGCTTGTTTACAGGAAGACTCCCCATCCCTGTCCCATGCTGCCCAGCCTCTGGTAGACTCCAGCAAAGGATAGGGCTGGCTCACTGTGCTGAAACCAATCTCTCCCTTGTTCTAGGATTCTCTGCCTAAGCTTAAGGACCTGGCATTTCTCAAGAACCAGTTGGAGCACCTACAGCGACGTGTGGAAGGCGAAGTCAGCAGTGGTGTTGGCCAGGTAGAGCTGCACATAGTGCCCCCTATCCCTTTGTGCCTCCTTCAGTATGTTTTGAACGTTGGTAGGGATTAAGCAGATTTTCATGAGGCCATGTTTTCTGTGACCCCAAGGAAAGCTTCCCACAGAAAATGGCACTTAAACAAGCATCTTAAATAGGAATTCCTCAGGTGAACAGGAGAGGAGTGGACATTCCAGGCAGATGTAACAGCATATGCAAAACCTTGTGATGGGAAGTAGCATGATGAACATGATGTGAAAGGAGTTCATATTGGCAGCAGTCATGGGCCACATGCTAGGAAATGAGTATTAAAAAAAAAAAAAAAAAAAAAAGCAGGGAACTGACTCCTCCAGAACATCTGAATTTATGTCACTAGAGTTCTATAATGGAGTCTTTGGGGCCTAAGGTTCTGAGATAATGTGTGATCAGGAATTCTAGGTTCCTTTTCTGCCTGTAGAACCTTGAAACCTTTAGATCAACTACCATCACTTTCCAGGGTGAGGAAGATGCTCAAAGACTAACATGAGTAATTCCTGGGGAGAAAAGAGAGCCTGACTGAGTGTCGCCCTGCATTTTCTTCCACAGGATGGCTCCTTGCTGTCTTCCCCATTCCTTAAAGGCTTCCTGGCCGGCTATGTGGTAGCCAAACTGAGGGCCTCGGCAGTGTTGGGCTTTGTTGTGGGCACCTGCACTGGCATCTATGCAGCTCAGTCATATAACGTGCCCAACGTGGAGAAGACATTGAGGGACTACCTGCGATCAGTGCGCAAAGGACCTGACTAGCTCTGGGTCCCATGAGGGAATCAGGATGATCAGCTGCGGCCTGCAGATGGAAGCCTTTCAACCACCAATGCCAAATTTGGCTTCCCTGGCTGTAGTCCATTTGCTCTCTCCAACATCCCCACCACCTTGCTTCTTTTGCAGAAGGACGACAGTGGCTGCTCAGCCAGCATCCTGAAAAAACCTTCCTTCGCTAACCCATGGGACTGGCTCCAAGGCTGGCTTCTAGGGCCACTAAGCCCATTTCCAGTCCTGACTATTGAGTTTGCAGCTAACTCTGAACCTCAGTATTCTCTTTGGCAATGTACCACGGCTCCTTCCACCTGGGAGCTGGTTCCATAACTTGATTTTCCAGTACAAACTTTTTACATCTCTGCTGTTCCCTTGCCAGCTGCACAGACCACCCAGTGTCTGGTGTGGGTATGAGCATAGAGGACGGGGGTGTGCCAGGCCTGGGCCGTCCCAGGCAGGCCTGTTGGATCCTGATGCTACTCCTGTCCACTATCATGTATGGTGCCCATGCTCCATTGCTGGCACTATGCCACGTGGATGGCCGAGTGCCCTTCAGGCCCTCCTCAGCTGTGCTGCTGACTGAGTTGACCAAGTTGTTGCTGTGTGCCTTCTCCCTGCTGGTGGGCTGGCAGTCATGGCCTCGGGGATCCCCTCCCTGGCGCCAGGCTGCCCCCTTTGCAGTATCAGCCCTGCTCTATGGCGCCAACAACAACTTGGTGATCTATCTTCAGCGTTACATGGATCCCAGCACCTACCAGGTGCTGAGCAATCTAAAGATTGGTAGCACAGCCATGTTCTACTGCCTATGCCTCCGACATCATCTGTCTGCACGCCAAGGTTTAGCACTGCTGCTACTGATGGCAGCAGGGGCCTGCTATGCAACTGGCGGCCTCCAGGACCCTAGGGATGCCCTTCCTGGACCCCCTTCAGCAGCTGCTGCAAACCCCATGCCCCTGCATATCACTCCACTGGGACTGCTGCTTCTGGTCCTGTACTGTCTCATCTCAGGCTTGTCATCTGTGTACACAGAGCTGCTCATGAAGCGACAGCGACTGCCCTTGGCACTTCA
The DNA here is from genome assembly GCF_950295315.1 of Erinaceus europaeus. Lineage (NCBI taxonomy): Eukaryota > Metazoa > Chordata > Mammalia > Eulipotyphla > Erinaceidae > Erinaceus > Erinaceus europaeus. Next base: position 45,577,555 of record NC_080163.1, read on the forward strand.
GAACCTCTTCCTTTACACTTTTGGTGTGCTCTTGAACTTAGGTTTGCATGTTAGTGCTGGCACAGGCCCAGGCCTCCTGGAAGGTTTCTCAGGATGGGCAGCACTCGTAGTGTTGAGCCAGGCAGTGAATGGACTACTCATGTCAGCTGTCATGAAGCACGGCAGCAGCATCACACGCCTCTTCGTTGTGTCCTGCTCACTGGTGGTCAATGCCATGCTCTCAGCAGCCCTGCTGCGGTTACAGCTCACAGCTGCCTTCTTCCTGGCTACACTGCTCATTGGCCTGGCTGTGCACCTCTACTATGGCAACTGATAGCTCCTGACCCTGCAGATTGGGCACCACCATCAGATCCCCATCCCTGACACCCCACCCCCCTCAGCAGTCCTATAACAAGTGCCTTGGGAGAACAGCTGGGGAAGTGACAGCAACCATGTTCCTCTCTGGAGTTGGCTGAATGAAGGGGTACCTCTGGGAGACTTGAAGAGTAGGTTAGACAAAAACTTAACTCTTTCACATTCTTCCAGACTGAGGAATTAGGAGAGTGATAATACCTTGACCTGGAAATGACCCCATCCTTGATGGAGGAGACTATCATCCTACATGAATGTACAGTAGTGTGAACTGAGGTGTGGGAATAGTTGGAATTCCTGTGGTCACCCCCCAGCAGACTCACCAACTTGCAACTTGGTTCTGGCTGCTGCTGCCAACTGCGGTGCATGACTTCCTCTAAGAGAACCCCACCATTATTCTGGAAAGCCCAGTTGCCACAGATTATTTGCCCTCACCCAGGCCACTCTTCCATGCCCCTTCTCCCCCTAGCCCCAGCAGCACCTGGAGTTAGTGTTCCTGCTCCCTCCACAATGTTGCTCTCCACACCCAGCCCTTGTTCTGGAAACCCCAGAGAGGGCTAGGGCTTGACTCATCTCAGGGAATGTTGCCCCTGGGTTCTGACTTAAGCCTGCACTCTTTACTTTCCTGCTCACCCCCAGGGCCTTCTGAAAGCCCACTACCCTCCTCTGAGGCTCTTAGGAGGTTCATCCTGACTCTGGGTCCTGCCCCTGCCTATAGTGTCCCAACTCCCAGCAGCCTAGGGAAGCTCTACAAAGAGTGACCTGGGACCAGGTACAGAGAAACATGTACAGTTCAATCAGTGTCTCTAACTGTGTGAACAATAAGGTCTTAATAAAGTATTCTGGGGTTCCTACACCCAAACATTGTCCCGTGTGTTATGTTGAGAGCATAATTTCATTCTTTTGATGAATATCTTAAACCTGGATTATAAAATAAAAAAAATTTTTTCGGTAGTTATTGGTAGTGTATCTTTTTTTTTTTCTCCTTTTTGCGGCTGAGAGTTGCATGATTTCACTGCTTTCAGGCTGCCTTTTCATTCAGAGAGGGAGAGGCTTCATAGATTGGAGTTCTTGTTCAATAACACCTCCCAGGTGGTGGTGGTCAAAGCTGGGCCTTGTGCATGACAAGGTAGGCGCCCTACTCAGTGAGCTATATCTCTGACCTCAGCAATAGATACAAATTTTGATTGCTTCATGCTCAATTCTCTGTTACAGAGTTCTTAAAATTTGTCTGAAGCACAAAACTTGAACCCAGGCAAATTTAGAGAAAGTGTTAGAAATAGTGCTGGGCCTGGAAGGACCAACTTTAGGCTAGAGAACTCTGCAGAGTTTGATTCACAGTTCCCTCACAGATGTGCTGGTCATGGCCAGAATATTATCAGGCCTGTTCTCGAGGCAGAATACCTGGCAAGCCTGTTTAAAAAATGGGGGGGGGGGGGGAGTCGGGCAGTAGCACAGCAGATTAAGCGCACGTGGCACAAAGCACAAGGACCAGCTTAAGGACCCGGGTTAAAGCCCCCGGCTCCCCACCTGCAGAGGAGTCGCTTCACAGGCGGTGAAGCAGGTCTACAGGTGTCTATCTTTCTCTCCCCCCTCTCTGTTCTATCCAACAACGACATCAGTAACAACAATAACTACAACAGTAATAATTTTAAAAGGACAACAAAAGGGAAAACAAATATTTTTAAAATATATATATATATATAGGGATATAGCATAGTGGTTATGTAGAAAGACCTTCATGCCTGAGGCACCAAAAGTTCCAGCTTCAATCCCCAATAGCACTACCATAAGCCAGAGTTGAGTACTGCTTTGGTTAAGAAAAGACCTGTTGGGAGTCGGGCGGTAGCGCAGCGGGTTAAGCGCATGTGGCATGAAGCGCAAGGGCCAGCGTAAGGATCCCAGTTCAAGTCCCCAGCCGGCTCCCCACCTGCAGGGGAGTTGCTTCACAGGCGGTGAAGCAGGTCTGTAGGTGTCTATCTTTCTCTCCCCCTTTCTGTCTTCCCCCTCCTTTCTCCATTTCTCTCTGCCCTATTCAACAACATCAATAACAACAACAACTACAACAACAATAAAAAAACAAGGGCAACAAAAAGGAAAATAAGTTAAAAAAAAAACATCTGTTAAAGCAGAATCTTAGTGAGTAGAGAATCTGTTGGTATGTGTATTTTGCCTGAGAAGGGGATATGCACATACATAAGATCACTACTCCCAGGCCAACTTTTTTGTTGTTGATAACTGCACAACATCAACTTTTTTTTTTTTTTTTGCTTTATTCGACAAGAGATGGGAAAGAGAGAAAGAGAAGCACTACAGTACTGCTCCAACACTTGAGGCCTCCCTCCTGCAGTCACTCCCATATACTGACCTGGGGCTCAAACCCAGGGCCTTACAGTAAGGTGTGTACTCTACCAGGTGAGTCACCTACTGGCCCCAACAACTGTTTTATTCTGCTGCCAGAATTTTCACTGGAGCTTCATTGCTGCATGAATGATGGAGAGGGTTGTGGTCCCCTACTATCTGAAAATAAGGGAAAAAAGGAAGAAAAAAAAAAGAAAAAGGAGGGAGAGAGAAAGGAAAGGGAAAAAAGAAAAAGTTGGCCTGCGGGCTAGGATATTGCTTCCCTGGTAGAGCACATTCCTGAGCCACGAGTTACCGTATAGGAGCACCATGCAAAGGAGAGGCTTACAGGAGGTAGAGCCGCATTGTGGTCTTCATTCCTGCATGCTCACCATGAGCTCCAAAGCACTGTGGCCTCTCACCCTCTATCTAAACAAGTCTGCCAGGAGCTGTGGAAATCGTGCAGGAATGAAGCCCTAGTAGAGTGTGCCTGTGTGCTAAGCTCTACACAGCTCTTGGCAGACTTGTAAGCCTCCCCTTTGCATAGTCGTCCTATATGATAACCAGTGGCTCAGACCCAGGTCCTTACACAAGAATGTGCTCTATCAGGGAAGCAATATCCTAGCCCACAGGCCAACTTTTTCTTTTTTCCTTTCCTTTCCTTTCCTTTCCTTTCCTTTCCTTTCCTTTCCTTTCCTTTCTCCCTCTTTTTCTTCCTTTCTTCCTTTCTTTCTTTCTTTCTTTCTTTCTTTCTTTCTTTCTTTCTTTCTTTCTTTCTTTCAGATAGTAGGAGACCACAACCCTCTCCACCATTCATGGAACTTCCTCTGGTGGTGTGGTTGGTGCAAGTGATACTGGGACTCGAGATGTAGAGCCTAGCACACAGGCACAACTCTACTAGGTGAGGGACCTTCTGGCTCCTTCTTGTCCTTTATAAAGTTTTTTTTTTTTCTTCACCAGAGCACTGCTCAGCTCTAGCTATTGGTGGTGCCAGTTATCAAATCTGGAGCCCCTCATAGCTGCACTATCACCCCAGCTCCCCCCCACACACCTTTTTTTTTTATTGCTACCAGGGCTACTGCTGGGGCTTGGTATTGACACTATGAATCCATAGCAGCCATTTCCCATCTTTTTTCCTTTCTATTTAACATGACAAAGAAATTGAGAGGGGAGAGGAGATAGATATCTGCAGACTTGCTTCAGTATTTGCAAAGCATCCCCCCTGCAGATGGAAAGCAGGGCTTGAACCCAGGTCCTTTGCTTGGTGATATGAACACTTAACCAGGTATGCCACTGCCCCCTTTAATTAATTTATATATTTTTAATTTATTTATTTTACCAGAGCTCTCCTCAGCTCTGGCTTATGATGATGTGGAAGATTAAACCTGGAACCTTAGAGCCTTAGGCACAAGAGTCTGTTTACATAACCATTATGCTGTCTCCCCTACCCACCCATCCCCTTTTTTTAAATTTATTTAATTTTTTATTTATAAAAAGGAAACATTATCTAAACCATAGGATAAGAGAGGTGCAAATTCACACAGTTCCCACCACCAGAACTCTGTATCCCATCCCCTCCCCTGATAGCTTTCCTATTTTTTAAATATTTATTTATTTATTCGTTCCTTTTGTTGTCCTTGTTGTTTTATTATTGTAGTTATTGTTGTTGATGTTGTCGTTGTTGGATAGGACAGAGAAATGGAGAGGGGAGGGAAAACAGGGAGGGGGAGAGAAATACAGACACCTGCAGACCTGCTTCACTGCTTGTGAAGAGACTCCCCTGCAGGTGGGGAGCCGGGGGCTCGAAACGGGATCCTTATGCCGGTCCTTGCACTTTGCACCACCTGTGCTTAACCCACTGCACTACCACCTGACTCCCAGCTTTCCTATTCTTTTAACCCTCTGGGAGTATGGACCCAAGGTCATTGTGGGGTGCAGAAGATGGAAGGTCTGGCTTCTGTAATTGCTTCCCCGCTGAACATGGGCGTTGACAGCCTGCCTCTCTCTTTCCCTAGTGGGCGAGGTCACAGCAGAGCTCCAGGACACATTGGTGGGGTTGTCTGTCCAGGGAAGTCTGGTCAGCATCCTGCTAGCATCTGGAACCCGGTGGCTGAAAATAGAGTTAACATACAAAGCCAAACAAATTGTTGACCAATCATGGACCTAAAGGCTGGAATAGTGCAGATGAAGAGTTGGGGGCCCTCCATTTTGTAGCTAGCTAGAAGGCATATTTTAGGTATATTCCAAAGGGCCTGTGGCTATACTAGTGTTTTGTTTGTTTGTTTGTTTGTTTGTTTTTGCCTGAGCCTGAAATCTGATATGCAGGTGGATCCTAATTATTGTTTGGGGAGGTGATGTCATGGCCGGCAGAAGGACCAGAAAGCTGGATCAGGGAAGAGAGTAGCTCCCAAATATGGGAAAGGTGTATAAATATTGTTAACTGTAAACACCATTGATTTGATGTGATCTGAGGCCCATATTCAGCTTGGGAGCCTTTGTGACCTCTGCATCCCTGTAGATCTGAGCTCACTTTCTGTGGTCATAAGTAGGAACATTCCAAGCTGCCCCAATATACCTATCTTCTTCAGGTGTAGCAGAGTATATTGTCCAGCCTCTGAAGGGAGGATGGAACATTCTCTACCATTATTGATCCAAGTTGAGGGCAAGGTCCTATGGGGGCTCAAAAAGGGGTCTATTGTGTTGTTCCTGCTAGGAATGACTGGTAACAATGGAGAGAGGGATTTATTCGAGGTCTGGGCCCATCATGTCTCTTTTAGGAATCTCAGGACTCCCCGAATAGGGCCCCAGCTGATCCATCCCCTTTTTTTAAGGTTTATTTTATTCACTTAATGAGATAGAAGCCAGAGCAGCTCTTTGTGGTACCTGGATCTGATACTTCCAAGTCTAAAACTTTACTACTACCCCACCTCCTGATTTTTTTTTCTTTTGAACTCCCGAGTAGTTCTGGTACATACTGCAGCTTATAGCCTCTACTGTCTGAAACTATAGGAAACCAGATCAATCAATCCTGTTACTTAGTATTCGGGATATCAAAGAATAGTTACTTAACCTTCAATTGCATTATCTCTGAAAGGAGGACTAAGTGGTACGTACTATCCTTATATGTCATTTGTTGATGAGAATACATAATGAGAAAAGTATTTTCAGGTGATTTCACTTTTCTACAGAGGGCACAGACATGTATGAGGTGGTTGCTGACAGCAGCTATAATGTCACTTGGCAATAGGAATTTTTTTGGTTTTTTGCAATAGGAATTTTGGGGCCACCAGCAGATTTGTGGTCCATTATTGACCTCAACATTATATAATACATGCCTGTGTTCTGTAGAGCAGTGAGGAAAAAAAAAAGCCAGATGAAATTTGGACATTGGGCTAGTGAAATAGCACACTTGGAGAGTGTTATGTGCACACATAAATTTGAGCCTTTGTTATGTGCACACATAAATTTGAGCCTGGCCCCACTTCATTGAAGGAAACTTGAGCACTGTGGTTTCTCTCTCTTTCTGCCTTGCTATCTCTGTCTCTATCTAAAAAAATTTAAAGATTGAGTAATAAGGAGTGGACATTAGACACTTGGCAGAGACTGACACAGTGACATTTGGTTAGTGGTAGTATTAATATCCATAACAAGGGTAAACTTGGTTACCATATTCCAACTTGCTTTCCCATCTTAGGCCCCTTAAACATGAGAAGAGAAGAAATTGCCTCCTATTCCCAACTCTGACACCATCTTCCCAGACAGTACTTTTAGCCTACCTGCATATTAGCTGTCCGGCTCAGGCAAAAATTAGTTAAAGTCTACAGTCAACAATATTTATACCCCTTTCCCATATTTGGGAGCTACTCTCTTCCCTGATCCAGCTTTCTGGTCATTTTACCAGCCATGACATCATCTCCCCAGACAATAACTTGGATCCACCTGCATATCAGATGTCAGGCTCAGAAAAAAAAAAAAACTAGTATAGTCGTGGACCCTTTGGAATATAACTAAAACAGGCCTACTAACTATCTACAAAACAGAGACCCCAAATCTTCATCTACACTATTCCAGCCTTTAGGTTCATGATTGATCAACAATTTGTTTGGCTTTATATGTTAATTCTTTTTTCAGCCACCAGGTTCCAGATGTTACCATGATGCCAAACAGACTTCCCTGGGCAGACAGCCCCACCAATGTGTCCTGGAGCTCTGCTTCCCCAGAGCCCCGCCTCACTAGGGAAAGAGAGAGACAGTCTGGGAGTATGGATCGACCTATCAACACCCATGTTCTGCGGAGAAGCAATTACAGAAGCCATTCTGTACCCCATAATGTCCCATGATCCATACTCCCAGAGGGACAAAGAATAGGAAATCTATCAGGGGAGGAGATGGGATACAGATGGTGAAAATGGTGGAGTTGTACCCCTCTTATCCTATGTTTTTTTTTTTCAGTATTTCATTTTTATAAATAAATTAATTAAATAAATAAATAAATTTTTAAAAATTAGTAAAGTCCTGGGCCCCTTGAAATAGACCTAAAATAGACTTCCTAGCTTTTTCCATTATGAAGACCCCAAATCTCATCTGTTCTATTCTTACCTTTAGATTCCTGATTATTAAACAATTTGTTCTGCTTTTTATCTTACTGCTTTTTAGCCACCAAGTTTCAGGTACTATGGTGACACCAACTGGACTTCCCTGGGCAAACAACCTCACCAATGTATCCTGGAACCCCTCCTCCTCCCCAGAGCCCTACCCCATTAGGGAAAGATAGAAACAGGCTGGGTGAATGGATTGACCTGTCAATACCCATGTCCAGTGGAGAAGTAATTGTAGAAGCTGGACATACCACCTTCTGCACCCCATACAGATCTTTCTTTGGTCCATATACAGATCTGTTACCCAGAGGGATAAAGAATAGGGAACCTTCCAATGGAGGGATGGAATATGGAACTCTAGTGGTAGAACTGTATGAAATTGTATCCTTCTTATCCCACAATCTTATTGATCATTATTAAATCACTAACAAAAAAGGGGGGCTGGGGAGAAAGCACAATGGTTCTGCAAAAAACTAATGCCTGAGGCTCTGAGGCCCCAGGTTCAATCTCCAACACCACCATAAGTCAGAGTTGAGCAGTGCTCTAATCTTTCTCTCTGTATCTCTCATTAATATAAAATAAATAAAATTTATTTAAAAGAGAAAAAAATACAATTTAAAAAAGGGGGATATTCCCCAGCAGGGGTAGACAGCATAATGGTTATGCAGAGACAATCATGGGGTCTGGGCAGTAGCACGGCAGGTTAAGTACACATGGTGCAAAGCACAAGGACTGACGTAAGGATCTCAGTTCAAGCCCCTGGCTCCACACCTGCAGGAGAGTTGCTTCACAAGAGGTGAAGCAGGTCTGCAGGTGTCTATCTCTCCCCCTCTCTGTCTTCCCATCCTCTCTCAATTTGTCTCTGTACTATTCAACAACAACGATAATAACAACAACGATAACAATAACAACAACGATGGACAACAAAAAGGGAAAAATAGCCTCCAGGAGCAGTGGGTTCATAGTGCAGGCACTGAGCCCCAGCAATAACCCTGAAGGTGAAAAAAAGAAAGATACTCATACCTGAGGCTCCAAAATCCCAGGTTCAATACCCTGCACCACCATAAGCCAGAGCTGATTCAAAAAATTCCCCAAGTTGATTTCTGATTCCTAGAATTCTCCCCAGAGCAGAGATTGGCATGATCATCCCCCAGCCTAGTCTGTACTTTGCTGAAACTTCTGCTTCTGGGCTTGGAACTCCTGGTTTTGTGTGACCAACTTGAATGTGTCCTGCAGGACGCCAGCCAGTAAGCCACGGTAATGGTGCTCTCTGGTCATGGCCTGCTCTTCCCACAGTGCCCGCCAGGCTTGGAACACCTGCAACCAGATTCAGAAATGCTTGTCAGTCAGTCAGCCTTGGATCCGGTTCATGGCCTGCCCTCTCACCACTGACCTGCAGCACATGGCGTGTCCTAGCAGCCAGTACATGCAGGTCATAGAGGACTACCAGGTCCTGCTCGGCAGCATCACATTCCTCCTGCAGGGCCTCCAACTGGAGTTTCCGCACTGTCTGCTCCCAGTACCATCTCTGCCTCTCCTTAGAGGCCTTCAGTGAAAATGAAAACTCAGTTGAGTGTACCTGTGAGTTAGCCTCTGTTCTAATTACTTCATGTGTGTTACTTCATTTTATACTATGACAACCACATGTGGTAGTTGCCATCTTATGCATGTAGAAACAGTGGATCAGGGAAGTGATCTAACTTGTCTCATTACATGTACATAACGAGAGAGAGGCTGAAATGACACATGCCATCAATGTTTGCCATCACCCTTGGAGCAAAGTCCAAGTCCAAAGACTTGACTTAAGTCACTTCAACCTTGCTCCACAGTGTGCACCCCAAGGCTCCTGGTAGATGACCAATTCATAGTACCCAGACTGTGCACAACTATCGCCCATTTATGGACCTTTGTACAATATGACCCTCTCTTAGAACATTTGTTCCCTCCTGCCCAGATACAAAAGTTTTATGTCTTAATCTGTTCAGTGTTATTTAGTGAGTGCTTCTGTATGGTAAGCACAAACAGTCCTTGTGGAACTGAGAGTCTAGTGAATTCCTTGACTGATTTGTCCTTTAAATCTCAACTTTTGTGTCATCTTCTGAGGTCCCCTCCAAACTGGGTCAGATTTATTCTGATCAGAACCCTGAGTCTCTCTGTTCCAAATATCCTGGCTCTCCCATCACAGCAGTTCATACTAAGAAGTCCTTTATCCATGTCCCAAAAGGCAGTGGGAGCCATGAGAGAGGATATGGCCATCTGTACTGACTGAACTGGATCCCAGCAGCCTGGCTCAAACAGAAGGAACCTCAAACTCCCCTCCTGCCATGGGACCTTCCTCACCTCTTTTCCAGCCACCAGATCTTTGACTTGGTTATCTACCTCCTCCTCCTCCTGTTCCAAATGCTTTATTTCCTCTTGAATCAAAAGTTGGTGCTGTTCTCGCAGTCTCTGCCTCCGGATCTGGGCCAGGAAGAACTGCAAGACCACATCTGGAGCCTGCTGGATCCAGGAGGTATCATTCTAGTCTCAGTCAGATACCCATGTGTACACACAGCTTTGCAACCCAGGACCCAGCTTTTCCAACAACCTCATTACCAGGCCTATTTCCCTATTTCTAGAACTACCTCTAAAACCTAACTAACTTGCAATAGCCCATAACCTGTATAGAAACTCAGAGGCCAGGGCAGAGGTGTGTGTGTGTGTGTGTGTGTGTGTGTGTGTGTGTGTGTGTGTGTACGCTAAGGATCCCATACTTCTTTGTTATTTTGTCTCCAGGATTATTGCTGGTTTTTGGTGCCTGCTCTATGAATCCACTGCTCCTGGAGGCCATCTTTTTTCCATTGTTATTGGATAGGACAGAGAGAAATTGAGAGAGGAGGGGAAGACAGAGAGGGGGAGAAAAAGACACCTGTAAAACTGCTTCACTGCTTGTGAAGAAACACCTCCCCTTGCAGGTAGGGAGCTGGGGACTCAAACCAGGATCCTTGTGTACTATGTGTGCTTAACCTGGTGTACCACCTCCTGGCCCCCAGATATCCTATTCTTTCTTTCTTTCTTTCTTTCTTTCTTTCTTTCTTTCTTTCAAGAATTTATTTATTTATTCATGAGAAAGATAGAAGGAAAGAAAGAACCAGCCATCACTTCTGGGGATCGAACTCAGGACCTCATGCTTGAGAATCTAGTGCCTTAGCCACTGCGCCACCTCCTGGACCACAGATCCTATACTTCTAATTCAACCACTTTTACAATAGAGAAAGTTCCTTCCCTGAGGAATCTAGTAGTCCTTCTGGTCCTTGATGTGCAGAAGTCTCATAGATCTCCCTGATACTGGGCCCAGTACACAGGAGATATGTTGGATAGGATATGCACCTGTGCAACTTTTTTTTTTTTTTCTTATCAGAGCACTGTTCAGCTCTGGCTTATGGTGGTGCAGGGAGGGGATTGAACCTGGGACTATGGAGCCTCAGGCATGAGAGTCTCTTTGCATAACCATTATGCTATTACCCCTGTCCCTTGTACAACTCCTTATCCTCACCCCAGTAGCATATAATCATTACACAAGGTTTTACCTCTTCCTTAGAGTATCCAAGAGGATGCTTTTGATGGCACCCAGGACCTAGAGATGCATTTCTTCCTGCCACCAGAGAAAAATTGAGTTAAGTACTTCAAAAGTAGAAAAAGACAGAAAGAGACAGACACACACACAGAGAGAGAGAGAGAGAAAAGAAAACCATCTCCACCCCAAACCCTACACCTACCTTGATGCTCGCCCTGGAGGCCTGGATTGTGGCTTACTGCTGAGTCTGTTACCTGCTGAGAAGATAATAGGAGCAGATAGTGCCCACATGTCCTCCCAGGAGGACATAGGTTAAAATCAAGCCTTTATAAATCAGACAGATTCCCCCTCACCACCATAATCGAGAACTGAGCAGTGCTCTGGTAAATAAATAAATAAGTTATAACAGATCAAGGTGCCAAGTCCTTTTCTTAGTTGCATGTCTTCAGGCAGGTAATTATTTCATTAGCATAAATGGAGCTAATGAAAGTGATAGTAAGAGAAAATGCTGAGCATGCAGGTGCTGTTCAATGAGTAGTAACTTATTTGCCTGATTCCTAAGGCCCAGGACTATAAAAACCAAGTTTAAATAATTACAAAAGAGGGAGTCGGGTGGTAGCACAGAGGGTTAAGTGCAAGTGGTGTGAAGCTCAAGGACGGCAAGGATTCCGGTTCGAGCCCCTGGCTCCCCACCTGCAGGGGAGTTGCTTCACAGGTGGTGAAGCAGGTCTACAGGTGTCTTTCTCTCTCCCTCTCTGTCTTCCCCTCCATTTCTCCATTTCTCTCTGTCCTATCAATGACAACATTAATAACAACAATAATAATAACTACAACAGCAATAAAAAACAAGGGCAACAAAAGGGAAAATAAATATTAAAAATAGTAATTACAAAAGAGAAAAGACCAGGAGAGACTGTGCATGAACTCTAGTCCGCCTATGGCAAATTACTGTGCTCTCTTCTGCACAAGAGACCATGCATCCTAAAGAGATGAAAGCACCATATTGAGTTAAAGGACTTGGGAGTGTTTTGCATCTTGTCAGGCTCTAATGACTCCCAGTAACCCCGAGATAATTGTATCTCTTCTCTAAGCCTCAGTCAGTTTGTTCCCCTGGAAATGGGAGTAATGTCTTCCCTTAGAGAAGCTAAAATACCTCTCTGGCTTCTCTTCAAGACAAAGTCCAAATATCTCAATAGATTTACAATGTCCTCCGTGCTATCCTCTGACTCTTTCTCCCTCTTCTGACCCTCTTCTTCAAATTCTCTTCTCCAGCAGATTGAGTAGCTTGTACTTCCCCAAGAAAGAAAACCCTTACTTGTTATCCCTGAGGCTTGGCCTGTTACTTTCTCTGCTTAGGATGTTTTCATTCACCTCTATGGCCACCTCCTTCAGGAATTAACTTCCTTCAAGATGTCTTCCTTCTCTCATCTGCCACTAATAATTTAGATGCATGATAGAGCCCAGTGTTAATAAGCCCTTCTAAGCACTGCTGTTTCTCTCCAGCAGGTCTATACAAGGCTGCACCCAGCACACAGTGGGTCTGCAATAAACATTTGAGAATCAGTAGATGAATGAAGGAGGGGAAATTCCCATCTTAGTGCCCTGTAAACACAGGAAAGTGGACAGGAATGGGGCTCCCATGTGGTTAGGTGAGAAGATATACCTGTGGTTGTAGAAGCCCCACGGCCTCAGCTTTTACTCCTCTGAGCATCCAGCTTTCGAAGCACCGGCTCCAGCCTTTCACCACCTATGAAGACAGTTTTCAAGGTAGGGACTGGCCACTGCTGGACCAAACACCTCCAGGTCTCCCCATCCTCACCTGCAGCTCCCGCAATGCCCTACCCAGCTGGCTTAAATCACCGTCCGTCAGGGTGTCCCCCAAGAGACATGAACGCAAACTGTTAAGGTCAAGCCTTCGGGCCCGGGCCTCTTCCACAGCATCCCACAGGGTAGGCCTCACTTGTTTGACTTGCATCCTCAGTCTCATGGCCCCCAACAGAGCAGCCTGGAGCAAGCTCAGGGAGCTACCTGGGAAGAACAGACTCACAGGAGATCACTTCTGTCTCTGAACTCCAAAGCACTTAGCCTGTAACATTTAAAATATTTGTTAACAAGAGAGTGAGTATCAGAGCATCACTCTGGTACATGAGATGCTGGGTATTGAACTTGGGACCTCATATTTTTAGACCCAGCACTCTAACTACCACCGAGGGTCCATACATTTTGTTAATATTCTCAGGGGGTGGGCAGTGGTGCACTCAGTTGAGTGCACATGTTACAGTGCACAAGGACCTGGGTTTAAGCCTCCAGTCCCCAACTACAGAAAGAAAGGTTTGCGAGCTATGAAGCAGTGCTGTAGATCAGTCTTTCTCTCTCTCACCCATTTCCTCTCGATTTCTCTGTCTCTATCCAATAAGTAGATAAACTTTTTAAATTATATTCTCAAAAAGCTAACACTTATCAAGCTTCTATATCTGCTTGCTGGCCCTGGACTGACACTTCTCATGAATTGTTTCTTTTTCCTTAATCACTTTATTAGTGCATATTAATTTATAAGAGTGTCGTCAAAGGTACAGTTTCACTTCTTTCCATGATAAGTGTCAGCACCGCACACCCCCTACCTCCCTCTTTTCAAGCCCTTGAATCAGCTGCCATAGACGATAGCTAATTAAGTTTTACCCTATATTTTTCCCTTTCTTTGTTTCTTAAATCCCATCTATGAGTGGGTCATCTGGGGTTGCCTCTTTCAATCCAAACTAAATACCAGTGACTCATATTTATAAATATGATATATATTTATATTTATATATTTATAAATATTTATATTTATATATTTATATATAGCTCATATAAATAACAGGGACTCATATTTATTCTGCCTCCCTCTACATTTTCCAAATGACGAAACAAAAGCTCAGTGAGGTCAATCAACTTCCTGGTGAATGGCAGACCTGACATTCAAACTCCATTTGTTCTGTCTGCCATTAAGTCCTATGCCCTCAAAAACAACACTAAACAGGCTTACAGCTAAATTCACTGTTTTGTCCACTGTGCCACCTTCCAAGCCTCTGTTATAGAACATATGTAAAGGGGTGGGACAGATAGCACAATGATTATGTAAAAAGGCTTTCAGGGACCAGGTGGTGGTGCACCTGATTAAGCACACACATTATTACAATGTGCAAGGACCTGGATTCAAGCCCTTCGTCCCCACCTGGCGGGAAAAGCTTCACAAATGGTACTGAAGTAGGGCTGCGGGTGTCTCTTTCCCTCTCTACTTCCCCCTCCTCTCTCAATTTCTTTGTCTCTATCCAATAATAAATAAATTTTAAAAAAGACTTTCATGCCTGAGTCTGTGAAGTCCCAGGTCCAATCCCCCACACCACCATAAACCAGAGAGGAGCTATGCTGTGCTCTGGGAAAAAATAAATAAAATAAGAAATAAAACATATAAACTATAGGAAATACATTTACTTTTTAAAAAATAGCTTTGTGTCAAACTGTGAATGAGTTAAATATATATATGTGTGTCTTTAATATTTTATTTATTTTACTTTAATAAGATAGATACAGAAAGACCAGACCAGACCACTGCTCAGCTCTGGCTTATGGTGGTGCTGGAGATTGAACCTGGGAACTTGAAACCACAGGCATGAAAGTCCTTTGCATAACCATTATGCTGTCTTCCCAGCCCAATAGATTTACTTTTCTTTCTTTTTTTTTTTTAATATTTATTTATTTATTTATTTTCCCTTTTGTTGCTCTTGTTGTCTTTTTATTGTTGTTGTAGTTATTATTGTTGTTATTGATGTCGTCGTTGTTGGAGAGGACAGAGAGAAATGGAGAGAGGAGGGGAAGACAGAGAGGGGGAAAGAGAAAGACAGACACCTGCAGACCTGCTTCACCGCCTGTGAAATGACTCCCTTGCAGGTGGGGAGCCAGGGGCTTGAACCGAGATCCTTATGCCAGTCCTTGTGCTTTGCGCCATGTGCGCTTAACCCGCTGTGCTACTGCCTGGCTCCCTAGATTTACTTTTCAACCAACTTCAACAGTCATCAGTCAATTCATGGTCATTCATGTTTCACCTGAACCAGTAGATTGTCCCCAGATCCATGACAGTAATTCACAGTTAGAGGATTTTTAGTGAGTGTGAAGATAAGTAAATACCATCATTTCACTGGCTTTGCCCTTTGTTATCTGTAAATGTCATCTTCCTTTCCTCATCTGTAAATGAGATCTGCCCCATGGAGTAATAGTAAGATTCAAGATTCAGTGTAAAAATGTTTGCTTGGTAAGCTATTGAAGCTGAAGAATGAGAGGTTGCCTCTCCAGACTTTAGCTGCCCTGCTCTACCCTGCCACCTTTCTAAATCCAGAGGATACACTCTCTCTGTGCAGGGTTTAGGGATATACTGTTCAGGTGAGAGGCTAGGGCAGTCCTGAGGCCAGATTGCAAAAATTCCCAAAGAACCCCATCCCTCCTCCTTAGGCTACCTGGAGCGTCAAGGCGAAGAAGTAGACCACTGTAGTTATTTCCTTCAAGAAGCCACGAGATAATCCAGGGCAGAGAACCCTCCACCTCCTCACCAGTAGCTTCACCAGCCAAGACTTGTAGCAGGGGGCAGTCTCTGCCAGGGAGAGGGAGGTGGAAGGGTAATGCCCACCGGTGAATGGTCAAAGAATCAGCCAAAAGCACACTGATGAATAGGTGGATTATTACACTTCCTGCTGGTTTTGTACATCAGCAAACAGACTGACAACTCTGTAGATGTGTAGATGATGATGACAACCACCACTACCAGGGTTATCATCACTGTGGCTCAGTACTTGCCTTTTTGTTTTTCCAGAAAGAGCTTACACCAAAGAGGAGAGAGACTAACACTGGCAGCAATGCTCTGCACTCATGAAGCTTCCTATTGTATTATTATATTTAAATATTTAAATAGATATTTATTTATTGACAAGAAAGAAAATCAGAGCAATGCTGATGCAGGAATTTAAGACCTTAAGTATACAAGTCTTTTTTTCCCTTTTTTTTTACCAGAGCACTGTTCAGTTCTAGTTTATGGTGGTGCAGGGGATTGAACCTGGGACTCCAAAGCCTCAGGCATGAGTCTCTTTGTATAACCACTGTGTTATCTACTCCCACCCAAGACAACCTAATTTAAAAGTACACTGGTGGGAGTCGGGCGCTGGCACATGTGGCGCAAAGCACAAGGACAGGTGTAAGGATCCTGGTTCGAGCCCCCGGCTCCCCACTTGCAGGGGACTAGCTTCACAGGCAGTGAAACAGGTCTGCAGGTGTCTCCATTTCTCTCTGTCCTATCCAATAACATCAACAACAGCAATAACAACAATAACTACAACAATAAAAGCATAAGGGCAACAAAAGGGCAATAAATAAATGAATATTTAAAAATCTGTAAAATTTGTTTTAAAGTACACTGGTATTAGCAAAAACAGAAGAGTATGAGTTAGGCAACCTCCCACCCCCAGTGCTATGGTACTCCCATGTGGTGCTGGGACTTGAACCCAGGGGCCCTGCACATAGCAAGGTGGGTGCTCTAGAAGGTGGGCTATCTCCTTCTGTCTCCAAGGTGGGCTCATTAGTCAAAGTCTTTTAGTTCATGCTTGACCAGGAAAAAGGCAATTTTTTTTTTCCTCCAGGGTTATTGCTGGGCTCGGTGCCTGCACCATGAATCCACCTCTACCGGAGGCCATTTTTCCCCCTTTTGTTGCCCTTGTTGTTGTAGCCTCGTTGTGGTTATTATTATTGCCCTTGTTGACGCTATTCGTTGTTGGATAGGACAGAGAGAAATGGAGAGAGGAGGGGAAGACAGAGTGGGGGAGAGAAAGATAGACACCTGCAGACCTGCTTCACCGCCTGTGAAGTGACTCCCCTGCAGGTAGGGAGCCGGGGGCTCGAACCGGGATCCTTACGCCGGTCCTTGCGCTTTGCGCCACGTGCACTTAACCCACTGCGCCACCGCCCGACCCCCAAAAAGGCAATTTTTATTAAATGTAATTGGAGAGCCTTGTGGTTTTAATTTATATCTTATTCTCAGTTTCCTGCCCACAGAGGTTGTATTGAAGACAACAGCCCCCACATCTGGTGAGGGTACCTAGTTCTAGAGAAAGCAAAACAGATCTTGTTCCAAAGAAATTGTGATTTTTTTTTCTTTTCTTTCTTCTTTTTTCTTTTCTTTTACCAGAGCACTGCTCAGCCTCTGGCTTATTGTCTTATAGTAGTGCTGGGAGTTGAACCTGGGACTTCAGAGCCTCAGAAATAAGATTTTTTTTCCCTTTTGTTGCCCTTGTTTTTTATTGTTGTTGTAGTTATTATTATTGTTGTTACTGATATCATCGTTGTTAGATAGTACAGAGAGAAATGGAGAGAGGAAGGGAAGACAGAGAGGGGGAGAGAAAGATAGACACCTGCAGACCTGCTTCACCGCCTGTGAAACGACTCCCCTGCAGGTAGGGAGCCAAGGGCTCAAAACGGGATCCTTATGCAGGTCTTGCGCTTAACCCACTGCGCTACTGTCCGACTTCCAGGAATAAGAATCTTTTTGGATAGCCGTTATTATATCTCCCCTGGTTTTTTTTTGTTTTTTACCAGAGCACTGCTCAACTATGATTTATAGTGGTGCTGTGAACTGAACCTGGGACTTTAGCACCTCAGGCATGAGAGTCTGTTTACTTAACCATTATGCTATCTACCCCTGCTCTCCCCTGTCTTTTTGTTTTAAGTGTTTAAGCTTAAGGGAGGGTTTTTTTGTTTTGTTTTCAAGTTTTTAAATTAATTATTATTTTTTTTTACCAGAGTATTGATCAGCTCTGACTTATGGTGGCACAGGAGATTGAACCTGAGAATTTGGAGTCTCAGGCATGGGAGTCTCATTGTTTAACCACTATGCTATCAACCCTGGACCCCGTTTTAAATTTTTTTTATGTTTTTATTTATTTATAATTGCATAGAGACAGAGAGAAATTGAGAGGGAAGATACAAATAGAGAAGAAGAGAGAGAGACACCTGCAGCCCTACTTCACCACTCGTGAAGCTTTTCCTCTGTAGGTGAGAACCAAGGGCTTGAATCTGGGTCCTTGCGCACTGTGAAGTGAGTGTTTAACCAGCTGTGACCCTGCCTGGCCCACTTTTGTTTTCAGTTAAAAAAAAAAATCTGTTTCTTGGGCAGGGATAGATAGCATAATGGTTATGCAAAGAGACTCATATCTAAAGCTCCAAAGTCCAAGTTCAATCCCTTAAGCAGAGCTCTGGCAAAGAATAAAATAAATAAATAAACATCTGTTTCCTTATTAATGAGAAAGATTAAAGCATCAGCTTGGCACCAAACTCTGAACCTCATGCTTGCAATTCCTTCACTATACCCACTGAGCTACCTTCCCAGATGCCAGTCTGGTGTCTGAATGTTTAGGTTCCTTCCTTGAGCATGGTAATATGTGCTTACTCATGTTCACCATTACCCGACTTCCTGTTTTTTATATATTTTTTAAATTTTTTAAAAGATTTTATTTATTAGAAAGTTAAGAGGAGAGAGAGAAAAAAACAGACATCACTCTGGTCCACTGTGCTACCTCCCAGACCACCCTATTCAAGCCCCTAGTCCCCACCTGCAAGCAGAAAGCTTCACAAGTGGTGAAGCAGGGCTGCAGGAGTCTCTCTGTCTCCCTCTCTGTTTCCCCCTCCCCTCTCAATTTCTCTCTGTCCTATACAATGAAAAAATAGAAGGAAAAAAAGGGAAAAAATGGCTGCCTTCCCAGAGCGGTGTATTCATGGTGCTGACTCTGAACCCCAGTGATAACCCTGGTGACAATAAAAGAATAAAACATAAATTTTAAAAAATGAAATATAAAATAGTGCTAGCAGGGACCGGGCCATAGTGTACCTGGTTAAGAGCACATAGTACAAAGCACAAGGACCTGCTCAAGGATCCTGGTTCAAGCCCCTGGCTCCCCACCTGCAGGGGAGTCACTTCACAAGCAGTAATGCAGGTCTGCAGGTGTCTTATCTTTCTCTCCCCTCTCTGTCTTCCCCGCCTCTCTCAATTTCCCTCTGTCCTATCCAACAACAACAGCAGCAATACCAACAACAATAACAGCAACAACAACAATGGAAAAAAAGATGGCCACCAGGAGCAGTGGATTTGTAATGCAGGCATTGGGCCCCAGCAATAAACCTGGAGGCAAAAAAAAAAAAAAAAACAGTGTGAGCTTTGGCAACACATGCAGTAAAGTCGGAGAAATACAGAGAAGATGAGCATAGCCCCTACACTAAAATGACACAAATATTTATTAGACATTCTATAGTAGATATAAAAGATAAATATGACTTCATATGGAGTAGAAAGATGAAAAATCTGAAAACTCAGATGTGCTGGAGGACATTATTTGTAAAAGTAGGGGGGTAGGGGAGTAGATAGCATAATGGCTATGTAAACAGACTCTCTGCCTGAGGCTTTGGGGTCCAAGGTTCAGTGCCCCTCACCACTGTAAGCCAGAGCTGAGCAGTGCTCTCTGGTAAAGAAATAAAAAATGTAAAAAAAATAAAAAATAAAAATAAATAAAAAATGTGGTCTGGGAGGTGATGCAGTGGCTAAGGAACTAGACTCTCAAGCATGAGGTCCTGAGTTCAATCCCCAGCAGCACATGTACCAGAGAGATGTCTTATTCTTTCTCTCCTATTTTCATTAATAAATAAATAAAATACTTTTTAAAAAAAGAAAGAATAAAATAAAAGCCACACCACTACTACTCCACCAGCACACCTAAAACAGTAGCTAGCAAGGCCTAGGAAGTGGTACAGTGACTAAAATGCCAGATTGGTAAGCAAATTTGGCATAAGGATCCCAAATTTGATCTCCAGTATTGCATGGACCAGAGTAAAATTCTAGTTCTATCTCTCATAAATAAATAAATGCAAAAAATTTTTAAGTGACTAGATCTATTTATTTTTATTTAATACTTCCATTAGTTCTCTACCCAAGTGCCTTTTACAATATCACCTGCCCACAAAGGGTCTTAGCCGGGACTCTGGTGTGCCCTGACCATAGAACTGAGGAGAGGATAATGATGATACTCTGGGTCTCTGTACCCCCACCCCAACCCACTCACCCCCAGCAGTCAGAAGACCTGTCAGACTTACAATGCTCCTGGGAGCTGAAGGATCCTCAAGACCCCTCGCCACATGCTTTGGGGTCCAGGCCCCTGAGGAGAGTCAGGTCCTGGGCAGGACATGGTAAGAGTGAGAAGGGAACAGTCTCTGTGGAGGAGAGGTTAGGTTCAGCCATGTGCTTAGAGGAAGGGGTGGGTGAGTGGAAGATCTCTTTCTACCTTCACCTGCCTTCGCCCACTGTGGCCTGCAAATACAGCTCTGAGGCAGCTTTTGAGTCAGGCACCTCCACTTCATGCACACCTTTCACCACCCTGGAGGAGGGGGAAGCAGAACTCGGTTCCCAAACACCAGGATCTGGACAGTCCTCCAGAACCTCTGCCTGGGGAGCCCATAGTTGTCCTGAGACCTTGTGGACATCATTCCTAGGGCCAGATCCCCAGTACCTCCAAAACCAGAGAGAAAGGGATGAGGAGATAGCATAACTGTATGCAAACAGACTCCCAAGCCTGAGGCACTCAGATCACAAGTTTAATCCCCAGCATCACCATAAATCTGAGCTAAGCAGTGCTATGGTAAGAAAGGAAGAAAGAAAAACACATCATCACTAGGGCATCAATCTCAGTGTATTACTAAAAGCTCCTTATTTTTTTCTTTTTATTTATGTTATCATTTTATTGGGAGGTTAATAAATTACAGTACAGTTATTGACACACTAGTATACTTTCTTTCTTTTTTTTTTTACTTTCCCCCTACAGGATAGTATACTTTCTTATCTCCCCATGATAGGTGTTTGCAAACTACTCTTACCCCCAACTTAGGTCCCCTTCCACCATCAATCACCAGGCCTCCAGTCTCATTCCTACTTTCTTTCCCCAGAGTCCTTTGCTTTGGCACAGTACATGACATTATTTTTCTTCCTGTCATCTGCCCTATGTGGAAAATGGGATAATTGGGATACCCCCATTTTACAGCTGGAGAAACTAAAATTCTGCTCAGTTAGATGCTCCGAACACCCACATGAGATAGGGCTCAATAAGGATAAATGGATGGGATGAGAGGGGTTGGGGTACAGAAAACAAGGGAACAAACCCAGGTCCTGTGAGCATGACCCCACCCTCAGTGTTGGCTTCCACTGTGGTGACAGTGGGCAGGAACCCTGCCAGCCCTGCCTTAAGATAATCATTCTCAAACCCCAATGGGCCCCCAAAACTCACAAACCCAGAGGGGCCACATCCAGCACTAACAAGTTCTCCGCTCCTGGAAAAAGCAGGTCCTGTGTCCTCCCACTGGGACTGAGCTGAAATCACATGTACACAGCACTGTTACACACTCAGTCTTTCCCCAGCCTCCACCTCACATGAGCCTCCCACTGTGGCCCTGGGAACTAAGCAGGAGACCAAAATCCAGCCATTCTGGGAAGGAAAAAGGAATCCCCAGGAAGGTCAGCCCCCCAAAATGGGGATAGACTCAGACCCTCCAGATGCCTGTAAGTCTCAGGCTATTTCTACAGCACCCCCCAGGTCTCACCTCCATCTCCCGCTGCCTGCCCCATTCACCCCAGCTCACCTGCACCAGGCTCAGAGTACTAAGCACAGGATCAGAGCCCGTCTGGGGCAAGGCTTCCTCAAACAGCATCTGCAGCAGCTAAAGTGGAGAAAGGGGTTCCATGGGGATTGAGGAAGGGTTAATATGAAGGGCTGGGAGTTTGTGCACCTGGTTAAACACATACATTACAGTGCACACAAAGCCAGGTTCAAGCCCTCAGTTGCCACCTGCAGGTGGGGAGTTTCATGGGTGATGAAATAGTTCTTTAGGTACTTTCTCTCTCTTTCTATCTCCTACTTCCCTCTCAGTTTCACTCTCTATCCAAAGTAATTAATTAGCTAAGTAATTAATTTTAAAAATAAAGAGACAAAAAGAGGGAAAGAAAGATAATCAATCTACCCTTCAGTATTTTCAGAGTCTGTCTGGCCCTGTGCTCAATGGCTGTAGTCAAGGTGTCTAGGATAGAAATAACCCCAATAGGGATCACAGCGAGCCAGACAAGTGAGCTGTTTGTTAGGGCAGGGGCCTATTACAAACTTCTGAGGCAGCTATTTTGGTTTTCCAAAGCCCCTAAAGCAAATTATTCATGTATATTATTTTACTAATACTCAAAGATTTGATTTATTTATTACATATGAGAGACTTTCACAGGAGACAGAAATGGACAAGCCAGAATACTACTTTGGCACAGGAGGCACTAGGGATCGGAAACCTTAGATATGGAAAGTCTGATGCTCTACCAGTTGAACTATTTCCCTGACTGCATCATCCCTACTCTTGGGCTGCTGGAAAAGTCATGCCATATTTCCTTTGTTTTCCTAAGCAAAAATGTGTCATGACTTTTCCAACAGCCCAATGTTAGCAAGAATAGTGAAAAGCAGAGCACCCTGGATAACTGATCTTTGCCCAAGACCTCACCCCACTAGCTCATCTCCCACTTAACCAGACATCCCACTAGCTGCAGAAACTGATCCTGACAAAATATCCTGGGGTGTGGGGCTGGGTGGTGACACACCCAATTAAGCTCACATAGCATTAAGCACAAGGGCCCACACAAGATCTGAGTTCAAGCCCCCACCCCCCACTTAGAGGGAGGATGCTTCACAAGTAGTGAAGTAGCTATCCTTCTCTCTATCTCCCTCTCTCTCAATTTCTCTCTGTCCTATCTAGAAAAGCCACCTGGAGCAGTGGATACTTAGTGCCAGCCACAGCAATAATCCTGGAGGCAAGAAGAAAGAAAGAGAGAGAGAGAGAGAGACAGACAGAGAGGAAGGCAAGAAGAAAGAGAGAAAGAGAAAGGATGGAAAGAAAGGAAGGAAGGAAGGAAGGAAAGAAAGAAAGAAAGAAAGAAAGAAAGAAAGAAAGAAAGAAAGAAAGAAAGAAAGAAAGAAAGAGAGGAGTCCTGGGGTGCTAGATGAGGGGCACCTAGCCCAACAAGATGGAGAAGGGAAGGTTCTCAGAGGCTTCCTGGAGGAGGCAATATGAGCTATACAACTGGTTGTTCCTCTGGGACTCACCTGAGGCACAAGCCAGGGAGCTTCTTTTTCCCGACCCTGAAGCAGCAGGGCTACACTGTACCCTTGGCCCACGAAGCCCAGTATGGACTGGACCTGTGTGAGCATCTCCTTCTCTGCCTCCTACAGGGAACACAGGCACACCCCTGTCTCCAGGCTGTTCTGAGCAATGGAGTCAGGAGGCCCCTAGGACCCAGGGGCCCAGGGACTCCCAGCCTTGTCCCATCATCCCACAATCACCCTACCTGAGCAGCCTCAGCACCCAGGACTCTGTCAAAGGTGAAGCTCTGTTCCTGTGGGCAGGCTGGGTCAGCAGCTCCCCTCCATCCTACCCTGCCATCACCCGCACTCCTCACACCCCACCTTTACCTGAGTCTCCAGAGTCCCAGGAGGAAGTAGACGCATGCTCTGAGACCCCTCCAGAAGAAGGTTGGGGTGGCAGGCGTCTGGACCTGAAACAGGGAATAGTATATCAACTCTCATTAGGCAAACAGCTCCCAAGACTCCTGAGTGTTGTCTTCAGCCTTTACATGGGAATTCTGACCTCCCAAGAGGCCCTCCTAGGCCACACTGCCTCTGACAATGAATGCACAGGGCTTCCTACCTAATCCTCTCCCCTGCTCTACTTCCACCACCACAGTGAACATGGCCTGTGGGTTTCCAGGGAGATCTGAGGGAGCTGAGCTACCCTGGCCCAAGCCAGCACCTGTGCTTACTGCCAGCCCACACTCCCTGGCCTCCAGGCTTCTCAGATTCCCCTCAATAATTCAAGTCTCTGATATGTATGCCCTGAGTAAGGCATCTAAATAATAACATAACAAGGGAGGTGACAGTCTCTTCTTTCTCAGGGACTCAGAACATTATACAGGATTCATTTCCTCTTCTGAAAAATGCCAAACATACATAGCTGTGGGAATAGTGTAATGAAGCTTCAGGCACCTAGCTTCAGTGACTGTCAACAATTATGCCTAGTCTTACTTCTGTTCCCATCCCTACTCCCAGTGGATTCTTTTGAAGCAGTTCCCAGACATTGTTATTCCATCCATACTCATTTCAGTATTTATTTACAAAAGCTAACCATACTTATAAAAGCAGCTCTGTTGAGATATGATTCATATATAATACATTCATTCAAAAGTCATATTTCTGTTGTTTTTAGTATGTTTGCCCATCTGTGTGACTAGTACCACAGTTAATTTTGGAACATTTTCCATTATTTTACGAAGAACTTTGGCTCTTCTTACAATTTTACTATTTGTTTATTTTTGCCTCCAGGGTTATTGCTGGGCTCGGTGCCTGCACTACGAATCCACTGCTCCTGGAGGCCATTTTCCCCATTTTGTTGCCATTGTTGTTGTTATTGTTGCCATTGCTGTTGTTGGCTAGGACAGAGAGAAATGAAGAGAGGAGGGGAAGACAGAGAAGGGGAGAGAAAAACAGACCTGCTTCACCACAAGCGACTCCCCTGCAGGCGCGGAGCCTGTGGCTAGAATCATGATCCTTGCGCCAGTCCTTGTGCTTCCTATCACAGTTCTCAGAAAATCACAAGACTTCCCTTCCTTTAGAAATGGGTTTGACAGCCTGGCTAGGGAGACAGTATAGTAGTTATGCAAATGACGTTCATGTCTGAGGCTACAGGGCCCCAGATTCAAATCCCAGCCAACAGCAACCATCATAAGATAGAGCTCAGCAGTACTTTGGTCTCTTTCTGTCTCTCTCTCTCTTTTTTTAGATTTTATTTATTTATTTATTTATTTATTTATTTATTGCTCCCAGGGTTATTTCTGGCTGGGGCTCAGTGCCTGCACTATGAATCCACTGCTCCTGGAGGCTATTTTCCCCCTTTTGTTTTCCCTTTTGTTACCCTTGTTGTTTATCGTTGCTGTTGTTAATATTATTGTTGTTATTGCTGTCGTTGTTGGATAGGACAGAGAGAAATCAAGAGAGAATGGGAAGACGGGGAGAGAAAGATAGACACCTGCAGACCTGCTTCATCGCTTACAGGTGGGGGGGGGACTGGAACCAGATTTCCTTTTGCCCATCTTTGCGCTTCGCGCCACATGCACTTACCCCCCCCCACCTACCGCACGCCCCCGATTTTATTTATTTATTAATGAGAAAGATAGAAGGATAGAAAGAAAGAACCAGACGTTACTCTGGTGGTACACGTGCTGCTGGGTAGTGAACTTGGGACCTCATGCTTGAGGGTCCAATGCTTTATCCCCTGAGCCACCTCCCAGATCACTTATCTATCTTATTAAAAATAAGTAAGTAGGGAGTTGGGCGGTAGCCCAGCAGGTTAAGTGCACGCTGCGCAAAGCGCAAGGACTGGCGGAAAGATCCCAGTTCAAGCCCCACCTGCAGGGGAGTTGGTTCACAAGCAGTGAAGCAGGTCTACAGGTGTCTATCTTTCTCTCTCCATCTCCGTCTTCCCCTCCTCTCTCCATTTCTCTGTCCTACCCAACAACAATGACATCAGTAACAACAACAATAATAACTACAACAACAATAAAAGCCAACAAGGAGAACAAAAGAAAAAATAAATATAAAAAATGGTTTGTTTTTTTTTAAGTAAGTAAGTAAGTAAATTAAAGAAATGGGTATGATATTCTCAAGTTCAGGGGTTCCCAACCCCTTACTCTATTTACTTTCAGGTATTCTCACAATTCTTGTAGATGCCATAATTCTCTAGATCTTACTCAGGAAAGCATTGTATTTATTGTTTCTAATACCAGGTCACTTTGACACCAACTGGGTATCCTACAATTCAACGCAATTCTAGGCCAGCAAAATACCTCACTTGAATAGTGCTCTGCTTTGCCATCTTTGCAACCCAGATTCAAGCCCAGCCCCCACAGCATTGAAGGAAGCCTCAGTGCTGTAGTCTCTTTCATGTTCTCTCTGACTCTCTGCCTCTATCTTTTTATTTTTTAAAAATATTTATTTATTCCCTTTTGTTGCCCTTGTTTTATTGTTGTTGTAGTTATTATTGTTGTTGTTGTTGATGATGTCGTCGTTGTTGGATAAGACAGAGAAATGGAGAGAAGAGGGAAAGACAGAGAAGGGGAGAGAAAGAGAGACCTGCTTCACCGCTTGTGAAGCGACGCCCCTGCAGGTGGGTAACCAGGGGCTCGAACCCGAATCCTTATGCTGGTCCTTTCGCTTTGCGCCATGTGTGCTTAACCCGCAGCGCTACCACTCGACTCCTTATCTTTTTTATTTTTAATTGCCACTAGGATTATCATTAGGGGCTCAATACCTGCACAATAATGAATACATCACTCCCAGAGGCATTTTTAAACATTTATTTCATAGCATAGAGAGAGATTGAAAGGGGAGGGGGAAGATAGAGACAGAGAGAGGGGCCAGGCAGTGGTGTGCCTAGTTAAGTGCTCACATTACAATGTGCAAGGACCCAAGTTCAAGCCCCTGGTCCCCACCTACAGGGAGGAAATTTCAAAAGTGGTGAAGCAGGTCTGCAGCTGTCTCCCTCTCTATCTCCCTCTCTATCTCCCTCTCCACTCTCTATTTCTCTGTCTCTATCCAAATATATATATATATATTCCAGGAGATGGAACAGTGAATAAAGCACTGAACTCTCAAGCATGAGGTCCCAAGTTCAATCCCCAGCAGCACATGTTCCAGAACAATGCCTGGTTCTTTCTCTCTCTCCTCCTATCTTTCCCAATAAATACATCTTTTTTTAAATAAATAAATAAATGTAAAAAAAGAGAGAGAGCCCTGCAGTACTTGTTTCACCACTCGTGAAGCTTCTCCACTGAAGGTAAGGAGCAAGAGCTTGAATACTGAGTTCTTGTGCTTGGTAATTCATGCACTTAAGCAAGTGCACTGCCACTCAGCCCC
This sequence comes from Erinaceus europaeus, assembly GCF_950295315.1. Classification (NCBI taxonomy): domain Eukaryota; kingdom Metazoa; phylum Chordata; class Mammalia; order Eulipotyphla; family Erinaceidae; genus Erinaceus; species Erinaceus europaeus. Next base: position 45,604,454 of record NC_080163.1, read on the forward strand.
TTCTCTGCCTCTATCTTAAAAAAAAAAAAAAAATCACCAATCATAGTGCTGATTACTGAAGTTAGTATCAGACCCCACAAGTTAAAATACAAGATCCTTGACATGACACCAACTCTTATTTCAGACGGGGTTCTCAGTGAGTTCCATGCCCATCCCTGAAGTTCAGGTATTCTATTTATTTATTTATTTATTCACTTTTGTTGCCTTTGTTTTATTGTAGTTATTATTGTTGTTGTTATTGATGTCATCGTTGTTGGATAGGACAGAGAGAAATGGAGAGAGGAGAAGACAGAGAGAGGAGAGAAAGACACCTGCAGACCTGCTTCACCACTTGTGAAGTGACTTCCCTGCAGGTGGGGAGCTGGGGCTGGAACCTGGATCCTTATGCCAGTCCTTGCACTTTGCACCACGTGCACTTAACCCACTGTGCTACTGCCCGACTCCCTGGGTTCAGATATTCTTAGGACAGCTCACAGAACCTGGGAAAGTACTCTTTTTCTAATTGCTTTTTTATTATGAGAGATGAAAATATGAAGATGGATTTGCACAGAAGGCAATGTCTATAAGGGTTCTCCGGGCAGGAGCTCCTGTCCATGTGGTGTGGAGTGTGACAGCTTCTGACACATGAAAACGTGGACCCACCAGAAAACTCCTGCAACCTCACTGTCCAGAGTTTTTAACTGAGATTTTCTTATGTAGGAAAATACTAAATCTAAATCTAGTTCTATAATCACAAGGTCAGTTTACCTGGCAAGCAAACTCCTAAATGAAGTTACCTAGGAACCCAAAACTCACCTAATAGCATAACAGATATTATTATTATTTTTTATTTTTAATTTCTTTATTGGGGGATTAATGTTTTACATTTCACAGTAAATACAATAGCATGTACATGCATAATAATTCTCAGTTTTCAATACAACCCTCACTAGGTCCTTTGTCATCCTTTTGGACCATTACAGAGATTCTTAACACTCTGGAAATTCCAAGGGAAATTCCACTGGCAAGAAAGGCCAGATATGCTATTTAAAAAAAAAAGTGGGAGTCGGGCGGTAGCGCAGCGGGTTAGGCTCACTTGGCTCGAAGTGCAAGAACCGCACAATGTTCTCAGTTGGAGCCTCCAGCTCCCCACCTGCAGAGGAGTCACTTCACAAGCGGTGAAGTAGGCCTGCAGGTGTCTATCTTTCTCTCCCCCTCTCTGTCTTCTCTCTCCATTTCTCTCTGTACTATCCAACAACAACTACATCAACAACAACAATAATAATAACCACAACAATAAAACAAGGGCAACAAAAGGGAATAAATAATTTTTTTTTTAAACTCCCTCTTTTAAAAAACATTATTTAGTGGTCTGGGAGGTGGCGCAGTGGCTAAGGCACTAGACTATCAAGCATGAAGTCCTGAGTTCAATCCCCCGCAGTACATGTACCAGGGTGCTGTCTGGTTCTTTCTTTCTCTCCTCCTATCTTTCTCATTAATAAACACAATTTTTAAAAAAAACAAACATAATTTAGGGAGTCAGGTGGTAGCGCAGGGGGTTAAGCACACGTGACTCAAAGCGCAAGGCCCGGCTTAAGGAGCCGGTTAGAGTCCCCGGCTTCCTATCTGTAGGGGAGTTGCTTGACAAATGGTGAAGCAGGTCTACAGGTGTCTATCTTTGATGAAGCAGGTCTACAGATGTCTATCTTTCTCTTCCCCTCTCTGTCTTACCCGCCTCTCTCCATTTCTCTCTGTCTTGTCTAACAACGACGACATCAATAACAACAACAACAATAACTACAACAACAATAAAAAAACAAGGGCAACAAAAGGGAAAAATAAATAAATCAATATAAAAAATTAAAAATTAAAAAAAGAATACAAAAAATACAGTTAAAACATTTATTGGGAGTCGGGCGGTAGCGCAGCGGGTTAAGCGTATGTGGCGCAAAGTGCAAAGACCCGCATAAGGATCCCAGTTTGAGCCCCCGCTCCCCACCTGCAGGGGAGTCGCTTCACAAGCAGCGACGCAGGTCTGCAGGTGTCTTATCTTTATCTCCCCCTCTCTGTATTCCCCTCCTCTCTCCACTTCTCTCTGTCCTATCCAACAACAAAGACATCAATAACAACAACTATAACAATAAAACAAGGGCAACAAAAGGGAACAAATAAATATTTACAAAATCTTTAAATAAAAAACATTATTTATTATTGGATTGGATAGAGACAGAGAGAAATTGAGAGAGGAGGGGGAGATACAAAGGGAGAGAGAGAGAGAGAGACAGCTGCAGCACTGCTTCACCACTCATGAAGTTTTCCTCCTGCGGGTAGGGACCAGGGGCTTGAACCTGCGTCCTTGTGCACTGTAGTATGTGTGCTTAACCAGGTGTGCCACCGCCTGGCCCCTCTCTCATGGTTTTTCTCTCTCTCTCTCTCCTTATTCCTCTCTATCCCACTTCCCTCTCAATTTCCCTCTGTCCCATCAAATTAATTAGCTAATTAAATATTAAAAACAAACCAAAAACCTTTTGTAATAAAAACATCAAGCATACTCAAAATAGAATGGAATTTCTTTAGCCAGATAAAGGACATTAGTGGCCACAGTTAACATATTCAGTAGTGACTTAAAACTTTTCCTTTAATCAGAAAAGAAAACACAAGTAGAACCTGAGCTGGAATTGCACCAAAGTAAAAGACTCTGGGGTGGGTGGGTGGGGAGAATACAGATCCAAGAAGGATGACAGAGGACCTAGTGGGGGTTGTATTGTTATATGGAAAACTGGAAAATGTTATGCATGTACAAACTATTGTATTTACTGTCAAATGTAAAACATTAATTCCCCAATAAAGAAATTTTAAAAAGCCTTTCCCTTTAATATCAGGAATAAATCAAAAACATCTAATTTCAGCACTGCTATCACCATTGATCTGGGTCTTTCTTAAAGCAATTAGGCAAGAAAAAATATAAAAATCAACAAAAATAGAAAAAATAACAAAATTATGTTTGCTAATGACATAATTCTATACATAGAATGTTCTTTTGACCAGAGCACTGCTCAGCTCCAGCTTATGGTGGTGCTGGGGACTGAATCTGGGATCTCAGAGTCTCAAGCATGAAAGACTTTTGCATAAGCATTATGCGATTTCTCCAGCCCCTACATAGAATGTTCTATAGAATCTACACACACGGGAGTCGGGAAGTAGCACAGCAGGTTAAGCGCAGGTGGTGCAAAGGTCAAGGACTGGTATAAGGCTCCCAGTTCAAGCCCCTGGCTCCCCACCTGTAGGGGAGTTGCTTCACAGGCAGTGAAGCAGGCCTGCAGGTGTCTTTCCCCGTCTCTGTCTGTCTTCCCCTCCTCTCTCCATTTCTCTCTGTCCTATCCAACAACGACGACATCAATAATAACTGCAACAATGGAAAACAAGGGCAACAAAAGGGAAAATAAAGAAGTATTCTTAAAAATTTTTTTTAAAAATACACACACACACACACCAATATAGGTGTACACTTATGTTCATAGCAGCACTATTTGTAATAGCCAAAATTTGGAAGCAACCCAGGCATCCAACAACAGATGAGTGGCTGAGCAAGTTGTAGTATAACACAATGGAATACTACTCATACTATTAAATGGTAAATTCACCTTCTTCACCCCATCTTGGATGGAGCTTGAAGGATGGTAAGTGAGATCAGCCAGAAAGAGAAGGATGAATATGGGATGATCTCACTCATAGACGGAAGTTGAAAAACAGGATCAGAAGGGAAAACACTAAGCAGCACTTGGACTGGGGTTGGGGTATTGCACCAAAGTAAAAGATTCTGGGTTTGGTTGAGGTTCAGATCCTGGAGCATGACGGCAGAGGAGGACCTAGTGGGGGTTGTATTGTTATGGGTAAAACTGAGAAATGTTATAAATGCACAAACTATTGTATTTTACTGTCAACTGTAAGCCATTAATCCCCCAATAAAGAAATTAGAAAAAAAGAAAAGAAAAAGAAGAAATAAGAAAGGAAGAAATAAAAAGAAAGAAAACTACTGTGCCTAGTTAAAAATTCAGCAAATTTCCAGGGTATAAGATTAACAAATATCAGCTGTCATAGTCCAGGAGGAAGCAGAGTGGTAGAGCTCAGGACTTGCAGGTAGGAGATCATTCTTTTCCTGGTCCCTGTCATAAAAGTAAATAGTTTATTTAAAAAAAAAAAAAAGCTGTGGTCTGGGAGGTCGCACAATGTATAAGACATTGGATTCTCAAGCATGAGGTCCCAAGTTCAATCCCCAGCAGATGTACCAGTGTACATGTACTGTTTTGTCTCTCCTTCCTTCTATTGTTGTCATTAATAAGTAAATAAAACATTTTTTCCATTTTATTAGATAGGACAGAGAGAAATTGAGAGAGGAAGGGAGACAAAGAGGGAGAAAGGCACCTGCAGACCTGCTTCACTGCTTGTGAAAGCTTCCCCCCTGCAGGCGGGGAGCCAGGGGCTCGAACTGAGATCCTTGAGCTTTGTGCCATGTGCGCTTAACCCAGTGCACCACCGCCCAGTCCCCAGTAAAACTTTTTTTTTTAATTTGTTTATTGGCAGCTTAATGGTTTATAGTTGACAGTAAAATACAATAGTTTGTATATACATAACATTTCTCAGTTTTCCACATAAAAATTCAACCCCCACTAGGTCCTCCTCTGCCATCATGTTCCAGAACCTGAGCCGTCCCCCACCCCAGAGTCTTTTACTTTGGTGCAATACATCAGAATAAAACGTTAAAAAAAAAAAAAAAAAAACCTCCTATGCTTACCCCACACTAATCAACACTAAATATTAGGGATTAAATTCATATTGTTACTATTGCTCTGCAAGGTGTATAAATGCTACACTAAATGTAGATGATTAAACAGGTATGTTCCACATGGATGGAACTGAAAAGGGTCATGGTGAGTGAAATAAAAGAAAAAGGACAAATAACAGATACTCTCACTCATGACCTAATAACACAATACTTGGTGAAACCTAAGTGGACTCTGGTCTATGGCATCAGATCTGGGGACTCAGAAGAAGGGGGTGGAGAATGCTAAAGGGGGTTGGGAGTGTAGTGTCATACAAGAAGGATGGCTTGTGAAGAGTGAGGTACACTGATAACCTATCTTGGGGAAATATGGAACTGTACTCCTATGACAACAATCCTATAAACCAACATTTCCTCAACCAAGTGATAACTGAAGTTGAAATAAATAAATAGATGTGATCCTTTTCGCTGTAATGGCTCTATAATGAAAAATAGGAAGTGGTTTGTGAAAAAGAGCATATCTGGGGCCAGGCAGTGACACATCTTGTTGAACACACATGTTACAGTACAAAAGGACGCAGGTTCAAGCCCCCTGGTCCCCACCTACAGGGGGAAAGGTTCATGACTGGAGAAGCAGGACTGTAGGTGTCTATCTCTTCCCCTCTCTATCTCTTCTCTCCCCCTCAATCTCTCTGTCTCTATCCAATAGTAAATAAATAATATTTTAAAAAGAGAGGGAAACACCACAGGAACACTTGATCTTTAAATTTCTGGAGTATTGTCACATTTTCTCTTATGATTTTAATTCCCTGCATTTTTCTTTCTTTTCTCTTCTTCTCTTCCTCCCCCTCCCCCTGCCCCCACCCCCCTCCTTCTTCTCTGAGTTGGTTTAATTCCAAGTGGTACAGAACAGATGGAAAAGTACACCTTGGCAGAGTTCTGAACAGGGCTATTTTGACCTCACAGCTAAGATAGTAAAGGCTGAATGAGAAGAAATGAAGAGAAGATGAACCACTGTGTGATTTATTTCATTATTGTTATTATTTTTTTTTTAATATTTATTTTATTTATTTATTTATTCCCTTTTGTTGCCCTTGTTGTTTTATTGTTGTAGTTATTATTGTTGTTGTCGTTGTTGGATAGGACAGAGAGAAATGGAGAGAGGAGGGGAAGACAGAGAGGAGGAGAGAAAGATAGACACCTGCAGACCTGCTTCACCGCTTGTGAAGTGACTCCGCTGCAGGTGGGGAGCCAGGGTTCGAACCGGGATCCTTATGCCGGTGCTTGTGCTTTGCGCCACCTGCGCTTAACCCGCTGCACTACAGCCCGACTCCCTATTGTTATTATTTTTACAAAAGTTTTTTCTTAAATTTACAGTAGGTTCCAAGAGATTTCATTCTGACTATTGGTGGCAGCTGATGTTATAACAGGGAATCCAGATGTTTGAAAACAGGAATGGAAATAAGGTTCACAATTGCCTCAGGCACAACAAAATTCTTGCATTTTTTTTCCTAGATTTCATAGTTCCTCCTGTGACCTGGGTTACTTCCCCCTTGACCTTTGACCTTCACTTTATTGATAGTTTCAAGATTTTTTTTCTGCTCTTCTTTCTGTTTCTCATGGAATGCCAACTCCTTGGCCTCCTTCTTGGGCTATTTCAGGGGCTTCTTATCAACTTTGCAGCCAGTTATGGTTCCTACAACTCTCCAGATGGTGCCAGCTCAGTTCCCTTTCTTCTTACTTGTGCTAAAGATTTGTCAATTTTCATGATGGGCCTAGACCTCGAATAAATCTCCCTCTCCAATGTCACTGGTCATTCCTAGCAGGAACAACATAATAAGACCCATTTGTGGACCCCCATAGGACCTTGCACTCAACTTGGATCAACAATGGTAGAGAATGTTCCATCCTCCCTTCAGAGGCTGGACAATATACTCTATGCTACACCTGAGGAAGATGGGTCCTGATATTGGGGCAGCTTGGAATGTTCCTACTTATGACCACAGAATGTGAGCTCAGATCTACAGGGATGCAGAGGTCACAAAGGCTCCTAAGCTGAATATGGGCCCCAGATCACATCAAATCAGTGGTGTTTACAGTTAACAATATTTATACACTTTTCCCATATTTGGGAGCTACTCTCTTCCCTGATCCAGCTTTCTGGTCCTTATGCCAGCCATGACATCACCTCCCCAGACAATAATTAGGATCCACCTGCATATCAGATTTCAGGCTCAGGAAAAAAATTTAAAAAAACAAAAAAACACTAGTATAGCCACAGGCCCATTGAAATATAACTAAAATATGCCTACTAGCTAGCTATAAAATGGAGGGCCCCCAACTCTTCATCTGCACTATTCCAGCCTTTAGGTCCATGTCAACAGTTTGTTTGGCTTTGTATGTTAACTCTCTTTCTGGCCACCAGGTTCCAGATGCTAACATGATGCCAACCAGACTTCCCTGGACAGACAACCCCACCAATGTGTCCTGGAGCTCTGACTCCCCAGAGCCCTTCCCCACTAGGGAAAGAGAAAGACAGGCTGGGAGTATGGATCGACCTGTCAACATCCAGGCTGGGAGTATGGATCAACCTGTCAACACCCATGTTCAGCGGGGAAGCAATTACAGAAGTCAGACCTTCCACCTTCAGCATCCCACAATGACCTTGGGTCCATACTCCCAGAGGGTTAAAGAATAGGAAAGCTGGGAGTTGGGCGGTAGTACAGCAGGTTAAGCGCATATGGCTCAAAGTGCAAGGACCAGCATAAGGATCCCTGTTTGAGACCCCAGCTCCCCACCTGCAGGGGAGTAGCTTCACAGGCAGTGAAGCAGGTCTGCAGGTGTCTTTCTCTCCCCCTACTGTCTTCCCCTCCTCTCTCCATTTTTGTCTGTCCTATCCAACAACGACGACAACAAGAATAACTACAAAAAAAAGGGCAGCAAAAGGGAATAAATAAATAAATATTTACAAAAAAGAATAGGAAAGCTATCAGGGGAGGGGATGGGATACAGAGTTCTGGTGGTGGGAACTGTGTGAAGTTGTACCCCTCTTATCCTATGGTTTAGTCAGTGCTTCCTTTTTATAAATAAAAAATTAAATAAAAAAATGGGTGGCAGGTGGTAGCACACCTGGTTAAGTGCACACACTACAGTGCACAAGGACCTGGGTTCAAGCCCCTGGTCTCCACCTACAGGGGAAGCTACATGAGTGGTGAAGCAGGGCTGCAGGTGTCTCTGTGTCTCTCCCTCTCTGTCTCCCCTCCCCTCTCAATTTCTCTCTGTCTCTATCCAATAATAAATAAATTAATTTTTTTTCCTCCAGGGTTATTGCTGGGCTCGGTGCCTGCACCATGAATCCACCGCTCCTGGAGGCCATTTTTCCCCCTTTTTGTTGCCCTAGTTGTTGCAGCCTCGTTGCGGTTATTATTGCCATTGTTGACGTTGCTTTGTTGTTGGATAGGACAGAGAGAAATGGTGAGAGGAGAGGAAGACAGAGAGAGGGGGAGAGAAAGATAGACACCTGCAGACCTGCTTCACCGCCCGTGAAGCGACTCCCCTGCAGGTGGGGAGCTGGGGGCTCGAACCGGAATCCTTTCGCCGGTCCCTGCGCTTTGCGCCACGTGCGCTTAACCCACTGCGCCACCGCCCGACCCCCTAATAAATAAAATTTTTAAAAATTTGTCAATTTATTTGATCTTTTGAAAAAATCCATCTTTTGACTTTATAATTTTAAATATTTTATTTTATTTTATCCTTATTTTATTTGTGTCTACTCTATTTTCTTTATTTTTCCTGGTTTTTGCTGCCTTTGGATTTAGCTTGTTCCTCTTTTCTAGTTTCTTAAGTTGTAAAGTTAGGGTGTTGATTTGAGGGTTTTTTCATCTGTTTTTAAGTACTTTTTAATTCCTGGTTTTTTAATTTTATTATTTATTTACTTTTTGGATAAAGTCAGAGAGATATTGAGAGGGAGGCTGGGAAGGTCAAGAGGGAGAGACACTTGCAGCACTGCTTCATAGTGCTTTCAAAGTTTCTCCCTTTGCAAGGGTGGACCAGCGGTTTGAACCTGGGTCCCTGTGCATGGTAATATGTGTGTGTTCTACTGGGTGAACCACTATCAGCCCAAATTTGTCATTTTTAAAAATATACCTATTTTATTTACTACATATGAGAGAGTTTCACATGAGGCAGAGAAAGGAAGAGAGATGTGCGTGCTTTACTGGGTACACCGCCACGTGACCCTTGGGACTCCGTGTCTTTAACACTTTAGTAGTCACTACACCGCTTCCTCGGCTACAGTGAATTTTTCTTTAAAGATTTTTTAGATGTTATTTTAAAATATTTATATTTATTACATATTGGAAAGTGTTTCATGTGCATCAGAGAGAAGAAGAGAAAGGGAGAGAAAGCAGAGCACCATACCAGTTCCAGGGATCAAACCTGGAGCCTCAAGCAAGGAAGTCCAATATTATGCCATTTAAGTCATTTCTCCAGCCACAAAATGATTTTTAATTTATTATTATCTTTATTCTGGACTTCCTCTCTCTTCTCCGCGGTTCAGCCCGACACCTGACCACAACAACAACAATTTATTAGAGACAGCAAGAAATTGAGAGAGGAGGGGGTGATAGGGAGAGACAGAGAGATACCTGCAGCCCTGCTTCACCACTCATGAAGCTTCCCCTGTAGGTGGGGACCAGGGGCTTGAACCCAGGTCCTTGTGCACTGTAGTGTGTGCACTTAACCAAGTGCACTACCACCCACTCCCCAAAATAATTTTTTAATGTTTACTTTATTAGTGAGAATGGAGGAAAGAGAAAGAGAACCAGATTATCATTCTGGCTTATGTAATGGCAAGTGTCAAACTCAGGATCTTATGCTTAAGCTCTTATGCTTAACACTTTATCCACTGTGCCACTTCCCAGACAGCAAAATAATTTTTCATTAAATGAGTTAGAGGAGTATTGACATCTGAATATTAATATCCAGACTGTGGACATGGATCAATATATCAGAGCATAGGGCTTGCATGCTTGAGACCCCAGGTTGAATCCCCCAGCTCTAAAGCAAACACACAAATTGGAGACCTGGGATATGGTTCACCTGGCAAAGCACACTCTTTTTTTTTTCCTTGTTTTATGAGACTTTTTATTGGGAGGCTAATGGGTTTACAGTACAGCTGTGGCACATGGGTATAATTACTCATTTCACCAAGATAAATGTCTGCAAAACACTCCCACTCCCATATTGGGTCCACCATCATGTACCAGGACCTAAAAGACCCTCCTCCCTTCACCCCCCTTTCTGCCCTCCTTCCTCAGAGTTCTTTGCTTTGATGCAATACCCCACCAGTCCAAGTTTTACTTTGTGTTTCTCCTTCTGTGCTTGTGTCTTAAGTTGTGCCCATGGGTGTGATGATCCTAAGTTCATCCTTCTCTTTCTGGTACGCTTCATTTGATATAGTTCCTTCAAGCTCCATTCAAGATGAGGTGAAGAAGGTGATGGCATTTTTAATAGCTGAGTAGTATTCCTTTGTGTGCACACTCTTTGCTATATGCAAGGACCACAGTGTGAGTCCCATCCTCCATATGGCAGAAACTTCATAGGGTCAGCTGCATGAACAGTGGAGTGGTCTATGTTTCTCTATCTCACCTTCTTTGTCTCTCATTCTCTCTATATATACGTATACACATACACATACATATATATGTGGTGGTGGTGGAATCAATCATGCAGGTGCAAAGTGCCAGCAAAAACCATGGGCTTCTTGAATCTTTATGTCTTTGATGTTGTCTAGACTAGAGAAGTTTTCAGCTATTATAGCCTGAAGAATGCTTTCTTCCTCTCCCTCTCTTTCTTCCTCCCTCTGGTAAACCTATAATGCGTATATTGTTTCTTTTGAAGTCATCCCATAGGTCTCTGTTGTTGTTTTCAGCATCTCTTAATCTCTTTTTGAGATCTCTTACTTCTTTTTTAGTTGTCTCTAGTTCATCCTCGATCTTGCTAATTCTGTCTTCAGCCTCATGGATTCTATTCTCTCTGCCCTCTACTGATTTCTGGAGTTCATCTATTTTATTAGCCTGTTCTGATACTGTTTTAGCTTGTTAAGCTAGTTGTGTTCTTAGCTCAGCTATTTCAGCTTTCAGCTCTCTAATAACCTTGAGACAGTGTTTTCTTCCAGAGTCTCATTTGTTGTTCCTGTATTTCTGATTACAATTCTTTCAAACCCTTTACTCACTCCTGTGATTATTTCCTTAGCTAGTGTTTGGATGTTGAACTCGTTATTTTGTGCTTCATCCTTTGGGGGGCTTTTAGCTGGACTGTTGTCCTGGTTCGTTTCTCCATTATTTCTTCTTGTTGGTTTAACCATTTTTTATATTATGTTATGAGTTCCCTCTCTCAGTACTTTTCAAATTACTGATCACTATTTCCTGGATTGACTTGTGTCTAAGTAAGGTAATTAAAGGGTTCACAGTGGTGGAAGTTAACAGTTGTTTCAATAATATTTTAATCCCTGAGTTGGAGCTCAGTGGTTTAAAAGCCTCTTTTTCTTTTTCTTCCCTGTAGGCTATGGGAGCCTGAGGGCTTCTAAACTACAAATAGGCTTCTTAGCTTAATCACTGACTCCTGAGCAAGAGATAAGTCAGGGTGTGGCAGAGATAGTCCAGTGGTTATGCAAAGAGACTTTCACAGCCCCACAGCTATGCCACCAAGGTAGAGGTCTTCTGAGTTTCCTGGTTAGATCTCTGTCCCCTGGTGTCCCTCCCTGCTGCTGCTCCAGATTCTGAGGGCAGTAGCAATGGAGACTCAGAGTTGCACTTGGTGAGTCTCCGGGGAGTCTTCTCCTCCCCTCAGCTGTCCCCTTGTTGGCGGAACAGACTGGAGGTGGTGTCTCAACTGACAAACTGCCGGACTGCTACCAGCCACTTAATCTCTCCCTAGGCTCCTCTCTGTCACCAGCCACACGTATTTGCACTCACCGGTGATTTGGTGGGTTCCTGTAGTCATTCCAGTCCTGTCTTGTTTTGGTCCCAGGTGGTCTCCTTTGGTATTCCTAGTTGATACTAGAGAGGAGAGGAGAGGAAAGAGATCTGCTGCTGCTTGTAGCCCCGCCTCCGGAAGTCTCCACAGGTATCTATTTTTCTTTCTTTTTTTTTTAAATTTATTTCTTTATTGGGGAATTAATGTTTTACATTCAACAGTAAATACAATAGTTTGTACATGCATAACATTCCCCAGTTTCCTATTTAACAATACAACCCCAACTATGTCATTTATCATCCTTCATGGACCTGTATTCTCCCCACCCACCCACCCACCCCAGAGTGTTTTACTTTGGTGCAATACGCCAATTCCATTTCAGGTTCTTGCGTTTTCTTTTCTGATCCTGTTTTTCAATTTCTGCCTGAGAGTGATATCATCCCATATTCATCCTTTTGACTTATTTCACTCAACATGATTTTTTCAAGGTCCATCCAAGATGGGCTTCTTCTTCTAGCGTTTGCCCTTCTTCCGTAGCCAGTCAACAGCATCAGGTTGAGCCTGATGTAAAATTTTGAGACCTCCTTTGAATCTGGAGAGGTGGCAGTTGTTGACTATGTGGGTCATAGTCTGTCTGTAGCCGCAGGGGCAGTTCGGGTCGTCTCTGGCTCCCCAGCGATGGAACATAGTGGCGCACTGGCCATGGCCTGTTCAATAGCGATTGAGGAGGGCCCAATCATAACGTGCTAGGTCAAAGCCGGGTTGACGCTTACAGGGGTCTGTGATGAGGTGTTTGTTCTTTACCTCAGCTGACTGCCAACTCTGTTTCCAAGAGTCTGGAACAGAGAAGTTCAGTGTAGGCGTAGGGGACCAAATTGGGTGACGAGACGTCAAGCGTTGGACAGGGTGGGCGAAGATATCCTTGTATATTGGCAGGTCCGGTCGAGCGTAGACGTGGGAAATGAATTTAGATGATGCCGCATCCCGACGAATATCTGGCGGGGCGATGTTGCTAAGAACTGGCAGCCATGGAACCGGGGTGGAATGGATGGTTCCAGAAATTATCCTCATGGAGGAATATAATTTGGAATCGATCAAGTGGACATGGGGGCTACGGAACCATACTGGGGCACAGTATTCTGCAGTGGAATAGCATAATGCCAGAGATGATGATCGTAGTGTGGAAGCGCTCGCGCCCCATGAGGAGCTGGCCAGTCTTGCAATGATGTTATTCCTCGCGCCCACCTTTGCTGCAGTTTTTATGAGATGTTCGTGAAATGACAGAGTGCGATCGAGAGTAACGCCAAGATAGACTGGCTGGGCTTCATGCCAGATTCTTGTATCGTCAAGCTGCACATTAAGCTCACGCAAGGCTGAGGCATGGTGTAGATGGAAAATAGATGATACAGTTTTTGCAGTGCTAGGGATTAGTCGCCATTTTTTACAGTAATCAGATATCAGAGACATGTCTTTCGTGAGTGTTTCCTCAAGGATGTCAAACTTGGATGCCTGAGTTGCACAGGAGATGTCATCGGCGTAGATGAACTTCCTTGAAGAAGTTTCTGGGAGGTCATTGATGTAAATATTAAATAGCGTAGGAGCCAGAACAGAGCCCTGGGGGAGGCCACTTGAGACAAGTCTCCATCTGCTAGACTTGTCACCCAGATGCACCCGGAATCTTCTGTTTTGGAGAAGAAACGATATAGTGTTGGCCACCCATGGAGGCAGGCATCTTGAGATCTTGACTAGGAGACCACGGTGCCAGACCGTATCATAGGCTGCTGTGAGATCAAGATTGGCTGAAAATGGTGAAGTCACCATTTTTTACAGCTGAATAGTATTCCATTGTGTATATATACCACAACTTGCTCAGCCACTCATCTGTTGTTGGACACCTGGGTTGCTTCCAGGTTTTGGCTACTACAAATTGTGCTGTCAAGAACATATGTGTACACAGATCTTTTTGGATGGATGTGTTGGGTTCCTTAGCATATATCCCCAGGAGAGGAATTGCAGGTCATAGGGTAGGTCCATTTCTAGCCTTCTGAGAGTTCTCCAGACTGTTCTCCATAGAGGTTGGACCAATTTACATTCCCACCAGCAGTGCAGGAGGGTTCCTTTGACCCCACACTCTCTCCTGCATTTGCTGCTGTTACCTTTTCTGATGTATGACATTCTCACAGGAGTGAAGTGATATCTCATTGTTGTCTTGATTTGCATTTCTCTGACAATCAGAGACTTGGAGCATTTTTTCATGTGTTTCTCGGCCTTTTGGATCTCTTCTGTGGTGAATATTCTGTCCAAGTCCTCCCCCCATTTTTGGATGGGGTTATTTGTTGTCTTGTTGTTGAGTTTGGCAAGCTCTTTATATATGTTGGTTATTAAACTCTTGTCTGATGTATGGCATGTAAAGATCTTCTCCCATTCTGTGAGGGGTCTCTTGGTTTGGGTAGTGGTTTCTTTTGCTGTGAAGAAGCTTTTTAATTTGATGTAGTCCCATAGGTTTATACTTGCCTTAGTCTTCTTTGTAATTGGAGTCGTTTCATTGAAAATGTCTTTAACATTTATGCAGAAAAGAGTTCTGCCAATATTTTCCTCTAAGTATTTGATAGTTTGTGGTCTAACATCTAAGTCCTTGATCCACTTGGAATTTACTTTTGTATTTGGTGAAATACAGTGATTCAGTTTCATTCTTCTGCATGTTTCAACCCATTTTTTCCAACACCATTTGTTGAAGACACTCTGCTTTCCCCGTGTAATAGTCTGGCCCCCTTTGTCAAAGATAAGATGTCCATAGGTGTGGGGCCTCATTTCTGGGCTCTCAATTCTATTCCACGTTTTTATTTCATTTGGGAGTTGTCCACTGCAAGTGTAAATAGATCAACAAATTTTATATATTGATCTTGTATCTTGCAACTTTACAGAGACTGATTAGTTCTGATATATTTTACGGAGTCGACAAAAGTTTTTTGTTTTGTTTTCCTTTATTGCGGGGATTAATGGTTTACTGTCAACTGTAAAATATAGTAGTTTGTACATGTGTAACATTTCTGTTTTTCACATAACAATTTAACCTTTCTCCACCTAGGTCTTCCTCTGTCATTATGTTCCAGGACCTGAACACCACTTCCTCCCACCCCAGAGTCTTCTACTTTGGTGCAATACACAAAAAGAAGTTTTTATATACATGCTCCTTCATAAAATCTGTAAACTGAGATAGCTTTACTTGTTGTTTTCCAATATGGATGTAATTTATTTCTTATTCTCAGTCAACTGCCACCATAGGAAGCCCTAACATATTTGTAAAGGTGTTAAGGACAAATATCCTTTTTTTTTTTCTTTCTCATTTCAGGACAAAAACATTTAATATTTAACTATGACCTTTGATTATCAACTGGTGGTTTTTGTAGATACCCATTACCATGTTGTGGAAATTCCTTTCTTGACACAGAATATAAGATTTCTGATAAAAAGAAATAATTGACCCTTGTTTGGTTCCAGAAGACAAAAAAGGAACAAAGAGAGCATCAAAGAGTGACTGATTTTAGTTCAGAAAAGGAAGTCCTATGACTTTCATCCTGCCCTTACAGCATAAAGTTTGTCACACAACACTGAATATCCGATTTCACTATACAATGGGGAAGTGGAATTCTTTCTTCTTAGTCCATGTTCCACTTCTTGCCTCACTTCCTCTCCACTCATTTTTTTCAGCCTGTCCTTATAACCACAATTTGCTCAATCCTTGGGCCTAACTTGATCTTCCCTGTGCACCATTGCCACTTTTGAATCACTGAACCCTTCCTTAGTTACTGTGCATTATCAGATCAAAAAATTATGTGACTTCTTCAATAGATGTTGCCGGGAAAATTGGACAGCCACATGTAGAAAAGTGAAACTAGACCACCACCTAACACCATACACCAAGGTTAAATCAAAATAGATTAAATATCTAGATATTAGACCAAAAACTGGCATTTATAGAAGAAAATGTTAGTGAAACTTTGCAGGACCTTCACATCAAAGCTGTATTTGGAGACTTAACCTCTGGGCAAGGGAAATGAAAATAAGAGTAAATACATGGGATTTCATGAAACTAAAAAGCTTCTACACATCAAAAGAAAACTACACAGGGATAACTAGGCAGCCCAGTAAATGGGAGTAGGTATTTGTACATCACATATCAGACAAATGATTGATATCAAACATCTATACAAAATTGGTACCGACCTACAAAAGAAGCAAAGATAAACCAATAAAATAGTGTGCCAAAGAACTAAACAGACAGTTTTCTAAAGAAGAGATACACACGGCCCACGGACATAAGGAAAAAAAATGTTTCACTTCACTTATCATTAGAGAAATGCAAATTAAAACTACACTGAGATACCATCTCACAAGTAAGAGAATGGCTTACATCAAAACAAGATAAAAACAGGTGTTGGAGAGGTTGTGGAGAAAAGGGAACTCTGCTACATTGCTGGTGGGAATGCAAAATGGACAGCACAGCCCCCTTTACAAGAGTGTATGGAGAGTCCTTAAACAAAGAAACATGGACTCACCTTAAGATCCTGCAATACCACCCTTAGACATTTATCCAAAGGACACACACTTATTTGAAAGGGCATATGCACTCCTATGTTCATAGCTGCATTACTCACAATAGCCGAAGAGTGGAAGCGGCATAACAGTAAACAGAGACAAGCTAAAGACGCTATGGGATATATATTCCAAATGTATATTGAAAAGATGAGAAAAGGGGCCAGGAGGTAGTGTACCTGGTTAAGCACACACACTACAGAGTGCAAAGACCTGAGTTGAAGCCTCTGGTCCCCACCTGTAAGAGGAAAGCTTCACAAGTGGCAGGTATCTCTCTGCCTCCTGCCCCCTCCCCCTCTCATTTTCTCTTAGTCTCTATCCAATAACAAATAAATACAATACATTTTAATATGCCTTAAATATTTAAAAATAATCATAATAGGTGGCCGGGCGGTAGCGCAGTGGATTAAGCACACATGGCGTGAAGCTCAAGGACCGACCTAAGGATCCCGGTTCGAGCCCCCGGCTCCTCACCTGCAGGAGAGTCGCTTCACAAGTGGTGAAGCAGGTGTGCAGGTGTCTATCTTTCTCTCCCCTCTCTGTCTTCCCCTCCTCGCTCCATTTCTCCTGTTCTATCCAAAAACAACGACAGCAATGACAACAACAATAATAATACAACAACAGCAGCGATGAACAACAAAGGCAACAAAAGGGAAAAAAATAGCATCCAGGAGCAATGGATTCGTAGTGCAGGCACTGAGGCCCAGCAATAACCCTAGAGGCAAAATAATAATAATAACAATAATTTAAAAATTTAAAAAGATAATATTGTATCCTTTGAGGAAAAATGGATAGACCTGTATGTGTTTATACTTAGCAAAATAAGAGATGAAAGGCAACTACCAGATGTTTTCACTCATATGTGAAATCTAGAGATCTGATTTACATGAATTTGCCAAAAAAAAAAGAAGAAAAGCAAGCAAACTGTAAGACTTGTGAGAACTATGATGGTTACCTTTGGGAGCTTTGAGGATGGGTATACAGAACTTTGGTGGTTGGTATGGTGTGGAACTA
Organism: Erinaceus europaeus; assembly: GCF_950295315.1. Classification (NCBI taxonomy): domain Eukaryota; kingdom Metazoa; phylum Chordata; class Mammalia; order Eulipotyphla; family Erinaceidae; genus Erinaceus; species Erinaceus europaeus. Next base: position 45,621,804 of record NC_080163.1, read on the forward strand.
TACATTGTAATATTATAATGTAACAAATAAAATAATGATAAATAAAATTATAAATTAGATGACTTGTGACACATAACTTATAGTCTTCCAACCTTAGGTAAGTATTTTTTATTTGACTTTAGTTAAGTGTTTTCTCCTAAACTCATGGCAGTAAGCAATAAAGCCACTAGTTCACTCTAACTTGTTCCATCATTAGTAAAGATCTATGGAACACCTTCCCTGTGCCAGGCATTCCTTAGAAGATTCAGAAGAATAGAACTGAACATAATTGACAATCATTCTTCTCATGAGCCTTCCAATGCAATTCTAACAAGCAAGCAAAAAACAAACAAGGGAGTCAGACGGTAGTGCAATGGGTTAAACGCAGGTGGTGCAAAGCTCAAGGACTAGTGTAAGGATCCTGGTTCGAGCCCCCAGCTCCCCATCTGCAGGGGAGTCGCTTCACAAGTGGTGAAGCAGGTCTGTAGGTGTCTTTCTCTCCCCCTGTCTTCCCCTCCTCTCTCCATTTCTTTCTGTCCTATCCAACAATGACAACAACAATAATAACTACAACAATAAAAAAAACAAGGGGAACAAAAGGGAATAAATAAATATTAAAAAAAATTAAAAATTAAAAATGGGAGTCGGGCTGTAGCGCAGAGGGTTAAGCACAGGTGGCGCAAAGCGCAAGGACCGGCATAAGGATCCCGGTTCGAACCCCGGCTCCCCACCTGCAGGGGAGTCGCTTCACAGGCGGTGAAGCAGGTCTGCAGGTGTCTATCTTTCTCTCCTCCTCTCTATCTTCCCCTCCTCTCTCCATTTCTCTCTGTTCTATCCAACAACAACAACAGTAATAACTACAACAATAAAAACAACAAGGACAACAAAAGGGAATAAATAAATAAAATAAATATTAAAAAATTAAAAAATAAAAAATAAAATAAAATAAAATAGATTGCTGTGACAAAGATAAGGAGGCAGAGGCTCCTTAGGTAGAGTGATATGTGAGTTGAATCCTGAACAATGAAAAGGTATCTGTCCTATGAAGATCTATATGTAGAGCTTTAATTTCGAAGAAGTGCCAACTCCTCTACTGATGAATTATTGATAGGCACTTCTCCTTTTACTTACTTAAGGATAGTCTTCCAGCAGGACTCCTGTCTTTCTCTTGAATCATCTAGTTTATGTTCTTTATTGGATTATTCCTGTCTGCATATAAATATGTTGCTTCTCCCATTTTGAAACCAGTACACATGATGTTATTATACTCAGCAATAAAAAAAAAAAAAAAAGAAAAGTTTCCCTCTAAGAACAGGAACAAGACAAGAAAACCCACTTTGCCACTGGACAGAAGTGGAATTGTTGCTTATTGGGTACAGAATTTTAGTTTTATAAGAAAAAAAGTTTTGGGAATGAAAGGTAGTGGTGGTTGTACAACAATGTGAATGTACTTAATACCACTGCATTACATACTTAAAAATAGTCACTACTATGTTATGTAAGATGTCTTTTAACACAAAACAATTTAAAGAAAATACTGAAAATAAAAGGACCTCTAAGGCTTAGGGGTTACACAGTAGTGTAGCACAGGACTTGCAAACATAAGATCCCAGGCTCTCTTTTTTTTTCCTTTTTTTTTTTCTTTCTTTTTTTGCCTCCGGGGTTATGGCTGGGGCTCTGTGACAGGGCTAAGAATACACTACTCCTGGTGGTTATCTTTTTTCCATTGTTGTTTTTGCTGTTATTGTTGTTGGTGTTGCTGCTGTTGTTGTTGGATAGGACAGAGAGAAATGGAGAGAGGAGGGGAAGACAGAGGGGGCAGGGAGAGAAAGATAGATACCTGCAGATCTGCTTCACTGCTTCTGAAGCAACCCCCTGCAGGTGGGGAGCTGGGGCTCAAACTGAATTCCTTATGAATGTCCTTGCACTTCGCACTATGTGCATTTAACCCAGTGAGCTACTGCCACCACCACCCCACAGCCCACATATACTTTTTTTTTTTTTTTTAACAAGAGTTCTGGCTTTATGGTGGTGAATGAGATTGAACCTGGGACTTTGGAGCCCCAGACATGAGAGTCTCTTTGTATAACCATTATGCTATCTACCCCCACCCCAAATTCTATCCTTTGCACTACATATACCATAGTGATTCCCTGATTCAATCTTTCTCCTTAATAAAGAAGTATATAGTAGTCCTGGTGGTAGTACAGTGGCAGGAGCATTGGACTTATAAGTTCAGTCCCCAGCATCTCCTGTATCAGTGTGATGCTGTTCTCTTTTTGTTATTAATACACAAATCTTAAAACATAAACAAACATACAAATAGGACTGAGGAGATATCTCAATGATTGAGCACAGGACTTGCATGCTTGAGTCCTCAAGTTCAATTCCCAGCATCACCATCTGCTAGAGTTGAAAGGTACACTAGTCTCTCTCTCCCTTTCTCTCCCTCTTTCTTGTTAAAATAAATCTAAAAAAATAGATAAGTAAATAACTTTTAAAAAGAGGGGGAGAGCTGGTGTGAGATAGTTACAGCCATAGAGCAATAGACTTTCTTTTTTCTTTTAATATTTTTTATATTTATTTATTTTTCTTTTATTGCCCTTGGTTTTTATTGTTGTTGTAGTTATTATTGTTATTGATGTCGTTGCTGTTAGATAGGACAGAGAGAAATGGAGAGAGGAGGGGAAGACAGAGAGGGGGAGTGAAAGATAAACACCTGCAGACCTGCTTTACTGCCTGTGAAGTGACGCCCCTGCAGGTGGGGAGCCGGGGCTCAAACACACGGTATCCTTCAGCCGGTCCTTGCACTTGCGCCACGTGCACTTAACCCACTGAGCTACAGCCCGACTCCCAACAATAGACTTTCATGTCTCAGGCACTAGAGGTCACAGATTCAATCCCTAGCACCACCATGAAACAAAGCTAAAAAACCTTACTTCCTTATTTTCTTCTTTCGATTTGAAGCAAAACTCCTCGAAAGAGTTATACACATCTGCTTTCTGCAATTTTTCTCCTCCAATCTCTTTAAAACCCCCCATCCTATGATTTTGTTAATGTCTCCTTTCTTAAATAAATAAATAAATTTTAAACACTTAAAAAAAAAAAAACTCCAGTTAGACTGTTGGCCTTATCCTACCTATCCTACTCAAGGACACTCATTGGCTTCAACAATGTTCAATCTATTAGCCTGTTCTCAGTCTTTATGGAAGCTTTTTTTTTAATTATTCTTTTTATTTAGCTTTTAAATATTTATTTGTTCCCTTTTGTTGCCCTTGTTGTTTTATTGTTGTAGTTATTATTGTTGTTGTTATTGATGTCGTTGTTGTTAGATAGGACAGAGAGAAATGGAGAGAGGAGGGGAAGACAGAGAGGGGAGAGAAAGATAGACACCTGCAGACCTAATTTACTGCCTGTGAAGTGACTCCCCTGCAGGTGGGGAGTTAGGGGCTCGAACCGGGATTCTTATGCTAGTCCTTGCGCTTCGCGCCACTTGCACTTAACCCGCTGCACTACCGCCTAACTCCCCTTTTTTAATTTTTAAATATTATTTATTATATTGGATAGGGACAGCCAGAAATTGAGAGGAAAGGGGATATACTATGTGCACTTAACCCGGTACACCACTGCCTGGCCCTCTGGAAGGGGGATATAGAAAGGGAGAGATATAGACAGGCACCTGCGGTACTGCTTCACCACCTGTGAGGCTTTCCCCCTGCAGGTGGGGGCTGGAGGCTTGAATCGAGGTCCTTGCACATTGAAATGTGTGCTCAGCCAGGTTGGTCACCACCTGGCCCCCTTTTTTAAATTAAATTATTCTTTTGACTAAAGCACAACTGCTCAGCTCTGGTTTATTATAATGTCAAGGACTGAACCTCTGAGTCTCAGGCATGAGAGTCTGCTGTGTAAATCACTGTGCTATCTCCCTGGCTCATGGAAATATTTCAGCAGCGTTTAATCCACCATATTACCTTCTCTCAGAATTATGTTTGACTTCCAGAACAGTTCTCTCTCTGTTCTAGCTATTTCACAGGCCGTTACTTCTTGGTTTCATTGTGGAGTAAGTATTTATTGCTGCAAGGGTTTCATATCAGCATAACTCCACCGTTCCTGGCAGATCTTTTTTTACCCCATCAGGTTATCACTGAGTCAGTACCTGCCCTGGTCCTAGTTGCTATTTCCTCTTTCTATTTATTCATTTATTTATTTACATATTTATTTATTTATTTTACCACAGCACTTCTCAGCTCTGGCTTATAGTGGTGCAGAGGATTAAACCTGGGACTTTGGAGCCTCAGGCATGAGAGTCTCTTTATATAATCATTATGCTATCTACCCCTGACCCATTTCTTTCTTTTTTTTCTTTTGCTTTTTTCTCTTTTCTTTTTACTTGATAAGACAGAAAGAAATAAAGAAGGGAGAGAAAGATAAAGCAGAGAAAAAGAGAGGCACCCGCAGCCCTGCTTCACTACTTGTGAAGCTTCCCTTCCTTGCAGGTGGTGACCAGGGACTTAAAGTTGGGTACTTGAGCCTGGCAATGTGTGTGCTGAACTGGGTGCCACTGCTCAGCCCCTCTTTTTTATTTTTGTTTTTAAGCTAGAGGGGGGAAAATGGAGAGAGAAAGAGAGAGGAAAGGCACTACAATACTACTCACAAAACCTCCTTTCTCACAGTGCTCCCATGAGGTGATAGAGGATCAAAATCAGATCTTCATGCATGGGAAAATATAGCACTACCTGTGACACAGATCCTTGAGTTTGTTAACTTTTAGTACTGCATTGTGCCAGGACTTAATCTTTTTTCCCCTTCTGTTGCCCTTGTTGTTTTATTATTGTTGTAGTTATTACTGTTGTTGTTGATGTCGTCGTTGTTGGATAGGACAGAGAGAAATGGAGAGAGGAGGGGAAGACAGAGAGGGGGAGAGAAAGACCTGCAGATCTGCTCCACGGCTTGTGAAGCGACTCCCTTGCAGGTGGAGAGCCGGGGCTCTAACTGGGATCCTTACACCAGTCCTTGCGCTTCTCGAGGACCTAATCTTTAAAAAGAAAAAAAAAAGTGTGTCTGGAAAATGAAATACTTAACCCAGGTTTGAGCTCCCAGTCCCTACCTGCAGGCGAAAACTTTGCATGGTGAAGCAGTGTTGCAGGTATCTCTCTGTCTCTCTCCCTTTCTATCACCCCCTTCTCTCTTGATTCCTGGCAGTCTCTATCCAATAAATAAATAAGGATAATAAAAAAAGAAAATGAAATACCCCAGCTTACTGCTGGCATTTATGCCTCTGACAACTTTCCAGGTGTAAGATGGGCAGTGGTGGAGATCCCAGGGTCTAGAAGATGATTGATTAGTCTGAAAGAGGTATGCTTCATTAACTGTAGTGTTGACATTTTCAAGATACTGCAGAAGGATAATGTATAAAAATATCAAAGAAACTTGGTACTGGATAGGGGAGATCACATAGAGGCTACGCAAAAAGGCTTTCACGCCTGAGCCTCCAAAGTTTCAGTTCTATTCCCCAGCAGATATAGTCCCCAACTATAAGCCAGGGCTGAACAGCGCTCTGGGAAATAAAGAGAGAAAGAGAGAGAGAGAGAAAGAAAGAAAGAAAGAAAGAAAGAAAGAAAGAAAGAAAGAAAGAAAGAAGGAAGGAAGGAAGGAAGGGAAGAAAGAAAGAAAGAAGGAAGGAAAGAAAGAAAGAAAGAAAGAAAGAAAGAAAGAAAGAAAGAAAGAAAGAAAGAAAGAAAGAAGTGAGTGGTCTGGGAGGTGGCACAGTGGCTAAGGCACTGGACTTTCAAGCATGAGGTCCTGAGTTCAATCCCAGGCAGCACATGTACCAGAGTGATGTCTGGTTCTTTCTCTCTCTCCTATCTTTCTCATTAATAAAGAAATGAGTATGTTAACTCTCTTTTCAATCACCAGGTTCCAGATGCCACCAGGATGCTGGCCAGGCTTCCCTGGATTGAAGACCCCACCAATGTGTCCTGGAGCTCAGCTTCCCCAGAGAAACACCTTACTAGGGAAAGAGAGAGGCAGACTGGGAGTATGGACCGACCAGTCAACGCCCATGTTCAGCGGGGAAGCAATTACAGAAGCCAGACCTTCCACCTTCTGCAACCCTCAATGACCCTGGGTCCATGCTCCCAGAGGGATAGAGTGGGAAAGCTATCAGGGGAGGGGGTGGGATATGGAGATTGGGTGTTGGGAATTGTGTGGAGTTGTACCCCTCCTACCTTATGGTTTTGTTAATTAATCCTTTCTTAAATAAAAAAATAATAATAATGGTGCTAAAGACTGAGTCTGAAAAAAAAAAAGAAATGAAATCTTTTTTAAAAAGAAAGAAAGAAAGGAAGAAAAGGAAAGGAGATAGAAAGATTGGTACTGTTATTGTTCTAGATACATAAAAAAAATGATGCAACACCACATCAGTGGAAGAAATCTGAGTGATATTAGTTTTTACTTCATAAAACAAAAGCTGACTCATATGGAAAGTATGAATTTTTAAGTTCTGTGTAGCAGCCAAGTTCTCAGTACTGCCAGGGCTGTGCTTGTGAAAAGGATATCTGTAATAGTATATGGGGAAAGACCGTAAATGTCAAAACTTACAAGCAACTATCTAGGTGAACTGATGAAGTGTCTGATTTTCTATATGATTTTACTTTCTGCTTATATTCTATTTTATGTTGTTCAAGGCATAATAAAGATGTCCAAGTTCCAAAATAACATATTTTGCAACAATAAATGAAGAGAAAATATGTACATAAACCCTTAATAACTTCATCATGTCACATGACTTATGTCAGAACATAGTCATTCTGGAATCCCTTCTCTTACATTCCATATGTTTTATTTTATATACTTCATTTTTAACACAAGATACAGTCAGAGGGAAGGCGAAAAGGAAAGAGAGAGAAAGAACCAGAGCACCATTCTGGCACATGGGATGCCAGGGACTGAACTGGAGACCTTGTGCTCCCAAGTTCAGGGCTGTACCCATTGTGCCACCTCCTGATTCCCACATTCCATGCCTTTTAAGGTGAAAAAACCCTGTGAACTCCTGCTGTACTTTACTACACGCACTGCAAATACAAGTACTTTAAGAACAGGAGCTTTTTACTGCTTTGCTTACTGATGTTTCCTAGGTACTGTGTTAGCCATGTAACGGGAACACCCTAAGCAACTGAGGAATGAGTGGATAAATGAACGATTAAATGAGGAACCAGAGCATTCCAAACCAAAAAACCAGTGTGAAAGGAAAGAATACCACACTGGCTTGAATATGCTGAGGGAGTGGAAGAAGATAAAGGAAGAGGGGGTGGTCAAAGAGATTGCTTGTCACTTTCCCTGTGTCTCCCTCCCAAATTTCTGTGTTCTATTTCTTTTTCCCCTCCTATTCCTTCTCTCTTTGTCCTCCTCCTCCTTCTCCATCTTCTTTTTTAACTTTAGAGCTTTATTTAGGAATGTTTTACAGTGTAGTCTTTTTTTCCCACTACTTACATCACCAAAGGTCTGTGTCCTCATCCTTACCCACATAGATACACCACTACAGTTCTCTCACAGTCTTAGTTATAGGTTAACTTTTTTTTTCACATTTGGATGTTCAATTCTCTATATTCTACATATGAATGAAACCATTCTGTAGTTGTCCTTCACCTCCTTACTTGCTTCACTAAGCATAATCTTCGGCAATTCCATCCATTTTATTCCTTTCTTTCTTTTTATTTATTTATTTATTTATTTAATTTATTTATTCCCTTTTGTTGCCCTTGTTGTTTTATTGTTGTAGTTATTATTATTGTTGTCATTGTTGGATAGGACAGAGAGAAATGGAGAGAGGAGGGGAAGACAGAGAGGGGGAGAGAAAGATAGACACCTGCAGACCTGCTTCACCGCCTGTGAAGCGACTCCCCTGCAGGTGGGGAGCCGGGGTTCGAACCGGGATCCTTATGCCAGTCCTTGTGGTTTTCACCACCTGCGCTTAACCCGCTGCGCTACAGCCCGACTCCCCCATCCACTTTATTCCAAAGGACAAAATATCATCTTTTCATTGCTAAATAATATTCCATTGAGTATATGTCTCATAACTTTTTTATACAGTCATCTGTCAAGGGCATTTTGGTTGTTTCCAAGTTTTTGCTGTTGTGAATAAAACTGCTATGAACATGTCTTTAAAATTTATTCAGAAAAGACTTCTGCCAATATTTTCCTCTAAGTATCTGATAGTTTCTGATCTAACATCCAAGTCCTTGATCCACTTGGAATTTACTTTTGTATTTGGTGAAATATAGTCGTTCAGTTTCATTCTTCTGCATGTTTCAAGCCATTTTTTCCAACACCATTTGTTGAAGAGACTCTGCTTTCCCCATTTAATAGTCTGGGCACCTTTGTCAAAGATTAGATGTCCATAAGTGTGGGGGCCATACTGTTTTTTATAATGGCTGCACTAATTTTCATTCCCACTAGCAATGTAATAGAGCTTCTCTCCCTCTCTCTCTCTCTCTCTCTCTCTCTCTCTCTTTCTCTCTCTTTCTCCTTCCTCTCCTCTCCTCTCCTCTCCAACACTTTCGTTTATTGATGAATGGATTCCATTCCCACAGGTGTGAGGTGGAATCTCAATGTGGTTTTAATGTTCATTTCTCTAATGATGAGTGAACTGGAGAATTTCCACATATGTCTGTGGGCCGTGTGTATCTCTTCTTTAGAGAACCCTCTATTTATATCTTCTGCCCACTTCTTCTCTAAAGTTTTTTTTAAAGATTTTACTTACTTATTAATGAGAAAGATAGGAGGAAAGAAATAACCAGACATCATTCTGGTACATGTGCTGCCAGGGATTGAATTCAGGGTCACATGCTTGAGAGTCCAATGCTTTATCCACTGTGCCATCTCCCAGACCACTCTTTTGCCCACTTCTTTTTTTTTAATTATCTTTATTTATTTATTGGGTTGAGCCAACTAGAAATTGAGAGGGAATGGGGAGACAGAGGGGTAGGGAGACAGAGAAACACCTGCAGCACTGCTTCACCACTTATGAAGCCTTTCCCCTGTAAGTGGGGACTGGGGGCTTAAACCCCGGTCCTAGCACATTGTAACATATATGCTCAACTAAGTGCGCCATCACCCAGCCCCCTGCCCACTTCTTTACTGGGCTGTTCTTTTTCATTTTGTTGAGCTGTATAAGTTCTTTATAGATGCTTGATATCAACCACTTGACTGAAATGTAGTGTGCAAATATATTTTCCCATTTGCTGGGTTTCCTTTTTATCTTTATGGAATTTTCTTTTGATATGTAGGATTTTTTTAATTTGACATAGTCCCATTTGTTCTTTTTTTTTTTTTCCCCTTGCCCATGGAGTGGAGTCTCCAAATACGTCTTTAATGTTACGGTTCTGAAATGTTTCACCAATATGTTCTTCTATGTATTTTATAGTTTCAGTTCTAATATTCATATCTTTGATCCATTTTGACCTAATTTTGTTTTTCTATATCCAAGTCCCTTTTGAGGACTCTTACATGTTAGAGGCACTGAAATAAGATGGCCCTTGCCAGGTGGACAGCATATATACATATATATGCATATATATATATATATATTTTTTTTAACTAGTGCACTGCTCAGCTCTGGCTGTAGTGGTTTTGGGGACTGAAAGAGGAGCTTTGGAGCCTCAGGCATGAAAGTCCTTTTGCAGAATCAGTATGGTGTGTCCCTCCCCTCAAAAAAATTCTAAATGTTGATTTCAATATTAAATGATGACTAATGTTTTCCAAGTCTCCTTTTATAGAACTCTCCATTCTTGCATTATCCCTACCAGGGATGAGTCAACTTCCCAAGACCATGACTTCACAAGCATTTCTATACATCTGGTTCCCAAATTGAGATCTAGTCTAAATCTGTTTTTGTCAGATCTAGACCCTCAAGGTCAGGATGTCTCACTGAGTCCCTAGAAACATTTAAAATTCTGAAGTGCTGTTATCCCAACCTTTTTTTTTTTTTTTGCCTTTTGTATTCTCATAACCCTGAGTGAAACTATCCCCTAACCCAGAAGTCTAGGGCAGCTCTTCACGCACATCCAGGTATCCTAGGACTGTCTGTTATGCATCTGTCAGAGCTCTTGAAGCCATCTTTGCCCCTCCTCCCTTAAACCCTGTGGCCACTGCTGTTCTGGGCTGGTTTGCACCCTCACTCACAAGGATTTATCAATAATTTCCACATTGCCTCCTTGTAATACACTAATCTGGAGGGTCACCCCTCCTTCTTGGAATTGCTTTCTTCCACTCATTGTATCACAGCTATCTTTTTTATATGTGTCTCTTTCACTGGATTGAGAATTTCCTGAGGACATGGGTATTTCAGACATGGGTATTTCAGATTTATCTTTGTATGTCAAGATCCTTGAATATGGCATAGAGTAGAGAAAGGACTCTAATAAAGAGTGCTTGGAATTAATCAGATTTAAGAAGCTGACTGGGGGGAGTCGGGGAGTAGCACATCGGGTTAAGCACAGGTGGCGCAAAGCGCAAGGACCCAAGGACCGGCATAAGGGTCCCAGTTTGAGCCCTCAGCTCTCCACCTGCAGGGGAGTCGCTTCACAAGTGGTGAAGCAGGTCTGCAGGTGTCTATCTTTCTCTCCATCTCTATCTCTTACCCTCCTCTCTCCATTTCTCTCTGTCCTATCCAACAACGACATCAATAACAACAACAATACAACAAGGGCAACAAAAGGGAATAAATAAATATTTATAAAAAAATTTAAAAAGAAGCTTAGTGGGGAAAATAGCTCATCTGACAAAACACAAAATTTGCAGGACTAAAGGTCTCAGATCTCTCATGTCAAATGTACCTGAGTACTGCTCTGGCCTCTCTGTCTCTCTCAGAATATTAGAGGAAGTTCATTAGAAAAGAATAGTAGAAGGACCAGGAAGCTGGATCAGGGAAGAGAGTAGCTCCCAAATATGGGAAAGGGGTATAAATATTGTTGACTGTAAACACCATTGATTTGATGTGATCTGGGGCCCATATTCAGCTTAGGAGCCTTTGTGACCTCTGCATCCCTGTAGATCTGAGCTCACATTCTGTGGTCATAAGTAGGAACATTCCAAGCTGCCCCAATATCAGGACCCATCTTCCTCAGGTGTAGCATAGAGTATATTGTCCAGCCTCTGAAGGGAGGATGGAACATTCTCTACCATTGTTGATCCAAGTTGAGTGCAAGGTCCTATGGGGGTCCACAAATGGGTCTATTATGTTGTTCCTGCTAGGAATGATTGGTAACAATGAAGAGGGAGATTTTTTTTTAATTTTTTTTTTTATTTAAGAAAGGATTAATTAACAAAACCATAGGGTAGGAGGGGTACAACTCCACACAATTCCCACCGCCCAATCTCCATATCCCACCCCCTCCCCCGATAGCTTTCCCATTCTCTATCCCTCTGGGAGCATGGACCCAGGGTTGTTGAGGGTTGCAGAAGGTAGAAGGTCTGGCTTCTGTAATTGCTTCCTCGCTGAACATGGGCGTTGACTGGTCGGTCCATACTCCCAGTCTGCCTCTCTCTTTCCCTAGTAGGATGGGTCTCTGGGGAAGCTGAGCTCCAGGACACATTGGTGGGGTCTTCAATCCAGGGAAGTCTGGCCGGCATCCTGATGACACCTGGAACCTGGTGACTGAAAAGAGAGTTAACATACAAAGCCAATCAAATTGTTGAGCAATCATGGACCCAAAGCTTGGAAAAGTGGAGAGGAAGTATTAGGGAGGTACTCACTGCAAACTCTAGTATACTTCTGCTTTCTTACTTTGGTGCCATACTCCAAACTCAGTCAATTTCTGCTTTGCGTTTCTACTTCTTTTTTTTTTTTTACATGCATAACATTCCCCAGATTCCCATTTAACAATACAACCCCCACTATGTCATTCATCATTTTTCGTGGACCTGTATTCTCCCCACCCACCCACCCACCCACCCCAGAGTCTTTTACTTTGGTGTAATACTCCAATTCCATTTCAGGTTCGACTTGTGTTTTCTTTTCTAATCTTGTTTTTCAATTTTGGCCTGAGAGTGAGATCATCCCATATTCATCCTTCTGTTTCTGACTTATTTCACTCAACATGATTTTTTCAAGGTCCATCCAAGATCGGCTGAAAACAGTGAAGTCACCATTTTTTACAGCTGAGTAGTATTCCATTGTGTATATATACCACAACTTGCTCAGCCACTCATCTGTTGTTGGACACCTGGGTTGCTTCCAGGTTTTGGCTATTACAAATTGTGCTGCCAAGAACATATGTGTACACAGATCTTTTTGGATGGATGTGTTGGGTTCCTTAGGATATATCCCCAGGAGGGGAATTGCAGGGTCATAGGGTAGGTCCATTTCTAGCCTTCTGAGAGTTCTCCAGACTGTTCTCCACAGAGGTTGGACCAATTGACATTCCCACCAGCAGTGCAGGAGGGTTCCTTTGACCCCACACCCGAAGAGGGAGATTTATTCGAGGTCTAGTCCCATCATGTCTGTTTGGGAATCTCAGGACTCCCCAATAAGGCCCCAGGTGATGGGGTGGCCTGATAGTGACTAAGTGACCAGTCTCTTGCCCTTATTCAGTTTTGTGGTTCTTGCTTTGATGAGGTTAGCTTTGGAGTGAGTGAGAGAACTGTAACAGGAAGTAGGTGAGGAGGGTATCTAAGTCTAAGTAGACACTACTTCATTATGAACTTTATACTGACTCACTACAGACTATTGTATATTTTTGCTTTCAGGTATATATTTTGCCCTAATTTATGGATACATGTGAACGTATGCTCTATCTTATGGGACCTGGTCTATATCTAGGTTTGGGATTTTGTTAGGAATTGAACCTCCTGGAATGGAATTAGAGAATACTATGAAAGGAAAGGTCTCACCAGAGTAATGAGGCTGAAGGGTTGACATTCCATGTCTGGCATCTCTGGACACAGTCTGAAGTGAAGCATGCTGAGGTGGTACTCCTTGCGTTGATTAGGTTGGGATCAGCGGATGCAGTGTCATTTGGTATGAATTGAGAGAAGCATGCAAGAAAGTGAGCCCCACCCTAGAGGTTCCAGGACTGGGGAAATATAGGATCTAAAGAAGAAGCAGGAGGTTCCTGCTGTCTTAGGGTTTAAGAAGGCAATAGATAATTTTTGCTATAATCACATTATTTGGCAATTGAGTTAGTTAACTTTGAAATATCCCTTTGTTAAGATCTGCTGTATCATACACAACATCACCATACACAACATCTTCCCTGATGCAGCTTTCTGGTCCTTCTTCCAGCCATGACAACACCTCCCCAGACAATAATTAGGATCCACCTGCATATCAGATTTCAGGCTCAGGCAAAAAAAAAAAAAAAAAAAAAACACTATTATAGCCACAGGCCCTTTGGAATATAAGTAAAATATGCCTACTAGCTAGCTACAAAATGGAGGGCCCCCAACTCTTCATCTGCACTTTAGGTCCATGATTGGTCAACAGTTTGTTTGGCTTTGTATGTTAACTCTCTTTCTAGCCACCAGGTTCCAGATGCTAGCAGGATGCTGACCGACTTCCCTGGATAGACAACCCCACCAATGTGTCCTGGAGCTCTGACTCCCCAGAGCCCTTCCCCACTAGGGAAAGTGAAAGACAGGCTGGGAGTATGGACCGACCTGTCAACACCCATTTTCAGTAGGGAAGCAATTACAGAAGCCAGACCTTCCACTTTCTGCATCCCACAATGACATTGGGTCCTTGCCCCCAGAGGGTTAAAGAATAGTAAAGTTATCAGGGGAGGGGATGGGATATGGAGTTCTGGTGGTGGGAATTGTGTGGAGTTGTATACCTCTTATCCTATGTTTTAGTCAATATTTCCTTTTTATAAATAAAAAATTAAATTAAAAAATAAACATCAAAAAAAAAGAAAGAAAGAAAAGGATAGTATACACAGGCAGGGTGGTGGTGCACCTGGTTGAGCATAAATGTGTTAAGACCTGGGTTCATCCTAGTCCCCATCTGCCCGGGGGGAAGTTTTGTGAGGGGTGAAGCAGTGTTGCAGGTATCTCTCTATCTCTATCACTCCCTTCTCTCTTGATTTCTAGCTATCCAATAAATAAATACACAATAAAAAATTTTAAAGGATAGTGTCAAGCAGCCACAGAGAAGAGAGAGAGGAGATCCGGAGCAAAGAGGGAACACAAATCTTTATTTCCACGGGCACCTCAGAGTTGGGTGAGAGTGCAGTGGTTTGGGCCATGAGGAGGTAGCAAAAATGGCCGCCTCCTGGACCACCCTCCCTTGTCTAATCACAAATGTGAAAAGCAGGCAAGAGAGACAAGGGATGGAAGAAGAAGAAGGGCTTTATAGAGCAACAGCCAGGAGTGACATGTCGGGACAGGATTGGTTGAAAAAGGCACTGCGAGAATGTCGCGAGAAGTGGCAAAGCCTGAGGGGACAGCTTGGCAGATGTGACTGCATCTGCATAATTCCCCAGCAGGATAGTACACTCTCAAGAAAATTAGAACAAGAAATAGGTGTGTCCTAGCTCCTCTCCCCACCTCAGCTCAATCCCATATGAAATAAAAAAGTAAATCATAAGGGGCTGGCTGGTGGCACACCTGGTTGAGTGCACACATTACAGTGCACAAGGAGGTCTCGAAACTTTACATCAGGCTCAACCTGACGCTGTTGACTGGCTACGGAAGAAGGGCAAATGTTAGAAGAAGAACAGTGCACAAGGACCCAGGTTAAAGGCCGTGGCCCCCACTTGCAGTGGGGAAGCTCTACAAAAGGTGAAGTGGGCTGCAGGTATCTCTATCTCTCCCTCTGTCTCCCTCTTCCCACTCAATTTCTCTCTGCTTCTATCCAAAATAAATAAATAAATTTTTAAAAATTAAAAATAAATCATAAAAAAATGTAAGGAGTGAGGGAGAGAACATAATGGTTATGGTAAAATGACTTCTATGCCCAAGGCTTCAAAGTCCCAGGTTCAATCCCCAGCACCATCATAAACAAGAGCTGAGGGGAACCGGGCAGTGACACATGGGGTTACGTGCACATAGTACTGTTGTTTTCGCCAGGCTATGTTGTTTTCACCGGGCTGGCTTCACGGGCGGGTAACAGATGACCAGGGACTCATGGTTGAGCTGTAGGCAGTATCTCTTTATTCATGCAGGACGCAGCACAATCTAAGCCGAGCTAAGCTAAACTAAAGGTACCCTAAAACTCACAATGCTGTCTTTATATAAACTTGCCAAGTAGGGTGGAAACAGGATGTGACATAAGGAGGGTGGAGAGAAAAGTGACTGGTGAAAATCAGAGTGTGACAAGGAGAGGATCAGGGTGTGACAAGGAGAGGGGGCGGAGCAGGTAAGAATCCTATCACTGAACCACCAATGCCCTGGAGGGAGGGTCGTGCTTGTTAACAGTGGTTATGTAAATAGAATGCAGTGGTTATGTAAATAGAATAGTGTTAAGGAGGGGGGATTTAAACCAAATGAAACAGAAGGGGTCTCATGCATACCAACATAGTACTAAGTGCAAGGATCTGGGTCCAAGCTCCCCACTCCCCACTAGCAGCGGGTATGCTTCACAAACTGCAAAGCAGGTCTGCAGAAGTCCATGTTTCTCTCTATCCCCCCTTCTTGCTCAATTTCTCTCTGTCCTATCCAAGAAAATAAAAAAATATATGACCATCAGGAGCAGTGGATTCATAATGCTGGCACTGAGCCCCAGTGATAATCCTGGAGGCAAAAACAAAACAAAACATAGATGAGCAGTGTTCTTGTAAAAAATAAAATAATAAATAAATAAGAGGCCAGGTGGTGGTACACCCAGTTGTGAACACGTTACAATAAGCAAGGATCTGGTTTCAAGCCCCCATTCCCCACCTGCAGGGGGGGAAGCTTTGAGACTGGTATAACAGTGCTGTAGGTGTCTCCCTTTCTGTCTTCTATCTTCCCCTATTCTCTCACTTTTTCTCTCCATCCAATAAATAAATAAATGTAAGAAGTGCAGCCCAGGGGGGCCTAGTAGTGGCACACTTGGTTGAGCCCACATGTTACAATGCTCAAGGACCCAGGCTTGAGTTCCCCAGTCACCACCTGAAGGGGGAAAGCTTTGCAAGTGGTGAAGCAGGGCTGCAGCTGTCTCTCTCCCTCTCAGTTTCTAGCTATCTCTGTCCAGTAAGTAGATAAAGATAATAAAAATTTAAAAAAAACTGGTCATGGTGCACAATCTTCTTGATGTATGCAGTCAGCTAGAATTTTGTTGTTTATCTTAGCATCTATATTCATTAGGGATATTAGCCTATACTTTTTATTTTTGTTGCATTAAGTATTTTAATATGTAAGAGGAGCCATGGTCACGGCATAGCAGTTCAATATCTCAATGGCACAGTACATTCATGCTTTTCATGTGTGAGATCCTGAATCCCATCTTTAACACTGAAGTAGTCCAGGGTCCCTTTCATGTGATTTCACTGTTCCCAGTGAAATCTTCTTCAAGAAAGTTCATCTACGCCGATGACATCTGCTGTGCAACTCAGGCATTCAAGTTTGACATCCTTGAGGAAACACTCATGAAAGATATGTCTCTGATATCTGATTACTGTAAAAAATGGCGACTAATCCCTAGCTAAAACGGTATCATCTGTTTTCCATCTACACCATGCCTCGGCCTCGCGTGAGCCTAATGTGCAGCTTGGCGATACGAGAATCCGGCATGAAGCCCAGCCAGTCTATCTTGGCGTTACTCTCGATCGCACTCTGTCATTTCACGAACATCTCATAAAAACTGCAGCAAAGGTGGGCACGAAGAATAGCATCATTGCAAGACTGGCCAGCTCCTCATGGGGCGCGAGCGCTTCCACACTACGATCATCATCTCTGGCATTATGCTATTCCACTGCAGAATACTGTGCCCCAGTATGGTTCCGTAGCCCCCATGTCCACTTGATCGATTCCAAATTATATTCCTCCATGAGGATAATTTCTGGAACCATCCATTCCACCCCAGTTCCATGGCTGCCAGTTCTTAGCAACATCGCCCCGCCAGATATTCGTCGGGGTGCAGCAGCATCTAAGTTCATTTCCCACGTCTATGTTCGACCGGACCTGGCAATATACGCGGATATCTTCGCCCACCCTGTCCAACGCTTGACGTCTCGTCACCCAATCTGGTCTCCTACGCCTACACTGAACTTCTCTGTTCCAGACTCTTGGAAACAGAGTTGGCAGTCAGCTGAGGTAAAGAACAAACACCTCATCACAGACCCCTGCAAGCGTCAACCCGGCTTTGACCTAGCACAATATGATTGGGCCCTCCTCAATCGCTATCGAACAGGCCATGGCCGGTGCGCCGCTATGTTCCATCGCTGGGGAGCCAGAGACGACCCGAACTGCCCCTGCGGCTACAGACAGACTATGACCCACATAGTCAACAACTGCCACCTCTCCAGATTCAAAGGAGGTCTCGAAACTTTACATCAGGCTCAACCTGACGCTGTTGACTGGCTATGGAAGAAGGGCAAACGCTAGAAGAAGAACTGTTCCCAGGCCTCTTCATTGCTATTTAAGACACACACACATACACACACACACACACACATGGAGAGATACCACAGCACTAGAGCTTTCCTTAGTGTGGTGACACTCCTTTGTGGTGTCAGGGTTGGAATCAGGGCAAAGCACATGACAGGATCTGCACCCTACTGGGTGAATTATCTTCCGGTCCTAATGTAAGAAGCAGCTTGTGGTAGTTAATTCTCTGATAATAGAAATGTTTCACACCTGATCAAGTGACTCTGGGAGGACAGTGATTCCCAGGTCATCCCATGGAGATATAGGCTCTGCTCAGAGCAGACAGGTGAGCCTGCCTGGTTTTCTGCTCAGGACAACCATGCAGGAGTCACTGTACTGACTGGGGGTACTATCCTGTTTTGTGCCTCTGTCCCATCCCAGTGCAGATGAGTCCTAGATCCACTCAGAGCTGGGCCTGCCAGTTTTGGGCACTGGTAGAACAGACACTCTTCATTGCTAGATCTTCTCTCACCTGTGCAGGTCAAGGAGAGACACCTGGTGGTGGCTGCCAGCTGTGTTTTGCCTAGAAGCCTGTGTGACCCACCTGGACTGGAGACTCAGACCTTGACAGGGTCACCAGAACAACACAAACCATCATGTTCAGGTTGAGAAATAGACTTGAGTTGGGTGGTTGCTATCTTTTGTAGTGTGTGCACTTTGACCCCTGGTTGAAGGTAAAGTTGTACACCTGGAGCTAAGAGCAGGAGGCTCTGCTTTTGAATTGTCTTGGAGAGTCGAGGGGATGCCCATCTGCAAAGCTCGGTAAAGAGGGAAGGAAGGACTCAGACATCAGAGATGAAGTCACAGACAACTAGTAACGTCTCAGCTCTGGTGACCAAGCCTGTGGTTGATAAATGTGTCATCAGGCACTGGTCTTGCTTTGCCCTTGAAAGTAGATGTTACAGAAGCCAGACCTTCAACCTTCTGCATCCCACAATGATCTTGGGTCAATACTCCCAGAGAGGTAAAGAATAGGAAAGCTACTGGGAGTCGGGCGGTGGCGCAGTGGGTTAAACGTGTGTGTTGCAAAGCACAAGGATCCCGGTTCGAGCCCCCAGCTCCCCACCTATAGGGGAGTCACTTCACAGGCAGTGAAGCAGGTCTGCAGGTGTCTGTCTTTCTTTCCCCTTCTTTATCTTCCCCTCCTCTCTCCATTTGTCTCTGTCCTATCCAACAACAAAGACATTAATAACCACAACAATGTTAAACAACAAGGTCAATAAAAGGGAAAATAAATAAATAAATATTTTTTAAAAAGAACAGGAAAGCTGTCAAGGGAGGGATGGGATGTGGAGGTCTGGTGGTGGGAATTGTGAGAAGTTGCACCCCTCTTATCCTACAGCTTTGTCAATGTTTCCTTTTTATAAATAAAATATTTAAAATTAAAAAAAAAGAGATTGGGAATCCAAAAAAAAAGTAGATGTGAAACTTATTTCACAAATTTTTAGCATCTCCTGTGGAATCTTTTTAGTTTGAAGAGACTTTAGTTTATTAATTAATGATAGGGAGATAGAACCAGGGCACTACTCTGGCACAGGAGATGCTAAGAATCAAAATGAGAATTTCCTGCTTGAGTCCAGTGCTTTGGGGGAGTAGGCAGTGGTGTACCTGGTTGAGCACACATGTTACCATGTGCAAGGACCCTGGTTTGAACCCCCAGTCTCTACCTACAAAGGGGAAGCTTCATGAGAGGTGAAGCAGATCTGCAGGTGTCTGTCTTTCTCCCTCTCTATCTCCTCCTTGCCTCTCAATTTATCTCTGTTCTATCATAAAAAAATGGGGGAGAGGCCACTAGCAGCAGGTACCAAGTCACAGCATTAACCCTGGAGGTAAAATAAATGAATGAATGAATGAATGAATGAATGAATGAATGAATGAATGAATCTGAGAATCTGATGCTTTATCCACTGTGCCACCTCCTGGTCTACCTGAAGAGGGTTTTTAAAAGATATATGTTAGGGGGCTAGGTGGGGACTTACCTGGTTAAGCATACACGTTACAATGCTCAAGGACCCAGGTTCAAGTCCCTAGTCTCCACCTGCAGGGGGAAAGCTTCACTAGTGGTGAAGCAGGGCTGGAGGTGTCTTTCTGTCTCTCTCCCTTCATGTCTCCCTCTTTCCTCTTGATTTCTGGCTGTCTCTATCCAATAAAGATAATTAAAAATAAGTTAAAAAATAAAAAATGTATTTTTAAAAATTTATTTATTTTGAGATAGAGAATAAGAGAGAATGGAGAGAGGTTATGAGAGCACTGCTCAGCTCTGTCATAAGGTGGTGCCAGGAATTGAACTTGTGACCTTTGGGGCCTCAGGCATGTCAGTTGATGCTCTAACAGGATGAACTAGCTCCCCAATTCCTGAAGTTTTTTTTTTAATGTCTTATTCAATTATTTTTCCTGATTAATTTTTTTTTTTTAGAAAGAGTGAGACGTCTAGCTGGTAAACGGTAGCATTTGGCTATCTCGTGAGGAAAGAGCAATTTAAAAATGGGTGATGTTGATAAGGGCAGAAGTTTTTGTTCAGAAATGTGCCCAGTGCCATACCATGGAAAAGGGAGGGAAACACAAGACTGGACTAAATCTCCATGGTCTCTTTGGACGAAAGACAGGTCAGGCTGCTGGATTCTCTTACACGAATGCCAACAAGAACAAAGACATCTCTTGGGAAGAGGAGACACTGGTGGAGTACTTGGAGAATCCCAAGAAATACATCCCTGGAACAAAAATGATCTTCGCTGGCATCAAGAAGAAATTAGAAAGAGCAGAGTTGATAGCTTATCTCAAAAAAGTGACTAATGAGTAATAGTTGGCACTGCTTTATTTACTACAGAATAGAAATGTCTTAGGAGTTTTTTGTGTGTACCATATTTAAATTGATCTCATACACCAGAATTCAGATCAATGCTTTAGTCAGACGATCCTTATTTAAATAAGATTGGCTTGTGGTTGTGGTCCAGGAGACGGGGCAGTGGATACAGATTGGCTTGTGGTTAAATGAATATGATCAGCGATTTGGATTTTGATAATTCCAGTTCAGCAACTGCAATCACCCTCCTCTTTGTAAAAACATAATTGGATTTGTGCTCAAATTTTCAAAGATGCTGAATGCCATCTCAAAACTTACAGGAGATTGGTTTTGTGTTTAGATTTATATAACTGTGTTGGGAACATGTGTAAGCCTGACAGAGCTTAGGGAGAACCACCCCATCTTTGGATGGAGGTCTGAGAAGATAACCTCTTGGTAAGTCTCTCTCAACCGAGGTGAGCATAAGGGGAGAAACTCAGACTTGGTTCTTTCCTTCTTGACTCTCAGGCCCACAGATACCCCAGTACTTCCCTCCATTAACCACAGGCCACATGGCTGCAGATTCACTTATTCAAAGTCACCTTCTGATCTCAGAAGAACACACCTTATCACACACTTCATCACACACCTCAGACCCCAGACAAGAGAAATTCCAAACTATACGGCTGTTTGATATCCATCTTCTCTGTGTCTCACCCTTCTGCTTTAACCCCTATGCTTCTCTCAAATACCTTTGGATAATTAAGTTGCTTGTGTTATGGAGAATAACTGTCTTGTATCTCATCAATTCCTGTCATACCAGCCCCCTACCTTAGGGGAATGCTGACTGTTAAGAAACCTGTGATTTCTGTCATATTTCAACAATAATTATCTCCATTGCTTTTCTATTTAACTCATGTCAATTTTGCTAATAAACGGACTCTAGGATTCTGGGACTCTAGGACTCAGATTCTAGATTCATGCTAAGAGTCCCCTGGTGTCTTTTACTTCGTGTCACCCCTGTCGTGAGTGAGAAAGAACCAGCCCGTTACCTTTCCCCTGGAGGACACCCTGCCGGAGAAGGAGAGAGACACCCCGAAATAACTGGTTGATGTAATTAAATACTGTGGAAATCCTTTCACTATCTCAGAACAAAGGAAGATTGACCTTTGTTTCAAGTTGTGTTCTTTAGCTAGGTAAAAGAGAGAGGGCTGAAGATATGTTGGCAGCATCCACTTTATCCCCTTGGTCTCAAATATGCCAATTGTATTAAAATCCCATGCCTTTAAAATGTTGCCTTTTATGAATGAAAGGCATTTTAGTGTGATTTGTGTATAATCAAATAAAGACTATTTAATACTTAAATTTTTAAACCTTTATTTATTATTGCATAGAGACAGAGAAAAATTGAGAGGGGAGGGAGAGATAAAAAGGGATAGATACAAAGAGACACTTGCAGCCCTGCTTCACCACTTGTGAAGGTTTCCCCCTACAAGTGGGGACCAGGGTCTTGAACCTGGGTCCTTGTGAGCATTAAACCAGATATGCCACCACCTGGCCCTTCTGAAGGATTTATTTTTTAGTTTAAAAAATAGCTGTACTTTTTCTTGTAAGTATTTTTTCTTTCTTTCTTTTTCCCCCTGAGCACTGCTCAGCTCTGGTTTATGGTGGTGCTGAGGGTTGAACTTGGGGTTTTAGAGTCTCAGATATGAGTCTTTTTGTAAAATCATCATGCTATTTCCCCTGCCCTCCTACAAGCCTAAACACTACTTTTTCTAAAAGTTTAATAATTAAAATAACTGTACAAAATGCTAGAGGTAAGATTGCATTATATTGTTAGTCCATTTAATGATAAATTATATTAAAGTTTAAGAGTTTTTGACTCTTGCAGCCTAGGATGTAGCACAGGGGATAAAGTTGTTTTTGTTTTTGTTTTTTTTTTCCTCCAGGGTTATTGCTGGGTTCGGTGCCTGCACCATGAATCCACCGCTCCTGGAGGCCATTTTTCCCCCCTTTTGTTGCCCTTGTTCTTGTAGCCTCCTTGTGGTTATTATTATTACCATTGTTGATGTTGTTCGTTACTGCATAGGACAGAGAGAAATGGAGAGAGGAGGGGAAGGCAGAGAGGGGGAGAGAAAAACACCCGCAGACCTACTTCACCGCCTATGAAGCGACTCCCCTGCAGGTGGGGAGCCGGGGGCTTGAACCGGGATCCTTACACCGGTTCTTGCGCTTTGCGCCACGTGCGCTTAATCCACTGCACCACCACCCGACGCCCGGGGATAAAGTTTTGACCCCTTGAAGCATGACGTCCTGAATTCAGTCCCCATTAACACATGTGCCAGAGTGATGCTCTGGTTGCCTCTCACTCTCTTTATTTCTCATTAATAAATACTATTTTGGGGCCAGGTGGTAGTGCAGCGGGTTAAGCACACATGGCGCGAAGCACAGGACCGGTTTGAGTACCTGGCTCCCCACCTGCAAGGTGTATCACTTCACAAGTGGTGAAGCAAGTCTGCTGGTGTCTATCTTTCTCTCTCCCCCCCTCTGTCTTCCCCTCCTCTCTCCATTTATCTCTGTCCTATCCAACAACATAGCAGTCGTAATAATAACAACAAGGGCAACAAAAATAGGAAAAATGGCCTCCAGAAGCAGTGGATTCGTAGTGCTGACACCAAGCCCCAGCGATAACTCTGAAGGCAAAATAAATAAATACTATTTTAAAAGATTTTCTGACTCGGGAGTCGGGCTGTAGCGCAGCGGGTTAAGCGCAGGTGGCGCAAAGCTCAAGGACCGGCATAAGGATCCTGGTTCAAGCCCTGGCTCCCCACCTGCAGGGGAGTCACTTCACAAGTGGTGAAGCAGGTCTGCAGGTGTCTGTCTTTCTCTCCCCCTCTCTGTCTTCCCCTCCTCTCTCCATTTCTCTCTGTCCTATCCAACAACAACAACAATAATAACTACAACAATTAAAAAAAAACAGCAAAGGCAACAAAAGTGAATAAATAAATAAATAAAAAGATTTTCTGACTCATATGTGGAAGAATAAGAAGTGTTTTGGATATGGAATTTTTACTGACATTCAAAGGGATAATGTTTCTTTTCTGTACTTTATTTATTGGCTAGAGACAGAGAGAAATCGAGGGGGAAGGGGGCAATAACAAAAGGAGAGAGACATCAGCAGCACTGTTTCACTGCTCAGCAAACTTCCCCTCTGCAGGTGAGGACTGGAAGCTTAAACCTGGGTCCTTGTGCTTTATAACAAGTACCCTCAACCAAGTGTACCAGGTCCCCAGCAATGTTTCTACTCTATAGAAGCTAGCAAATTTAGAGAGAGGGACAGTAAAGATACTTTGAACACAGTGTGGTTAAGTGGTGTGAGTTAAGTAGAGCACAGTGGAGGGACTCT
This sequence comes from Erinaceus europaeus, assembly GCF_950295315.1. NCBI lineage: Eukaryota > Metazoa > Chordata > Mammalia > Eulipotyphla > Erinaceidae > Erinaceus > Erinaceus europaeus. Next base: position 45,645,533 of record NC_080163.1, read on the forward strand.
TTGGCCATCATGCAGGGTATGGAAGACAGAGGAAAGTATCAGGAAATACTTTCCGGAAGAATTCTGGAGAATGATTACTATTCCGTCTAATAAAGTGGGGTGGGGAACTCAGGGATGCATGAAGATGTGGAAAGTTAGGTGACTAAAGAAGAGGTCAGGGAGTCAGGCGGTAGCGCAGCGGGTTAAGCACACGTGACCCAGAGTGCTAGGACCGGAGTAAGGATCCCGGTTGGAGCCCCGGCTCCCCACCTGCAGGGGAGTCGCTTCACAGGCAGTGAAGCAGGTCTGCAGATGTCTATCTTTCTGTCCCCCTCCTCTCTCCTATCCAACAACAACGACATCAGAACAACAATAAGACAACAAGGACAACAAAAGGAATAAATAAATATTTAAAAAAGAAGAAGGAGAAGGAGGAGAAGGAGGAGGAGGAGAAGAAGGAGAAGGAGAAGGAGAAGGAGAAGGAGAAGGAGAAGGAGAAGAAGGAGGAGGGGCCAGGTGGTGGCGCAACTGGTTGAGTGCTCCTGTTGCAATATGCAAGGACCCAGGTTCAAGCCCCCGGTCCCCACGTACAGGAGGAAAGCTTTGTGAGTGATAAAGCAGGTGTCTTTCTCTCTCTCTGGTTCTTCCTTCCTCTTGATTTCTGACTGTCTCTATCCAATAAATAAATAAAGATAATAAAAAAAAGAGGTTAGTATCTATCAAAATGTAGGTGTTGAATTTTTGTTGTTGTTTTCAGGGCTTCACTGTGTCAAGCTGACCTTTTCAGATTGAAAGACAGAGACTGAACAAGTTGTGGTATATATACACAATGGAATACTACTCAGCTATAAAAAATGGTGACTTCACCGTTTTCAGCCCATCTTGGATGGACCTTGAAAAATTCATGTTAAGTGAAATAAGTCAGAAACAGAAGGATGAATATGGGATGATCTCACTCTCAGGCAGAAGTTGAAAAACAAGATCAGAAAAGAAAACACAAGTAGAACCTGAACTGGAATTGGCATATCAAACCCAAGTAAAAGACTCTGGGGTGGGTAGGTGGGGAGAATATAGGTCCATGAAGGATGACAGAGGACCTAGTGGGGGTTGTATTGATATATGGGAAACTGGGGAATGTTATGCATGTACAAACTATTGTATTTACTGTTGAATGTAAAACATTAATTCCCCAATAAAGAAATACATTTAAAAAATATGATATGATTTATTTATTTTTTTGCAGAACACTGCTCATCTCTGGCTTACGGTGGTTTAGAGGATTGAACCTGGATCTTTGGAGAGAAAGAGAGAGGGGAGGGAGGGAAGAGGGAGAGTACGAGACGGAAAGAGAGAGAGAGAGAGAAAACATGAATACATTACCAAAGTTTCCCCCAGTGCTGAAAGCACCAGGCTTGAACCTGACTGTGCATGGCAAAACAGGAACACTGTCCAAGTGAGCTATTTTTCTAGCCCTTTCCAGGCCCCCTTAAGTTACTTTTTTAAAAATATATATATTTTTTCTTTTTTTATTTTTTATTTAATAAAGGATTAATGAACAAAAACATAAGGTAGGAGGGGTACAACTCCACACAATTCCCACCACCCAATCTCCATAACCCACCCCCTCCCATGATAGCTTTCCCATTCTCTATCCCTCTGGGAGCATGGACCCAGGGTTGTTGAGGGTTGCAGAAGGTAGAAGGTCTGGCTTCTGTAATTGCTTCCCCGCTGAACATGGACGTTGACTGGTCGGTCCATACTCCCAGTCTGCCTCTCTCTTTCCCTAGTAGGGTGTGTCTCTGGGGAAGCCGAGCTCCAGGACACATTGGTGGGGTCTTCAATCCAGGGAAGCCTGGCCAGCATCCTGGTGGCATCTGGAACCTGGTGATTGAAAAGAGAGTTAACATACGAAGCCAAACAATTTGTTGAGCAATCATGGATCCCAAGCTTGGAATAGTGGAGAGGAAGTGTTAGGGAGGTACTTACTGCAAACTCTAGTGTACTACTGCTTTCAGGTATATATTTTGCAGTAGTTTATGGATATGTGTGCACATAAGCTCTCTCTCACAGAAACTGGTGTATATCTAGGTTATGGGACTTTGTTAGAAAGTGAACTACCTGAGATGAAATTAGAGTGTACTATAAAAGGAAAGGTCTCACCCGAGTAATGAAGCTGAAGGGTTGTCATTCCACACGTGAATTCTCTGGACACAGTCTGAGGTGAAGCATGTTGAGGTGGCAATCGTTGCGTTGGTAAAAAATATATATTTTCTTAATGCCGGAAAAGGGATCTAAGCTTTCATAAACTAATGATGCCACCACTAAGTGACACCTTTGAGATTATTTTTTGTTTGTTTTTTTGTTGAGGATTTAAAAAAATCTAAACAGAAAGGGAGGGGATTCAGAATACCACTCTCAAAATTGTCTGGCATAAGTGACCCTGGGAGTCAAACTAGGGTTCTCAGCCATACAAGTCACTCATTATGCCAACGGAACAATTTCCCATCCCTGTTTGTTTTTTATAGAAGACAAAGGGTGAGATCAGACCTGGCACATAGTGGTGCCAAGACTTAAACCTAGGTCCTCAGATATACAATTCCTGTGTTCTAACATGCTGAGGTATCTCATTCTTTTTATTTTAGGGAAAGGTAATAATACAGCACTACTCCGCAACCCACATGGGCATCACTCTGGCACAACACCAGGGATCAAATTTGGGTCCCCATGCTTTCAGATCAACACTTTATGGGATAACACCACCTCCTGGCAACTGAAGTCAGCAGTTTATTTAGCTGTCTCCATGTTTCTTTGAGTCTATAGTTTAGCCACCAATGTCACACATCAATGTTAATCGTATTCACTATTCTTTCTTTCTTTTTTAATTTTTTTTAAATATTTTATTTTATTTATTTATTCCCTTTTGTTGCCCTTGTTGTTTTATTGTTGTTGTTATTATTGTTGTTGTCGTTGTTGGATAGGACAGAGAGAAACGGAGAGAGGAGGGGAAGACAGAGAGGGGGAGAGAAAGATAGACACCTGCAGACCTGCTTCACCGCCTGTGAAGCCACTCCCCTGCAGGTGGGGAGCCGGGGTTCGAACCGGGATCCTTATGCCAGTCCTTCTGCTTTGCGCCACCTGCGCTTAACCCGCTGTGCTACAGCCCGACTCCCCTCTTTCTTTCTTTCTTTCTTTCTTTCTTTCTTTCTTCCTTTCTTCCCTTTTGTTGTCCTTGTTATAGTTATTTTTGTTTTGTTATTGATGTAGTTGTTGTTGGATAGGACAGAAAGGAATGGAGAGAGGAGGGGAAGACAGAGGGGGAGAGAAAGAGAGACACCTGCAGACCTGCTTCACTGCTTGTGAAGTGACTCCCCTGCAGGTGGGGAGCCAGGGGCTTGAACCAGGATCCTTACGCTGGCCCTTGCATTTTGCGCCACCTGCACTTAACCCGCTGCGCTACCACCTGACTCCCATCATATTCACTATTCTTATCTGTATGATTCTGGAGAAGGGAGCTGCAGGCCAGAGGCTGTGTTGATACACTTCTTTCCATGCCTCCTCCAGGCTATCACCAGGCAGTTATTTGATTCTCTGGTCGGTATGGCTACCTCCTCTTAGAAGGAATAGCACCTCTGAGCTGGTGTCTTGGGTCTCAGGGATAATTTGATTCCCAAGGCACATTCTATTAATTACCTTCTGAAGGGTCTAGGAAGTTGTGAAACATCTAAGATGTTACCGTATTTACAAATCAAAGAGCCAACCAAAAATGGTTATATATGCAATATAAACACAAGATTTCTGGTTCAGAGACGGACTGCTTAGTGACAGCCTCTAGCATCAGTCTCCTGTGCCCACCACTAGATGGTGCAGTGAAAGCTGGTGAACCTGTGTGCAGGGAGCTTTATGCTACAAACATGTGCGAAACTCAGGAATTACTTTATGTAGGACAGTTATCACAGCTGTCCCTCCCTCTTCCCTGCATGGCAGAAGAGAAAATAAGGACATATTTTTATAACCTTTTTAAAAAATTTTTAATATTTATTTATTTTCCCTTTTGTTGCCCTTGTTTTTTTTTTATTGTTGTTGTAGTTATTATTGTTGTTGTTTTTGATGTCGTCATTGTTAGATAGGACAGAGAGAAATGGAGAGAGGAGAGGAAGACAGAGAAGGGGAGAGAAAGATAGACACTTGCAGACCTGCTTCACCACTTGTGAAGCGACTCCCCTGTAGGTAGGGAGCCCGGGGCTGGAACAGAGAAAAATGGAGAGAGGAGAGGAAGACAGAGAAGGGCAGAGAAAGACATCTGCAGACCTGCTTCACCGCTTATGAAGCGACTCCCCTGTAGGTAGGGTGCCCAGGGCTGGAACCTGGATCCTTACGCTGGTACTTGCACTTCCCGCCATGTGTGCTTAACCTGCTGCACTACCGCCTGACTCCCTTATAACTTTTTTATAACCTTTGAAAGAAACCTGCTGGCTTCATGTAGCAAAGAGAAAACATTCTGTTTCTCCCCCTCATGTTTACCATTCAGGTATACTGTAGGATGGTGCCAGAAATCAGCTCAGAAACTCCCCACTACAGAAACCCATTGTTTCTCCTAGGCAATTCTAGACAGGCAAAGCTTCACTGCGTTTTTTTTTTTCCCCAAGCAGGGCAGTTATGGTTTCTAGGGAATTAGGATATTTATTTAATGAGAGAAATACAGAAAGAGATACACAGTGAGAAGGATCAGATCACTGCTCAGCTCTGGCTTATGATGATGCTGGGAATTGAACCTGGGATCTCAGAGCCTCAGGCTTGAAAGTTTTTTGCATAACCATTACACTGTCTCCCCAGACCCAGGATAATGAAAGTATAAGTATAATGGTTTCTGGGATCCCTCAGTAGTGCACCTGGTACAGAGCTCCCATCATTATGTGGGAAAATGTGGGTTCAACCTGTGGCCCCCACCTGCAAGGGAGAAGTTTCATGAGTGGTACAGCAGTGCTGCCGGTGTCTATCTCAACCCCTAACTCCTTAGTCTTTCTGTCTCTGTCAGAAAAGGAAAAAGTAGTCACTAGGATTGGTGGAGTCATTCTGTAGGAACTGAGCCACAGCAATAACTCTGGTAGCCAAAATAGTATAGTAAATTAAATTAATGTTTTCCCCCTCTAGCACTGTGCCTAATAATAAGCTCCTGTAGACTAGACAACAAGGAAGTAATTTGATTTTTTTAATGAAACAATTTTTAAGACAGCCAGCTATTTATTTATTTTTTAAGATTTTATTTATTTATGAGAAAGATAGGAGAAGAGAGAAAGAATCAGATATCACTCTGGCACATGTGCTGCCGGGGACCAAACTCAGGACCTCATGCTTGAGAGTCCAAAACTTTACCACTGCACTACCTCCTGGAGATGTCCTGATGAGATTGCCCAGGATCCTTGGCAATCTGAACCGATTCTTCCTTTTCCTCTGGGTCTTAGGCAAAGACCCCAGCTCCTTGAAGCAGCACTGCAGTTCCTGATATACCCAAGGCCAGGGCTGAACGAGTACAGGCTTGAACAACTCCAGAGTTAGTAGAGTCTTGGTGCTTATGGGCTTCGGGGTCCAAATAAGGGTTCCCATCCAGGATCAGTTTACTCACTTCAGGCAGTTCATCTGAACTCGGGGCTCTGCTTAGCCGGTTGCTGCTGAGGTCAAGTTTATTAAGCTTGGCTGGTAGTCCCTTAGGCACATGCTCCAGCCCAGCAAAGCTCAGGTAGAGATCCTTGAGAGTGCTGGGCCAGACGCAGGGGGGAGGGCCGGGGGCAGCAGCCGGCCGCAGAGCGTTGTGGCTGAGGTCTAAGCTCTGGGGCTGCACACCTGCTGCCACCAGTGCCTGGCACACGCGGGTGGGCGTCTCCACCCCCGTGTTGTGCAAGGCTAGGCTCTGGAGAGCAGGGAACTTGAGCGGACACAGTGCCGCAGTGAGTCCCTGATGGCCCAGACCAGGATTGTCCGACAAGTCTAGGGTGGTGAGGGTCTGGAAGGTAGGAAGCTGTGCGCAAGAGAAAGCCAGTGAGTGAGCTTGCGCGATGCTCAGTACCTTGAGGCCGGGCTTGAGCCACTGCAGCAATTCAGTGAACCAGGCACCTCCTTCTGCCCACGACACGTTCCGGAGACGGAGGGTGGTGAGCGCAGGCCCTGGGGCTTCCAGAGGCAGCGGTGGCACCGTGCCGGTCAACTCCAGGTCCTCCAGCGTCAGTTCCTTGAGGCGCGAGTAACCGAGCGCGTTCAGAGCGCTGAACAGGAGCTGAGCAGGCACCCGTGCAGCGCCCACAGTGAGCCGCCGCAAGCGCAGAGCCTTGATCACGTCTACATACTGCTTGGGGTCGGTGTTGGCGTGCTTTAGAAATTGTTCCAGGCTGCGGCCGCCACCGCGGATCTCCACCTCTACCGCAGCTACACACTGGAAGGCGCTGGACCAGTCCGGCTGCGGATCCGTGAAGTTGCAGAAGCAACGGATATCTTCATCGTCCACCTCACAGGGCTCTGGTGTGGTCGCAGAGACTTGCAGCAGCGGCGGCAGCAGCGGCAGCAGCAAAAGGCAGAGCCTGGGCACCTGGTAATAGAATGGAGATCAGAAATGCCCAACGGTTCCTTGGAGGTTGTCCTTCCACCCGCATCCCCAGCTTATCCGTGCACTCACCATGGTACACAGTTCCTCAGCGCTTCTGCTTCTTTCAAGACCTCTGGAAGGACTTGTGCTTCTCTCCTAGGCCACGACTTTTGGTGCTCCACACGCGCATATGATTCTAACTTTTTTGGCGAACTCTACAAGTTTATGTAACCGTGAATGCTACTCTGTTTCCTCCTCTCTGAACCCTGATCATTCCCCACCTCTCTTCCCCCTCTCACTACCCTTCTGGGAAATTTTGCAATGAAGGAGGTTGCTGGGAGAGGGAACTTTAACAGGAAGGATGTTGACAGGGCGTCTAGGGCACCCTGCCCAAGGCAATGCCCGGTTGACACAGGCGCCCCAGGCTTGTCTGGTAAGGGTGAATGATGAAATATGCCCAGCGCTTCATGCCAAGAATTTTCTGTCCCCACCTCTAGCCCAGCACTCATCTTGGTAGTTTCCTTTGACATCTCCCTAGTCTTAGTGGTTATTATTAATCACCTAAACCCTGAATAATAATCTCGGGAATATTTTGTGAGTTTATAAACTTCATGTATTGACTCCAAGGTCTACCATTAAGATTCTAAAGAAGGAAGTTGGTCTAAAGAACAGCTCCCCTTCCCCCTTTGCTCCTGCTGACTTGCTCTTTGTTTAACAACAGAAAGTTCTCCCTTCCCCTATTCCACCTCCTTATATTGTTTATTAAGAAAACAACATTCTTAAAACAAAGATTTAGGGGGTAGAGCAGCGGATTAAGCACACGTGGCACAAAGCACAAGGACTGGCATAAGGATCCCGGTTTGAGCCTGGCCCCCAGCTCCCCACCTGCAGGAGAGTCACTTCACAGGCGATGAGGCAGGTCTGCAGGTGTCTATCTTTCTCTCCCCCTCTCTGTCTTCCCTCCTCTCTCCATTTCTCTCTGTCCTACCTAACAACGATGATATTAACAACAATAACAACTACAACTACAATGAAAAACAATAAGGGCACAAAAGGGAAAAATTGTTTTTTAATTTAAAAAAATAAAATAAAAATAAAGGTTTAGGGTGGGAGTAGATAACATAATGGTTATGCAAAGAGATTCTCATGCCTGACCTCCAAAGCCCTAGGTTCAATTCCCTCCACACCACCATAAGCCAGAGCTGAGCAGTGCTCTGGTAAAATACATAAGTAAATAAAGATAAAAATAAATAAAGGTTTTTTTGGCTGTGAGTTAGTGCCATCAGTAGTGCAACATTCTCATTCCTAAGACACTGAAATCCCAGGTTCAATCCCTGGCACCACCTCTGGTTTAAAAAAAAAAATGTTTGCCAGAGAGAACTCACCTCGTAGGGCACATGCCTTCCTATCAGTTTAGGTACAAGTTCCAGGCCCACATGGGAGCATTACAGCATTGGGGGAAGCTCTGGTGATGTGGCACACTCTCTGTCAGGAGCTGAGCTAGCCCCACCAGATAACAAGGTCACGGTGTGGTTAGGGTTGCTGCAAGGCAGCCCCTCTAAAGTGAAGCTAAAATAGACCCACCTTTATTGGGGACGAATTGCTTTCAGTTTCAGCCTTCTAATTCCAGTAAAAGGATACGGAAGTCTAAGAGCAGTTAATGATTCTTTTTCAAATTGTCCAATATCTTGTATTGGCCCTAAAAATGTTACTACTAGCAAATTCTTTGGTTGGCTACAGATGAACCTGTTATACAAGATTATTCACCACCTACTTCTTTTTTAAATATTTATTTATTTATTTATTACCTCTTGTTGCCTTTGTTGTTGTTTTTTATTGTTGTAGTTGTTATTGTTGTTGATGTCGTCATTGTTGGATTGGAGAGAGGAAGGGAAGACAGAGAGGGGAGAGAAAGATAGACACCTGCAGACCTGCTTCACCACCTGTGAAGTGACTCTTCGCAGGTGGGGAGCTGGGGGCTTGAACCAGGATCCTTACGCTGGTCCTTGCGCTTTGTGCCACCTGGCTTAACCCGCTGTGCTACCGCCCAACTCCTCACCACCTACTTCTGTTGCCAAATTAAGGCAAGTAAAAGTGCTATTAGGAAACAGTTAAATACTTAGTACAAGAAAATAACATGTAAGCATTGCCTGCTTGACTATGAATAGAGATAAATATCTACATAGCTTAAATTTTAACTTGCTTGCTTTAAATATGGGAGGGACATTATTGTAACATTTTAATCTGGATAGGAGTGTCTCCCACCTTTAAGCATGAATAAATATTATTTTAAAATGATATTTTACTAGTAGAATATTTTCTTAGAATAGGAATAAACATCCTTTTATAAGAGGAAAAAGTATAGCGATTATCAAAGCTGTAGCCATGGTATAATGACAGTTAGTTGGAATGTATTATGTACAACTTCATGTAACCCACTATTGTACAAAAATATGTAAATACCCTGCAATAAATTTGCAGGCAGAGAGAATTCTGCCTTGCCCTTGCACGCACAGATCTTGGTGGTTTCTCTCTCACTCGCCGATGCTGCCTTTCCTTGGGAAGACTCTGAACCTGCCGAGGCTTGACCCTGGCAACTCTCTATCTGAGTGAAGAAAAAAAAAAAAAAGTGGCCCCAGGGGCAGTGAAATCACGCAGGTATCACGCCCTCTGGCTCTGTCAAAAAAAAAAAAAAAAAGAGAGAGAGAGAGAGGGCTGGGAAGATGGAAAGGCAAGACAGCATAATGGTTATGCAAAAGATTTCATGCCGGAGGCTCTGAGTTTGCAGGTTCAGTCCTCTGCACAACCATAAACTAGAGTTGAACTGGGCTCTGGTCTTTTTCTTTGTATCTCTCCCATTAAAATAATTTTTTTTTAATTTTTAATATTTTTTCCCTTTTGTCACCTTGTTTTTTATTGTTGTTGTAGTTATTATTGTTGTTGTTATTGATGTTGCCGTTGTTAGATAGGACAGAGAGAAATGGATTACCTTTATGTATTTATTAGATAGAGACAGTCAGAAATCAAGAGGGAAGGGGGAGATAGAGAGGGGAAGAGAAAGATACACACCTGTAGACCTGTTTCACCGCCTGTGAAGCGACTCCCCTGCAGGTGGGGAGCCGGGATCTTTATACCGGTCCTTGCGCTTTGTGCCACCTGCACTTAACCTGCTGCACTTTTGCCTGACTCCCACAATATATATATATATTTTTTTTAAATGAAAACTAAGTTCTTTTTTAAAAATATTTATTTTATTTATTTATTCCCTTTTGTTGCCCTTGTTTTATTGTTGTAGTTATCATTGTTGTTGTCATTGTTGGATAGGACAGAGAGAAATGGAGAGAGGAGGGGAAGACAGAGAGGAGAGAAAGATAGACACCTGCAGACCTGCTTCACCGCTTGTGAAGCGACTCCCCTGCAGGTGGGGAGCCGGGGTTCGAACCGGGATCCTTATGCAGGTCCTTGTGCTTTGCGCCACCTGCGCTTAACCTGCTGCGCTACAGCCCGACTCCCAAAATATATATTTTTTTACAAGAAAGCAAATAAGGGCCGGGTGGTGGCACATCTGGTTGAGCATACATGTTACACTGTGCAAGGATCCAGGTTCGAACCCTCAGTCCCCACCTGCAAGGGGAAAGCTCCACAAGCAGTGAAGCAGGGTTGCTGGTGTCTCTCTGTCTCTCTCCCTCTCTATCGCCCCCTTCCCTCTTGATTTCTGACTGTCTCTATCCAATAAATACATAAAGGTAATAAAAAATTTAAATAAATAAATAAATAAAATAAAATAAAAATGTGTTTGAGGGTTGGGGGAAGGGATATTCAGTTGGTAGAGCACCACATGTACTGGGATGTTGTTCTGGCTTGTTTCTATCTGTTCTCTCTGCCTCACATGACACTCTCATGTAATAAAATAAAACTTTTAAATATTTAAATTAATAGAGGTTGGGCTGGAGAGACAGGATGTTTATGCAAATATCTTTCATGCCTGAGGTTCTGAGTTCCTTCCTAGGTTCAATCCATAGCACCACCATGAGCCAAAGATGAGCAGTGGTCTAGTTAAAAAAAAAAAAAAAAAAAAAAAAAAAGGAGTCGGGCAGTAGCTCAGTGGGTTAAGCGCACGTGGCACGAAGCGCAAGGACCCGCATAAGGATTCTGGTTCGAGCCCCCGGCTCCCCACCTGCAGGGGAGTTCCTTCACAGGCGGTGAAGCAGGTCTGCAGGTGTCTTTCTCTCCCCCCCCCCCCCCCCCCCCCGTCTTCCTCTCCTCTCTCCCTTTCTCTCTGTCCTATCCAACAAGGGGAATAAACAAATAAATATTTTTTAAAATTGAAATAAGGGAGTCAGGCAGTAGCACAACTGGTTAAGCGCAGTTGATGCAAAGTGCAAGGACCTGCGTGAGGATCCTGGTTCGAGCCCCCAGTTCCCCACCTGCAGGGGCGTTGCTTCACAGGCGGTGAAGCAGGTCTGCAGGTGTCTTTCTCTCCCCATCTCTGTCTTCCCCTCCTCTCTCCATTTCTTTATGTCCTATCTAACAATGACAACATCAATAACAACAACAATAATAACTACAACAACAATAAAAAACAAGGGCAACAAAAGGGGAAATAAATATTTAAAAATTTTAAAAACAAATAAAATAAAATAAAATAAGAAGGGGGTCGGGGCGGTAGCACAGTGGGTTAAGTGCGCATGGCGCAGGGCTAAGGCACGGACATAAGGATCCCCGCTCGAGCCCCCGGCTCCCCACCTGTAGGAAGGTTGTTTCACAGATGGTGAAGCAGGTCTGCAAGTATCTGTCTTTCTCTCCCCCTCTGTCTTCCCCTCCTCTCTCCATTTCTCACTGTCCTGTCCAACGACGGCAGCAATGACAACAATAATAATGATAACAACAACGATAAACAACAAGGGCAACAAAAGGGAAAAGGTGGCCTCCAGGATCAGTGGATTCATGGTGCAGGCACCAAGCCCTAACAACCCTGGAGGCTAAAATAAATAAGTAAATAAAATAATAATGATAAAAAATTAATACTATAGTGGTCCAGGAGATGGCGCAATGGATAAAGCATTGTATTCTCAAGCATGAGGTCCTGAGTTCGATCCCCAGCAGCACATGTACCAGAGTGATGCCTTGTTCTTTCTCTCTCTCTCTCTCTCTCTTCTCTCTCTCTTCCTATCTTTCTCATTAATAAATAAAAAAAATCTTTTAAAAATTAATTAATACTATAAATAAAATAGAGGTATTGGGCAGGGGTAGATAGCATACTGGTTATGCAAAGAGACTCTCCTGCCTGACCTCCAAAGCCCTAGGCTCAATCCCCCAAACAACCATAAGCCAGAGCTGAGCAGTGCTCTGGAAAAAATAATAATAACAATAATAAGATAAAATAGAAGTGTTTAACAGATACACGCTGACCAGGCTGCTTGATCATTTACAATTCCCATTCCCAGAAATCGGAAACCAAGACATTTCTCATCGTTTTCCCTTTGGCACTTAGATTTCCGCTGCCCTCTCCCCGGCACAGTCCTTTATCCTAGGAACGAAGGACTAAGCCTATGTTGAATGAGGGTTGATTAATAACTACTCACCTGTTTTTGGCAAGAATAAAAAGCAAGTTCCCCAGAAGGTGGGCTAGGGTCTACGCTTTTGTGGAGGTCTTTACAGTTTTGTGTTACACAGAGAAAGGGCTACATAAAACACATTTGATTTTCATTTCCTCTGTTTTCCAAAAGCTGTTTCACATCTGTCCCCAATCCAAAAAAGGTGGCCTAGTCAGAGCACTCTGTATCTTGTATGTCCTGTTGGGCAGGTACAGACACTCTGAGTCCACAGCTAGGCTCGGTCACTGGGATATTCTGCAGGTCACAGTGGGAGTGTAGCTCAGGACAGCTAAGTTTGGGAGTTAAGCTCTACCATTCAACTTACGATACTAGGCAACTTTCTAGGCCTTAGATTTCTGAGTTTCTGTTTTGTAAAATGAAGATAAGAGTACTTGGGACTAGGAAATAGTTGAACTTTAGAAGACAGAACTAGAATGCCTGTGGCACAGGAAGTCTCAGGTTCAATCTCTAGCACTGCCATGTGCCAGGACTGAGCAGTGTTCTTGTCTCTTTCTCTCATAGTAAACAAACAAACTTTAAAGAAAAAAAGTGCTGAGGAGACTGAAAGAGTGCTGGGTACTCAGTGAACAAGGGTAGAAGAAGACTTCAGTTGGTGGTGGGAGTGGTGTGTAGAGATACCTATTATGGGGAGGTAAGAAACTGTACTTGTAAGAGCGGGGGTAGATAGCATAATGGTTATGCAAAGAGACTTTCATGCCTGAGACTCCAAAGTCCCAGGTTCAATCCCACTCACCACCACAAACCCACAAACCAGAGCTGAGCAATGCTCTCTGGTAAAAAAAGAAAGGAAGGAAGGAAGGAAGGAAGGAAGGAAGGGAGGAAGGGAGGGAAGGAGGGAGGAAGGGAGGGAGGGAGGGAGGAAGGAAGGAAGGAAGGGAGGGAGGGAGGGAGGAAGGAAGGAACTGTACTTGTAGGCTAGGAAGACGGCATAATGATGTCATGCCTTGTTGTTAAAATTCGGTGGCTCCAGCTGGGCGGGCTAGCTTCACGGGCGGGTAACAGAGACGACCAGAGACATACGGCTGGGCAGGGAAGCTGTATTTCTTTATTCAGGAACAACGATTCATAAACTAACCCAAACTAATCACCAAACAGAACTCTGCTGCCTCTTTCCCCCGCGACGGCGCCAAGCACTCTGGAACTCTGGAACCCTCTCGGGGTTCCTAGGGGCAGGGCCAAGCAGGCCGTGAAACTAGCAGGACTGATCCAATTTTCTTGGCAGGGGGAGAGCTAGAACAACCCAATGTAAAGCATACAACAATGCCTGAGGCTCTGAGGCCCCAGGTTCAGTCCTCAGCACCACCATAAGCCAGAGCTGAGCAGTACGCCGGTATCCCTCTGTCTCTCTTTCTCTCCTTTTTTTTTTTTCTCTAGTCGCGGGGGCTCATGCCAGCACTACAAATCTACCACTCCTAGTGGCCATTTTCCCCTTCCCCCTTCCTCCATTTTTATTTGATAGGACAGAGAGAAATTGAGAAGGGGAGGGGGAGATGGAGATAGAAAGGGAGAGAGAAAGATACCGCAGACCTGTTTCACCATTTGTGAAGTGTCCCTGCGGAAGGTGGGGAGTGGGGGCTGGAGCACAGGTCCTTTTGTGGGTCCTTATGCATAGTACTATGTGCGCTCAACCAGGTGCACCCCACCACCACTGTATTTCTCGTTCATTAATAAATAAAATGAGAAAGGAAGGATGGAAAGGAAAAGAAAGAGAAAATGAGAGAAAAAAAGAAAGTTACTGGGGAGACGGGAGGTAGCACATCGGGTTAAGCGCATGTGGCACTAAGCACAAGGACAGGCATAAGGATCACGGTTAGAGCCCCGTGCTCCCCACCTGCAGGGGAGTCACTTCACAGGTGGTGAAGCAGGTCTGCAGGTGTTTCTCTTTCTCTCCCCCTCTATGTCTTCCCCTCCTCTCTCCATTTCTTTCTCCTATCCAACGACGACGACATCAATAACAATAGTAATAACTACAACAATAAAAAAAAGGGCAACAAAAGAGAATAAATAATTTTTTTTTTAAAAATGAAAGATATTGTATTTTTAGCCTGTGAGATAAAATAGTGGTTGGAGCTTTGGATTTAAAAGCATGGGGTTCTTCAATGACCCTGGGTCCATGCTCCCAGAGGGATAGAGAATGGGAAAGCTACTGGGGAGGGGGTGGGATATGGAGATTGGGTGGTGGGAATTGTGTGGAGTTGTACCCCTCCTACCCTATGGTTTTGTTAATTAATTCTTTCTTAAATAAAAAAAAATAAAAATAAAAAGCATGGGGTTCTGATTCTGATCCCTGGCATAATGCTAGAATGATCATCTGGTTGGTGTTCCCTCTCTCTCTCTGTCTCTCTCTCTCGAAAGTAAATAAATAAATATTAAAACACAAGAGGAGAAGGAGCAGCATGAGGAGGAGGGGGTGGGCAGCTGGGGAGACAGCCTAATAGTTATGCAAGTGTCTTTTAAGTCTAAGGTTCTAAACTCTCAATCCCCAGCACCACTATAAACCAGAGCTGACCATTGCTCTGGTAAAACAAAACAAAACAAAAAAAACTGTACTCCCATTTCAACAAGTTTCTTGTATATCATTATTTTCCTTAGTGAAGTTTGGAAAATAAAAGTACCTGTCTATGGGCAAAATCTGTAACACAGCCATATCTATTAGCTCTAGTTGTTATTATTTTTTTTCAAAGCTTTTGCATTTAGAAGACTCAAGCCACTGAATTCTGCAGGACTCCTCAGCTAATCAAGGATGATAAGGCTAAATCAAACAATAATAGTTCTGCAAAGACTCCAAATCTTAACCTTAATTCAAGAAATATTTGGTGTCCTCTGGAAGGTGACATTGAATATAGCATTGGACCTTCAAGTATGAAGTCCTGAGTTCAAAACACAGAAGTGCATTTGTCAAAATGAAGCTTTGTTTCTCCTCCCTCTCTCTCATTAAGGGTCAAGGTCCTTTGGGTGGTTTGCTGTTTTTCCTCATGCATGACCCAGATTCGAACCTGGTTTCCATTGCACTGAAGGAAGTTTCCATTTTGATAGTCTATTTTTTTTTCTCTCTGCCTCTATATTTCAATACAAAAAAAAAAAGAATCTTAAAAATAAATAACTGGGGTTAGGTAGTGCACTCAGTAGAGTACACTCATTACTATTTGCAAAGACCCAGGTTGGGGCCAGGTAGTGGCACACCTGGTTGAGCACACATGTTACAATGCACAAGGACCTGGGTTCGAGTCTCTGGTCCCCTCCTATAGGAAGAAAGCTTCACAAGTGGTGAAGCAGGGCTGCATGTCTATCCCCCCCCCCCTTTATCTACCCCTTCCTAACAATTTCTGGCTGTCTCTATCCAATAAATAAATAAATAAAGATAATTAAAAATATATTTTAAAAAAGACCCGGGGAGCGGGGTGGTAGCGCAGCAGGTTAAGTGCACATGCCACAAAGTGCAAGGTCCGGCTTAAGTATCTTGGTTTGAGCCCCCAGCTCCCCACCTGCAGGGGGTCACTTGGCAAGTGGTGAAGCAGGCCTGCAGGCCTCTATCTTTCTTTCTCCCTCTCTATTTTCCTCTCCTCTCTCGATTTCTCTCTGTCCTATCCAACAACGATGACAGCAATAGTAACTACAACAACGACAACAACAACAACAACAAAAAGTTACGACAACAATAACAACTGCAACAAGCGCAACAACAAGGGCAATAAAATGGGAAAAATAGTTTCCAGGAGCAATGGATTCATAGTGCAGGCACCAAGCCCAGCAAAAATCCTGAAGGCAAAAAAAAAAAAAAAAAAAAGACCCAGGTTGAAACCTTTGGTTCCACCAGAGAAAGCTTTAAGATTAGTGGAACAGAACTGCGGTGTCTTTCCCTCTCTCTGCCTCTTTCTCTCTCTTTCTCTCTCACCTCTATTGTAAGAAAAAGAAAAGTTGTGGTCCAGGAAGTGATGTAGTGGATAAAGCACTGGACTCTCAAGCATGAGGTCCCAAGTTCGATCCCCAGCAGCACATGAACCAGAGTGATGTCTGGTTCTCTCTCTCCTCCTATCTTTCTCATTAATAAACAAAATCTAAAAAAAAAAAAAATGGAAAACTTATCATGGCATGTAATGTGGCTGATAATCTTGGATAGAATTTGATTAAAGATTTAAAATGACAATACAATGTAAAAAAGAAAAAGAAAAGTAATCGTTGGCAGTGGTGGAGTAGTGCAGTCATCATGCCCCGGTGATAACCCTGGTGGCAAAAACAAACAAATGGGGCTGATCAGTGATAGTACCATGCGCAAGGACCAGAGTTTGAGTCCCTGCTCCCCACCTGCAGTGAGGACGCTTCACAAGTGGTGAAGTAGATCTGTAGGTGTCTTTCTCTCTCCCTCTCTACGTATCTTCCCTTCCCCTCTTAATTTCCCTCTGCTATCAAATAAAATGGCAGGGGGTGGGGAGGAAAAATGGCTGCCAGGAGCAATGGATTTGTAGTGTTGGCACTGAGCCCCAGCTATAACCCCAGAAGCAAAAAGAAAGAAAAACAAACAAAGAAACCCTCTATAATTTGTCTACCAAGTGTCAGGGTCAGTGTAAAACTGCATAGAGGATAGTCACACAGCCTCTCAAGTATTGTAGAGGAGGGAAGCAAACATCAGCCAGAAACTATCATTTATAATATAGAGGCCTCTAACAGAGGAGAAACCAAGGACCTGTGGGAGCATAGGGGGTGGGGAGGAAGAGCTAGACTTGTGATGGACGACATCACTATTTCTTAAGTGAAAACTGTTGCCAGGCAGATAAGTATAGTGAAGCAGATTGGGCGGCTATAATTATCTGAGCAGATAGTCCGGGCAGAACACAGCTTTTGACTAGGGACTGGTTTTATCTTCCCAGCAGGAGAAAGATGTGGATACAAAAGCCCGCCTATGCCATGAAGAAAGAAACAAGACTCAGGTCCTGTCCTCAGCCAGAACACAGTGCAGAGAAGGTGCTCTGTAAATGGCTGAACAGTAGCTGGCTTGATCATGGGTCTGGAGGGAGGATGTGGGGGACAGAAGGCTGAGCTGCAACTATTTAAACAGAAGAGACTGAAGACCTCACCAGCTGACTTCAAGAGGTAGAATTAAGTTCTAAAATTCTTTTGACCTGTAAAGTTCAGTATGGTCTAACCTCTGTCCATCTTCCACTTTATCAGGTTACTCATCTTAGCCACACTTGTCCCCTTTTCAGTTCCTGGAATAATATATCAGGTTCTTTCTTGTGTCAAGGCCTTTTTTATTTGCTACATCTAAGTGGGTCTCTTGTGGACTGGGAGATGGTGCAGTAGATGTAACATTAGACTCTCAAGCATGAGGTTTCAAGTTTGACCCCTGGCATTGAATGTATTTCTCTCTCATTAATAAATAAATCTTTAAAAAATAAAAATAGGGCAGGGATAGATAGCATAGTGGTTGTGCAAAGAGACTCTCATGGATGAGGCTCCAAAGTCCCAGGTTCAAGCACCTGCACCACCATAAGCCAGAGCTGAGCAGTGCTCTGGTAAAAATAAATAAATAAATAAATAAATAAATAGGCCAAGTGGTGGTGTACCTGGATAAGCACACACATTATAGTGTGCAAGGACCCGGGTCCTGCAGGAAGAAAGCTTAGTGAGTGGTAAAGCATGGCTGCAGGTGTCTCTCTATCTCTTTCTCTCCTCCCTTCTCAGTTACTTTCTGTCTCTATCCAATAATAAATAATAAAAATAGGGCAAGGGCAGATAGCATAATGGTTATGCAAAAAGTCTCTCATGCCTTAGGCTCTGAAGTCCCAAGTTCTGAAGTCCCTCCACTGCTATAAGCCAGAGCTGAGCAGTGCTCTGGTTTGAAAAATAGTAATAGAGGGGAGTCGCGCTGTAGCGCAGCGGGTTAAGCGCAGGTGGCGCAAAGCACAAGGACCGGCATAAGGATCCCGGTTCGAACCCCAGCTCCCCACCTGCAGGGGAGTCGCTTCACAGGCGGTGAAGCAGGTCTGCAGGTGTCTATCTTTCTCTCCCCCTCTGTCTTCCCCTCCTCTCTCCATTTCTCTCTGTCCTATCCAACAACGACAACAATAATAACTACAACAATAAAACAACAAGGGCAGCAAAAGGGAATAAATAAATCAAATAAATATTTTTTAAAAAATAAAAAAAAGAAAAATAGTAATAGTAATAGTAATAGTAACCGGGTACTAGCACATCTAGTAGAACACTCTCATTACCACATGCATGGATCTCAGTTCAAGTTCTTGGTGCCCTCCTACTGGGGGAAATTTTAAGAGCAGTAAAGCCGGTGTCTCTTTCTCTCTGTCTATACTCCCTTCCCTTCTCAGCTTCTGTCTCTATCTAAAATAAAAAATAAATCAATAAAATATCTTTTTATAAAGTTTATTTTTATTTGATAGGACAGAGAGAAATTAAGAGGGGGGGAGTTAGAGAGGGAGAAAGAGACACCTGCAGCACTGCTTCACTGCTCATGAAGCCCTCTGCAGATGGGAGCTGTGGACTTGAATCAAGGTCTTTGTGCTTGGTAACATGTGCACTGAACCTAATGTGTCACTGTCCAGCCCCACAATAAGGTGTTAAATAATAATGACAAAATGGGTTTAATGGTCCTGGAGATGGCGCAGTGGATAAAGCGTTGGATTGTTGTGATCCAGGAGGTGGCACAGTGGTAAAGCTTTGGACTCTGAAGCATGCAGTCCCGAGTTTGATCCCCGGCAGCACATGTGCCAGAGTGATGTCTGGTTCTTTCTCTCCTCATATCTTTCTCATGAATAAATAAATTCTTCTTTGAAAAAAATGGGTTTCCTTGGATAGTTTGTCTTAATAGCTTATTTGCAGTATGTAAATCATACTATTTGCTTGTTTATTATTGTGTTCCAGTAATACTCTAAATCCTTTCCTGAATTTGTTTTTACTTGAATATTTTTTAAAACGTATGTATTTTATTTAATAAGAAAGTGACAAAGCAGCACTAAGATATATACAGTACCAGGGATCAAATTCAGGATACTTGCAAGTTCATTGTTTTGCCACTTCATGTTCTGTTTCACTTGGGTTCTTTTTCTCTCTCTTTCTTTCTACTAGGATTTATTTATTAGTATGAGTGAAAGGAGAGAGAGAGAAAGAGAGGAACCAGAGTACCACTGGGGCAGATGCACTGCCAGAGATGATTGAAGTTGACAACTCATGCTTGAAAGTTCAGTATTTTATACACTTTACCACTTCCTGGGCCACTACTTGGGCATTCCTAAAAGTTAGAGAGACAGCCCAGGAGGTGGGACAATAGATAGAGTTGAGGAGCCAGGCAGTAGCATACCTGGTTAAGGACAAGCATTACAGTGTGCTAGGACCCAGGTTCAAGCCCCTGCTACCCACCTGTAGGGAGGAAACTTCACAAGTGGTGAAACAGGGCTGCAGGTATCTCTCTGTCTCTCACCCTCTCTATTTTTCTCATGATTTCTGGCTGTCTCTATCCAATAAATACATAAAAAATAATAATAAATTTAAAGGATAAGAGTTGAACTTGCAGACATGAGGTCCTGAGTTTCATCGCTGGTATCATATGTGCCAGAGTGTTGCCCTAGTTCTCTCACACTCCATTTTTCTCTTATTAATTAATTAGTTAATTAATTATTTTATTTATTTATTAATGAGAAATCTAGGAGGGGAGAGAGAAAGAACCAGATATCATTTGGTACATGTATTGCGGGGGATTGAATTCAGGACCTCACGCTTGAGAGTCCAATGCTTTGTCCACTGCGCCACCTCCTGGACCACAGTTCTGTATCATTAATAAATAAAAATATGGGGGGAGGGGCTACATAGCATAATTGTTATGCAAAAAGACTTCCATGCCTGAAGCTTCAAATTCTCAGGTTAAATTCCATACCCCTATGCCAAAGGTAGGCCATGCTCTAGCAAAAAAAAAAAAAAAAAAAGAATAAAAAACAAACAGACAAACAAAAAACTCCTACCTTTTAAAAATAAAATAAACTGTTTGGGATTGAGAAGATAACATAGTGATTATGCAAAAGAATTTCATGCTAAGGCTCCAAGGTCCCAGGTTCAATCCCCAGCACCAACATAAGCCAAAGCTGAGCAGTGCTCTGGTTAAAATAATGATAATGGGGGGCTGGGCAGTGGTGCACCTGGTTAAATGTACATGTCACAATGTGCTAGGACCAGGGTTCAAGCCCCTAGTCCCCAACTACAAGGGAAAATCTTCATAATCAGTGAAGCAGTGCTGTAGATATTTCTCTATCTCTCCTCTAGATTTCTCTCTCTCTGTATCCAATAAGTAAATAAATACATATAAAATAAAATAATGATTAGGATAATAAATTGCTTTTCCATGTGCATGACCCAGGTACAAGCTGAGCTGAGCCCGGCCCCTACTGAATTGCAAGAAACTTTGGTATTTTCTCCTATCTCTCTTCCTTTGTCTGGAAAATCCCAGAGCAGGGAAACCCCAGAGATAACAATCAATAAAATAAACAAACAAATAAATAAAGGGGCCGGATGGTGGTGCACCTGGTTGAGTGCACATGTTATAAAGTGCAAGGACACAGGTTTGAGCCCCTGGTCCTCACCTGCAGGGGGAAAGCTTTTCGAGTGGTGAAGCAGGTCCGCAGGTGTCTCTCTGTCTCTCTCTCTCTCTATCACCCCTCCCCTCTCAATTTCTGACTGTCTCTATCAAATAAGTAAAGATAAAAAATTTAATAAATAAATAATATTAAAAAGTAGAGTGCTTCAGTATAAGTGTTAAGTCCTACCTACTAGAACTTGTAGGGTTTTGTTGTTGATTTTTTAAATTTTACCAGAGCACTATCCCTCTTGGGGGGATTAATGGTTTACAGTCAACAGAAAAATACAGTAGTTTGTACACGTGTAACACTTCTATTTGTCACATAATAATTCAACCCCCTCCAGTTCCTTCTCTGCCATCATGTTTTTTTATTATTAGAACACACACACACACAAACACACACTTCATTAAGCAAATGATAATGACAGGCAACAAAGTTTATTAAAACACTAACTATATTTATTTATTATTTTAAATTAATTTTTTCCTTTATTGGGAGATTAATGTTTTACAGTCGACAGCAAATACAATAGTTTGTACATGCATAACATTTCTGTTTTCCACATAACAATTCAACCCTCTCTAGGTCCTCCTCTGCCATCATGTTCCACCTCTTTTAATCAAGCAGTATCTAGCTGACTAGGGGAGATCAACATTTGATGACTGAATTTATCCAAAAACAATGCGACTCCTTTTGTATATAACAGTGAAATCGTTTCATTTTCTTCCCCAGGAGAGAGGGAGTAAATTGTTCAGGAGAGCGTTCAGCGAGAGAATAAAACAGCCAGCCTGTAGTCAGCCCATCAGAGTGACGTGTAATTAAAATCCAGGAGCCTCAGGTCTTCCTAGAGCTGGGGTGACTTTGAATATTTGTCTAGGGTGTGTTGGGGGTGGGAACTTGGTGTCTGTGATCCTCCGAGGCCAGGCCGGGGTCAGGTTGAACATTTTCTTTCCTGGAATTGTGAAATAAAACAACCTATCTGGGATCACAGTTCTGATCCCAACCGGCCTCTAGCCTGTGCCCCGCCCCTCCCCTTCCCATTTCCGCCCGCCCACCTCCCCGCTCCTCGCTGCGCCTGCGCCGTCCGCACTTTCTCCGCGGAGCCCCTCCCTCCACTGTGGGGTCTGCGCATCTCCTCCAGCTCCACCATGTGGAGCAGACGCCAAGGCCTCCTCCGGTCTGCGGGCTGCGGCGTGGAGGAACTCCGGCGCCGCCGTCGGGAGCGGGAGGCAGGTGCGGGTGGGCAGGCGAGGGAGCACGGGCTAGCGGTGTGGCGGTGGGACGTATCTGAATAGACCCGGTGGGCTGGATTCTGGGTCCTCTGTGCCCATCCCACGCTCAGCCGGCTCCCTCGCCCCCAGCTCTGCGGAAGGCGCGGAGGGAGCAGCAGCTGGTCAGCAAGAGATTGCTGAGAGATGAAACCCCGGAAGAAGCCGAAGGAGAATGTGTGGCCGCCATCCTCGGGGAAGCCGAGGTGAGGGGGCAGTGTGCAGATTGGCGCCGAATGCTTTCCAGGGTACTCCGGGCCCGCCCCCAAACCTGAATGCACCCTCATCCATCCAGTGGGCGGAGCCAGAAACTGGGTATTTTGGACCGCTGCTGCCAATTGCACGTTAATAAGCAAACCCTCTTTTCTTCTATGTTTTTAAAAACTGTACACATGTCATATTTATTTTTATTGAAAGAGACGTAGATAGATACAGAAAGACCAAAGCACTGCTCAGCTCTGGCTTATGGTGGTGCTGGCTTATTGGTGATGCTAGTAATTGAACCTAGGACCTCAGAGCCTCAGGCTCCTATGAAAGACTTCTGCATAACCATTTAGCTGTCTCCCTAGCCCCCTCTCCTTTTTATTTGACTTTTTATTTTTATTTGCCATCGTGGCGGCCACCACTCTTTCTTTAGATATTTAAATACACGTAAGAAGTCACATATAATACTGTGACTCTAAAGTTCATTCTCCTTGTATCAGTTTTATATACCTATTAAAAACACATAGGAAAACAAAAACACGGTGCTGGGCGGTGGCACACCTAGTTAAACATACATAGTGATAAGTGCAAGAACCCGTGCAAGGATGCGGGTATCTTTCTCCCTACCTCCACCTCTCAGTTTCTCTCTGTCCTATCCAATAAAACGGGAAAAATGGCTGCCAGGTGCAGTGGATTTGTAGTGCTGGCACTGACCTCCAGCAGTTTTTTGTTTTGCTTCCAGCAGTGACCGTGGAAGCAAAACAAAAAACATAGGGACCAAAGTCCTTTCTGTGCCCTGTAAAGTCCAGTATAGTTTAACCACCTACTTCCCAACTAACTCATCTCAGCCACAATGTCCTCTTTTTAGTTCTTGGAATAATATACCAGGCTCTTTGTCTTTTTTTTTTTATCTTTATTATTTATTGGCTAGAGACAGTCAGAAATCGAGAGGGAAGGGGAGATAGAGAGGGTGAGCAACAGAGAGACACCTGCAGCCCTGCTTCACCACTTGTGAAGCTTTCCCCTTCAGGTGGGGACTGGGGCCTCAAACCTGGGTCCTGTGCACTGTAACATGTGCTCAACCTGGTGCGCCACCACCGGCCCCATCTTTATGTCTTGAGCCATCTCTGTAGTATCTAAAGTAGGTCTCATTTGGTAGTCTATCTTGGCAACTTGTTTGCAGAATTCTAACCACACTAATTTGTTTAGTTCTTAATATTTTCAGCTGGAATTAGAAAAACTTTGACCCTATCTTAGTTGTTCCCATCAAAAATCCAGATGCCTGTACAATACCTGGTATACAGTAGGAGTTCAACATTTACTGAATAAGTGAAACAATTGGTTTTAGCCTATTTGCTAATTCATTAAGCATTCATTATCCTCAATGCTTGTATGTGTTTACATAATTTCCAAAACACTTATGCCAAGGTTATGCTACTGTGTGCTTACTTTATACTGTGTTGGGTACTGAGGTACATCAAGATGATAAGAGTACCTTTCTTTGAAGTACTAATATCACTTGCTATGAAAGAAACATGAGGCAAAAGAGAAAAGGAAGCCAGCAGAGCTAACTTTCTGAGGCAGTAGCAGTAGCAGAAGTTTGAAGGGTGTAGAGGAACTGGAGAGGGTACTCCATGCACAGGAAAGAGTTATGTGCAGCCTGGGAGGTGCCACAGTGACTGGAGCATTGAGTCTAAGAGTATGGGGTCCTGAGTTTGATCCTGGTCATCAGATATGCCAGAGTGATGGTCTGCTTCTCTCTCCTGAATATTAATACATAAAAATCTTTGTATTTTATTTATTATTGTAGAGGCAGAAATTGAGAAGTTAGGGAAAGAGACCTGCAGCACTGCTTCATGGCTTATGAAGCTTTCACATGGCAGGTGGGGACCAGGGGTTTGAACCTGGGTCCTTGCACATTGTAACATGTACACTAAACCAGGTATGTCACCTCCTCCTTGCCCTCAATAAATAAAAATCTGTAGAAAAGGGAGTCGGTAGGTAGCGCAGCGGGTTAAGCGCACGTGGCGCAAAACGCAAGGACTGGCATAAGGATACCGGTTCGAGCCCCTGGCTCCCCACCTGCTGGGAAGTCGCTCCACAGGCGTGAAGCAGGTCTGCAGGTGTCTCTTTTTCTCCCCCTCTATCTTCTCCTCCTCTCTCCATTTCTCTGTCCTATCCAACAATGACATCAATGACAACAACTACAACGATAAAACAAGGCAACAAAAGGGAATAATAAATATTAAAAATATTTTTAAAAATAAAATAAAAAGAAGATTGTGCAAAAGCTTGAATGTATTAAAAGAAAAAACAACAGCAAGTCATGTTATACTGGGTGATGTTGGAGTGTGGGCTGCTGAGAATGATTGGAGGGGTAGGTTATGCCAGGTTGGGAGGGCTATTATCCTTGAAATAAACCTGTTAGAAGACAGGGTTGGGAACCCATGAGACACCTTACTTGTTACTGTACCTGCATTGCCATGCGGGCGGGCAACGTAGTTTCCAGCAACAAGGGGGTAAAAAAGATAAAGTAGTTACTGATACTCCTTTTTTTTTTTTTTTTTAAATCAGTGCACTGCTTAGCTCTGGCTTATGGTGGATTGAACCTGGGATCTGGGAGCCTCAGGCATGAGATTCTGTTTGTATAACCATTATGCTATTTCCCTGCCCCACTCTCATTTTTTTCAGATGAGCAATTTAAGTTCAGGAGGAGCTGTTGTTAGCTATATTGTGAGTGAGCAGTTCTTTTCTTTTTGATTAACAAAGTGAAGAGGGTGAATAGAGAAGGGGGGAGAGAGAGAGAGAGAGGGAACACCTAGAGTATTATTTTGGCACCTGCGATGTTGGGGACTGAACTCAGTACCTTACACTTTTAAGTTCAAGGTATTAACCACTGCACCACGTTCTGGACTGTGAATGACAAGTTCTTTTTTTAAAAAAGAATTTATTTATTTATACATGAGAAAGACAGGAGAAAAAGAATCAGACATCACTCTGGTACATGTGCAGCCGTGATCGAACTCAGGACCTCATGGTGGAGAATCCAATGCTTTATCCACTGCGCCACCTCCCAGACCACGAATGACAAGTTCTAGGGAGGGTGTGATATTGGAGACCTCACAGGTGAAGTGGGTAAAGCAGATCTCAGGATTTGCTTTATAGCAGTAAGTTGTATGTTGCTTTCTTGCCTCTCCTTGCCTTGGCTTCCAGATCCAGCAGTTCCTGAGGCTAGCCCACCGGGGCACAGAGGAAAAAGAGAGAGAGAGGGCTCTGTTTAGTCTTCGTCGGGGATTGCAGCACTCAGAGACACAGAAGACCTTCATCAGGTGAGTGTCGATAGTGTGAGTGTGTGGCTAGGGCTTTCAGGGACACACAGAATTTGTGAAGAGGTTGGGCAACAGATTAAGCAGTGTTCTGGTCTCACTTCTGTAGGCTGGAGGGAAGCATGCGGACCCTGGTGGGACTCCTGACCAGCAACCAGGCGCTGCTTCAGCTTGAGGCAGCTCGCTGCCTTCATGAGCTCTCTCACTCAGAGCACTCTGTGGTGGCTGAGGCCTGCCTGCCAGCTACTTCCTATCTTCTCACCTACCTCTCAGGCCACAGCTCAGAGTTTATAGTGAGTCCTATAACTTCCTGTAAGTCTCTTGGTTTGGATTTAAAAATTTGTGCTTTTGAGGGCCAGGGAAATAGTATGGTAGTTATGCAAACAACTTTTATGCCTGAGGCTCTGAATGGCTCCAGGTTCAATTCCTAGTATCACACCGTAAGCCAGAGGTGAGCAGTCCCCTGATAATAAAAAAATGAATATTGTGTTTTGGGGTCTAGTTTGAGTTGGCAGGTTGGGGAAAACAGAAAATCTGTCTTCCCTGATGCCTACAGCTATATATACACCCATCCTCTCCTACTCCCTTGTGACCAGACCCTCAAGGATGAACTTTCTTCATCCTCCCCAGCTGAGCCCAGTGCTCCTATTCTCTATCTCAGGAACTCTGCCTGTATACACTGGGTAACCTAATTGTGGAGAGTGAGGTTGTGAGGAGGCAGCTCCTGCCACAGGGCATTATTCCAGCCATGGCAGCTTGCATGCAGGTGAGTGTCTACTTTTGTTCTCCCTGCCTGGACAGCCCTACTTTCACTTCTCTGCCCACTCCCTACCTGCTTTGTGTAGGTAGCTCCAGCCACTGACCTATGCCAAGGGGTTAAAGTCGCACTTTAACATGAACTCTTAGGACCCAACTTCCAGACGCAGACCCCCCCCCCCGTCTCCCTCTAGTCACCCCACCTGCCTGTGCTGGAAGCGCTTGGATATGCCTTGTCCCAGCTTCTGCAGGCTAAAGAAGCACCAGAGAACATCATTCCGTAAGTAAAATGTGCCTCCAGATGAGGAAGCAGGGGTGACAGACTTTCGGATGCTTGAGTGAGTGGTTCCCAAAGCTGATGCACATTTCTGCCAGGGTTTTGGGTCTGAACACTTCCCCACTTGCTGGTAGGCTTTGGGAAGAAAACAGATAGGTTTCCTTCTATGGCTCTTTTCAGTTCCTTTTCCACTGGCAGCTCTGTTCTAGGTTCCACTCTCCCTCAGCACATGCTGCAGCTCTTGCAACCTGGTCCAAAGCTAAATCCTGGGATTGCTGTGGAGTTTGCTTGGTGTCTTCATTACATCATCTGCAGGTAACACAGGCCAGTTATGAAAGTGCTACACACCTCCCCTAAGGATCTGTTCTATGAAAGGCTTCCAGAATTGTTGTGCTAAGTCCTCTTATTGGACCCCAGGGAGCCCTAGAACTAGGTTGTTTGCAAAGTTAACTGAGATTACCTGTGTTGCTCCCTATTGCCCAGCCAGGTCAACAATGCCCTGCTCATCACCCATGGGGCTCTGTCCACTCTGGGGCTGTTACTGTTGGACTTGGCCGGGGCTGTCCAGAGAACTGAGAATGCAGGACTGGAGCTGGTAGGTGAAGAGGACAGGTCAAGATCTGAGCAGCCTTTTTTTCTTTTTCTTTCTTGACATTTTATTTATTGGAAAGAAACAGAGAAATTAAGGGGTAAGGGAAGATAGAGATGGAGAAAGACACCTGCAGCAATGCTTCACCAATTGCAAAGATATCCTCCTACAGGTGGGGACTGGGGGGCTTGAGCCTGGGTCCTTGTGCATGTGTGCACAGCCAGATGCACTACCACCTGCAACATTTCTTTTTATTTTTTTGCCTCCAAGGTTATCACTGGATCTTGGTGCTGACACTGCAAACCCACTGCTCCTGGTGGCCAAACACCCCCCCCCCCCATTTTATTGGATAGAACAGAGAGAAATTGAGAAAGGAAGGGGAGATAGATGACACCTGCAGGCCTGCTTCATCGCTTGTGAAGTGTCCCTCTTGCAGATGGAGATCTGGGGGCTTGAACCAGGATCCTTCAATTTAATACTATGTGTGTTTAGCTGGATACAGCACTGCCTGGCCCCTGACATTTCTATTGTTACCTTCCAGTGTGTGGGTAGCTTCTTACACCTGACTCACAACTTTTCTTTGCAGCTGGCATGTCCTGTACTTCGATGTTTAAGCAACTTGCTAACAGAGGCAGCTGTAGAGACTATAGATGGGCAAATGCAACATGGGGATGAGCGCATTCTGGCAGCCCTTTTTATCCTTCTGCAGTTCTTCTTTGAGAAACAGCCCAGCCTGCTTCCTGAGGGCCTTTGGCTCCTGAACAACCTCACTGGTAGGCATCAGTGCTTGATTCTGGGCTGAACTGAAGGGTAAGGCTGGGAAGTGGTGGTTTCAGGGAGTTTTAAGATACTTCACCCTGATATTTTCCTTTCCAGCAAACAGCCCTAGTTTCTGTACCTCCTTGCTCTCCCTGGATCTGACTGAGCCCCTCTTGAAGTTGTTGCCAGTATCAAATGTGGTGAGCGTATTGGTAGGTATTGGGGTCATGTGAGTCCAAGCCCTGTAATGACCAATGTATAAATTATTGGGGCAGGCTTGGTTCCTCAGCATGTTACTTAGTTGACAGCTAGCAGATGGTGTGTTATGCTTTCAGTTAGACTTCAAGCATTCTATGTAACTTAACCATCACTGACATCTTCAGCTTTCACCCATGTGGGGGCTGTGCATACCTATCTGTCTGCAGGTGCTCACAGTTCTGTGCAACGTTGCAGAGAAGGGTCCTGCTTACTGTCAGCATTTGTGGCCAGGGCCCTTGCTCTCCTCCTTGTTGGACATGCTGGCCCTATCTGACACTGAAGTAGTAGGCCAGAGTTTGGAGCTACTGCAACTGCTGTTCCTCTATCGGCCAGAGGTGGGTGTGTGACCCTGGTTCCTCTCCAATTCCCATTTGGGAGCCTCTGATCTAACCATGTCCTAACTATAACTTCTCTGGGCCTGGTAAGCCCTTGTGGACTCCAGTTCAGAGCCTCTATCCATTCTTCTGTGGGAATGTATCCTCTACCAAGAAGAGGAGGACTAATCTGTAAGGTTGCAGGAATCCAGGTATTAAGTCCTATTCTCCCTGCCCCCCCCCCCCCCCAGGCTGGCCATGCCTTCATGCAGCAGTCAGGGCTGCAAGCCCTGGAAAGGCATAAGGAGGAGGCACAGCTCCAGGATCGGGTACATGCTCTCCAGCAGAAAGCTCTTCATGGGTGAACTGACTTCCTCTGCAACACCTCCTTTTCTTCTCCCTGCCATTTCCTAGTCACAGAGATTTTCATTTGGGAATTTAGAAGCATAATGAGGTCTCATGGACTGTGCTCCCACATCTCCTAAGACATCTTTACCTAGCACTGTCCGGCCACAAGACCAGAGAAGCATGATATGGCCTATTTATTTGGGGGCCCAGAGATCTCTCTCTTTTTCCCCTTCATTTCACTTTAGTACCTGGTGGCTTTTGATGGAGTAGAATAAAGTTTAAATGGTTTTGCCTCAGATGTTGCACAATAAAGGATTGTGGGTAGAATGAGAAGAATGCTGAGACAGTCTATTACAGTATAAGCTTTATAGACAATGAAAGAACACATTTCTCCATGCTGTAATCAGCCAGCAGAACCCGGACTGTTGTACCGTTGCTCTTAATCCTCAGTGAAAGCTTCAGGCTTTGCCACTTAGCACATTCTCCAAGGCTTTGGTTACCTGATCAGCACTGAAGTTATTCAGAGAAACATGATTTTCTTGGCCAAATGCTGAGGAGAGAGAAAAGCAACTAAGTACCTACTCTGCACTGTGGCGGCTAGCTACTAAAATATGCAACAGGTTTTTGCCATCAGTTTTGGTTTGACAGGACAGGAAGGATAGCTTGGCCTTACTGGGTGTCCATTCTGTGGCTTCCATAGCCCCCTTCAGTTTAATATACTCCTCCTCTAGAATCTACTGGCTTTTGGAAAAAGAAACATCTTTTCCTCTTCAGTGCATGACATACTACAGGTGTCCACTGTCAAAATCAATCTTTTAGGTGTGACTCCCTCTTTCCCCAAGACATTCCTATAGGAAGACTTAAGAAAAAATAAATAAAATAAACATTTCTTCATAGCCCAGGAGAGGGCACAGTGGGAAGAGCACAGAACTTGCCTTCATAAAGCCCCAGTAGGGATCCCCAGCATTACCTATACCAAAATAATGTTCTGGTTCTCTCTCTCTTGTTTTTAATATAACAAGTTCTAAAAATACTGTGGTTACTGCCAGGGGGGTAGGGGTAGGGGTAGGGGGTGGGAGGCACCTCTGTACATACAGAATATTGGACTCTCAAGCATTTAGTCCCAAATTCCATCCCCAAGATTTTATGTGCCACAGTGAATGCTCTGACTTGTTCTCTCTACTCTCAATAAAATATATAAAAATACCACTACTATGTGTATTATTGCAAGTAGCATGTAAATAATTTTCAGACTGTAGTACTTGAAGTAGGGTAATACCACTAAAAAGGGACCAAGGACATTTTTACTTAATTGGCCAGTGAATGACTTTCTGAGAGTCAAACCTGAATAATTAGAACCATGGAATTCTAGCAGAAATGTATTCTAGGTGCCAGGTGATGGCACCCCTGGTTAAGTACTCAGGTTCAAGCCCCTGGTCCCCACCTGCAGGAGGAAAGCTCCATTTCTCTCTGTCCTATCCAACAATGATACCAATAACAACAATAATAATAACTACAACAGTAAAACAAAACAAGGGCAACAAAAGGGAATAAATAAATATTTACAAAATTAAGAATATTAAAAATATATATATTCTAAGAAGGGGGAGCAAATCCCCAGCACCAGTAGTAGACAGAGCTGAGCAGTGCTCTGATAACAATTTAAAAAGTAAATGCTTGATGGTCCAGGAGGTGGCACAGTGGATAAAGCATTGGATTCTCAACCATGATGTCATGAGTTTGATCCCCGGCAGCACATGTACCAGAGCGATGTTCATTCTCTCCTCGTCTTTCTCATAAATAAATAAATTCTTTAAAAAATGTGTCCTGGAGCTCAGCTTCCCCAGAGACCCACCCTACTAGGGAAAGAAAGAGGCAGACTGGGAGTATGGACCGACCAGTCAACGCCCATGTTCAGCGGGGAAGCAATTACAGAAGCCAGACCTTCTACCTTCTGCAACCCTCAACGACCCTGGGTCCATGCTCCCAGAGGGATAGAGAATGGGAAAGCTACTGGGGAGGGGGTGGGATATGGAGATTGGGCGGTGGGAATTGTGTGGAGTTGTACCCCTCCTACCCTATGGTTTTGTTAATTAATCTTTCTTAGAAAAGAAAAAAGAAAAAGAAAAAAAAAAAAAAAAGGAAATGTGGCCTGGGAGGTGGCTAGACTCTCAAGCATGACTTGTCCAGCGGTTAAGCGCAGGTGTCGCAAAGCTCAAGGACCGGTGAAAGGATCCTAGTTCGAGCCCCCAGATCCCCACCTGCAGGGGAGTCACTTCACAAGCGGTGAAGCAGGTCTGCAGGTGTCTTTCTCCCTCTCCCTCCATTTCTTTCTGTCCTATCCAACAACGACATCAATAACAACAATAAAACAAGGGCAACACAAGGGAATAAATATTTTTTTAAAAAGAGATTTAGGCAGGAAAGCAATCAGCACAAGGCCCAGCAGTAAATACTCAACACAGACTCATAATTTTAGGCTTTTATTATTATTGATAATATTCACACTTTACCCTGCTCATACGTAATTTGGAAGGGCCTAGATTAAAGAAAGTTAACCAGAATTTCTTTCCTCTATGAAGCCTGTTCAAAAATGGCAGTAACTGGTCCCAACAATGGCTGGGCTGCCTCCACCATAAACAGCCAAACTCCATAATCCCATGAGTAAACTCCTTGCACTGTCTCTCCTGGCCTCCATAATCCTACGAATATATATATATTTTTTTTTTTACAAGAAACAAGATCGGCCGCAGATCCTAGGTCCGATATCTACAGATCTTTGGTGACCTTGAACCTTTGGTCCCTCGTTCCTCCCACCGAGACCCCAGACCCCCGGCGTCCCGCGCTCACCGTAGCGGGCCCAGAGCTTGGGCTGCACATCGGAGCATTCGCGGATTAGAACGGGCAGGTCGGGGTTCGCCTTCTTCAGCTCCACATAG
Organism: Erinaceus europaeus; assembly: GCF_950295315.1. Lineage (NCBI taxonomy): Eukaryota > Metazoa > Chordata > Mammalia > Eulipotyphla > Erinaceidae > Erinaceus > Erinaceus europaeus. The sequence goes on from NC_080163.1 coordinate 45,677,330, forward strand.
CGCTTCTCGATGAAGTCCCTGCGAGAGTCAGAGACCATCGCGCTTGCTGCTCCCCAAACACCCGGCAGGCCGAGGTCATGACCCCAGCACCCCACACCCGCCCGCCTCTTCACACCGCGCCTCACCTGACGCCCTGGCTGCCCGGCGAACGCTGGCATAAATGGATGCGAATCTCACGCAGGGCTCTGGCCCCGACTGTCCGACTCCCAGCGGCTGCGGCCATCTCCGCTACTTCAACCCAAATCCCCTATAACCTAAAACCTTCCGGTCCAGCCCTCCAATTAAACGAGTCTCGGACCCTCTACTTTTCGCGATAGGTCGGCTGACGTAAGAGGCGGGGCAAATGTTGGCCACTAAAATAAAAGCATTGCCCGGCTTGGGGCAGGACTTCCTCCCGTCTTCCGGAAGGAGAGCTACGCGCTCAGCACTGTTGGCCGTCTCCTGCGGTGCATTGTGGGTAAAGGTCCTGCCGCTGTTGTTTTGGGAGTCCCGGTCTTTGCTGGCCTAGAAGGACCGCCGACAAGATGCCGGAGCGAGACAGTAAGATTCGGGTCTCCTGTTCGCTTTTCCCACCAGAGCTCGGGACATTTGTACTATTTGATTTTCAGGGCTTGAGCCTGGAGTGTATGTATGTACGCGGGAGGGGCTAGGGAAAGGCCGGGCCTGGGACGCTTGGGGCCTGACGGGCACTTTGGGGTCTCCATGTGAAGCCTGGGAGCGCTAAATTCTGTCGGTAACCGTCTCCCCAGCCTCAAGTGATGGCTAGCGGGGTCTTTTCTTTTCTTTTCTTCTTTTCTTTCTTTTTTTTTTTTTTTTTGTGTGTGTGTTTGTCAATTCCATCACTTAATCTCGCGTTGCACCAGCATTTCTTCGACCTGGTATGTTAGATGTCATCTTACAAGACTTCATTTGCTGAGCCTTCAGCACTGTTAGGGAACCCCCTATCTGGCCACCTACAGCGTCTAGCTAGGCTTTTCCTCAAGGTAACACTTTATTTATTTTTTTATTCCCCTTAGAGTAGAAAGTGAGAAGTGCCCAGGCGGTGGCGCATCTGGTTAAGCGCACAGGTTACAGCGCACAGGGACATGGGTTCAAGCCCCTGGTCCCCCCACACACACCTGCAGGAGAAAACTTCACGAGTGGTGAAGCAGTGCTGCAGGTGTCTGTTTCTTCCTCTCTTCCCCTCCACGCTCAGTTTCTGTCTCTATCCAATAACAAATAAATAAAGAGTGAGAAAAAAACATCACACCACCACTCATGAAACTTCCCCTGTTAAATATTCGTATGTAATGGCTGGGGGCTCCAACCTGTGCCCTTGTGCATAGCAAAGTAGATGCTCTACCGGTTGAGCCATCTCCCAATCCCCCGAAAAGCACCTTTTAATTTTTATTTTATTTTTTTTATTATTATATTTTATTATTGATAAATAAATACTATTTAATATTTATTTTTTCACTTTCCCTTTGTTTTTGCCCTTGTTGTCTTATTGTTGTAGTCATTATTGTTGTTGTTATTGATGTCTTCGTTGTTGGATAGGACAGAGGGAAATGGAGAGAGGAGAAGACAGGGGGAGAGAAAGACACCTGCAAACCTGCTTCACCACCTGTGAAGCGACCCCCCCTGCAGGTGGGGAGCCGGGGGCTCGAACCGGAATCCTTACGCGGGTCCTTGTGCTTTGCCACCTGCGCTTCTTCTTCTAGCGTTTGCCCTTCTTCCGTAGCCAGTCAACAGGTCAGGTTGAAAGCTTTCAGGAGCTGCTTGTTGCTGGCTTTGAAAGTGACTGGGATCCATGTGGATTCAGTCGGCTAGGAAGGATCGTTAGTTTCCCCAATGAATGGGTACTCACGGGATGCACCACGAGAAGGTCGATCCAATGCATCCCACCACCTGCGCTTAACCACTGCGCTACTGCCTGACTCCTTTGTTATTATTATTTTTTACTGGAGCCCTGCTCAGCTCTGGCATATGGTGGTGCGGAGGATTGAACCGGGGACTATATAGCCTCAGGCATGAGAGTCTCTGCATAACCATTATGTTTTTTGTTGTTTTTTTTTTTTAACACAAAACATTTTACTGGGGAAATACTGACTTATAAAACTGTTGTTCTGGGTTTGCAGTTTTTTATTTCACATGGTAAGGGTCAGCACTTCATACCGTCCACCAACTTGTCTAGTTCCTCCACCATTAAACACTGTATCCCCAACTTCCCCTTCTCAGTTCCTCCCACACCAAAATACTTATTACACATTGTAACTTGCCTTGCCTTTTCTATTTTATATAATAGTAAAATCAAAGATTCATGTGGTGCAGTTGGTAAAGCATTGGACTCTCAAGTATGAGGTCCTGAGTTCAGTCCCCGGCAGCACATGTACCAGAGTGATGTCTGGTCCTTTCTCTCTCCTCCTATCTTTCTCACTAATAAAATTAAAAGATTTTGGGGCCAGGTGATGGTGTACCTGGTTGAGCACATGTATTACAGTGCTCAAGGACCTGAGTTCGAGCCCCCAGTCCCCACCTGCAGGGGGAAAGCTTTGCAAGTGGTGAAGCAGTGCTGCAGGTGTCTCTCTGTCTCTCTCCCTATCACCCCCTTCCCTCTTGATTTCTGGCTGTCTCTATCCAATAAATAAAAGATAATAAAAAATAAAAATAAACTCAAAAATTCATTTCATGAGAGAGTGACAGAGCATGATTATGATGGGATGGAACCTGGGGTCTTAGTCATGTAAATTCTATGCTCAAACTGCTGAACCAGTCCCCCAGCTGCTGGTTTTTTTTTTTAAGTTAGCAAACATTTGCATAGTCACTACTGTATCCTCACCTTTTGCACAGGAATGGACACTAATGGTTGATTAAATTAATATCAATTATTTTTCATAGGTGAACCATTCTCCAATCCTCTGGCTCCAGATGGCCATGATGTGGACGATCCTCACTCTTTCCACCAGTGAGTGCTTCATTGTAGGGTCTGAATGATCTAGACAATGACTGGCGGTGGTGGTGGTGGTGGTGGTGGTGGTGGTGGTGGTGGTGGTGGTGGTGAAAGGATTTTGAATGTCAGCAACTATGGTCAAACATTGTATTGCTGGCTTTTTAGCTCTTGCATTTTAACTGAATCAAGCAAACTGCATATGGGGAATTCTGGTGGGGGAGGTGCTTGTTTTATAAAATTTTACGTTTCATTACACATATAGGAATAAACTAATTTTGTAGGAAACTAGAATATCAGAAATAAAGGTAAAGTCTTCTCTGATAACATCCCTCATCCTACTCCATTCATTAGAGGTAACTACCATTACTTCTTTTAACAGTTTTTTTTTTTTTTTGTCAATAGGGGCTGGGAACTAGAATACCACTCTGGCACATATGATGCTGGGGATTTTTTTTAAAATTAAAATTGTGATCCTCGTTACATCAAGAGGTCCACAACTTGGTATCTTTTTTCCCTTAATGTTTATTTATACCCTTTTGTTGCCCTTGTTGTTTTATTGTTGTAATTATTATTGTTGTTGTTGGATATGACAGAGAGAAATGGAGAGGGGAGGGGAAAACTACCGCCCGGCCCACTGAACAAAGACTCTTAAACTAGTTATGAAGCATTCCATTATATAGTCAAGGAAATCCAGTTAACTCTTGTTCCTCCCACTCGCACACTTGTGTGTGGGGGAGGGGTAAGAATCTTCATTACTTCAAGGAAACCTTTTTTACATAGGCAAAGTAAAAGGAAAGATAGCACAGCGCTAAAGCTTTCCCCAGTGTGGTGATGGTGTCGGGGGGTGTGGGTGGGCTAACAGTTTCAAACCTGGGTTGAAAGCCAGTAAAATAGCTTACTTAATGTATTTGCTTTGTCATGATCACAACTCAGGTTTCCTGGTCCCCATTGCACTAAGGGAAGCTTTGGTAGTGTGGTCTTTCTCTGTCTCTCTCTCAATCTAAAAAAGTCAACCTGCAACAGTGATAACAAAAAAATAAGAACCTCGGTTGCATGTATGGTGAAGCAGACATCCTCCTTGGTGAACCATCTCACCAGCCCTTCTTCCTTTTAATTCCCCTAACACCCCCCCCCCCACACACACACATACACTTAATAACCTTCCCATTGTTGGTACCTAAGTTATTCTTAGCAAATTTCTTTCTAAAAGACTTTTTTTCCTGTCATGAGATTTCACCACTCTGAATGAACTTTTTTTAGATAGACAGTGACAGGCTAGGCAGTGGTGCACCTGGTTGAGCACATATATTACCTTATACAAGCTCCTGGGTTCAAACCCCCGTCCCTGTCTGCAGGGGCAAGCTTTACGAGTGGTGAAGCAATGCTACAGTTATCTCTCTTTCCCTATAACTCCCACTTCTCAATTTCTCAATGTTCTGTCAAATGAAATAAAAAGAAATGGAAAGAGATTGTGACAGACAGGAGAGGGAAAGATATCAGAGCGTTGGAACTTCCCCAATGCAGTGGGGACTGGGTCATACACGTGACAGTACATCTCCACTATCCAGATGGCTCTACTTCTGACTCTTTGAAGGTATTTGTGAGAGAGAAGATAAACCAGAACATTGTTCTGGAACATTATTTAACTCAGGACACTTGTAAATCCTTTGCTCTTCTGATGTATAACTTCTTGAGCTACCCACTTGATAATTCAACTTTTTTTAATATTCATTTTCTAATTAATATTGGTTACTAATTTGTAAAAACAATCCTTGCTTTCTAGGTCAAAACTTACCAATGAAGACTTCAGGAAACTTCTCATGACCCCAAGGGCTGCACCTACTTCAGCACCACCCTCCAAGTCACGTCACCATGAGTAAGTTCCAGAGTGTTCTAAAATTTACCATACCCTTCCTACAGAAAATCTGTTGGATTAGATGTCTTAGTAACTGACAGACTAGTTCTTTTTGGATTCTTTGGTTTTGATATTTTCTGGTGATTGATCCTCCAGTGCTCTTAGTGGGAGACCCTAAGATCTCACTTTTTCTCAGAATAAGTTCCATGGGACACTTAAGTGGCTTAGAATTGCAGCTGTTGCTTAAATAAGAAGCTATTTGGGTATATGCAATTTTAATAGCCCCTTGGGTGTCTATGAAAGCCACTTACCTAGAAATACTGGTGTGGGTCTCTGCATGATGAAAAGTGTTTACTTTGGCTAATATCCTAGGTCTTTCTTTATAACGTGTGCTCAACCGAGTGCGCCTTATTTTATGTCTTTCTTCAATCTTCAAGACCACATCTTAGAGGCAGTGTTTGCTATCAGCACATTTCTTTCTCTTCTAGGATGCCAAGGGAGTACAATGAGGATGAAGACCCAGCTGCACGAAGGAGAAAAAAGAAAAGGTGAAGGGAAGGTGGAGAGTTGTTGGGTTTTAAGGTGGAATTTATGCTTGGAGGGGCAAGTTCTGGACAAACCTCCCTTTATTTCATAGAGAAAAGGAGTGATGTTACTAGTAGAGTGACAATGTAAAGTAGAAGGATTAGGACTCAACCTGGGCTTTCTTCTCCTTTTTTCCTTCTTTTGTTTGTTTAAAAGAAATATTTTGGGGCCCGGTGGTGGTGCACCTGATTGAGCGCATGTATTATAGTGTTCAAGGACCCGGGTTCTAGCCCCCACCTGCAAGGGGGAAACTTCGTGAAGTGGTGAAGCAGTGCTGCAGGTGTCTGTCTCTCTCCCTGTCACCCCTTTCCCTCTTGATGTCTGGCTGTCTCTAATAAATAAAGATAATTAAAAAAATACATTTTTCTTTTTGTTTTGATAGAAACAGAGATAAATTGAGATGGGAGGGAAAGTGACAGACACCTGCATCTGTGCTTCACCACTTGTGACCCTTTCCCTCTGCACATTGGGACCAGGGGCTTAAACCTGGGTTCCTGCGCATTGTAACTTGTACAATCTACCAGATGCGCCACCACCTGGTCACTTTTTTTTTCTTTCCTATATGTACTTTTGCTAACAGGGTTGTTATCATTATAAGTAGAGAGAGAGACTTGGGACCAGGCAGTAGAGCAGCGGGTTAAGTGCTCATGGCACAAAGCACATGAACCAGATTAGGGATCCCGGTTTGAGCCCCCAGCTTCCCACCTGCAGGGGGGTTGCTTCACAGGTGGTGAAGCAGGTCAGGAGGTATCTACCTTTTTCTCCTCCTCTCTGTCCTCCCTTCCTCTCTCGATTTCTCTCTGTCCTATCCAATAACAACAACAACAACAACAACAACAACGATGGGCAACAAAAAGTAGTGCAGGCACTGAGCCCCAGCAATAACCCTGGAGGAAATAGAAGAAAAAGAAAGAAAAAAAGAGAGAGGGAGACTGACACGAGCAGCATTGCTTCACCAATGCTGAAGTTCCCCACTGAAACTGGGGATTTGAAGCTGGTTCTTTGCACATAGAATTATGTTCATTCTGCTGGCTGTGCCACAGCCCAGCCTCTGGATGGTTGTTTTTTTGTTTTTTGTTGTAACTTAATGAGTGAGAGACACCAGAGCACTGTTCATTTCCAGTATATGATAGTGCCAGGAATTCTACCTGCGACCTCTGAGGCCACAAGTACTGAAAAGCTGTTGTGCACTTGCTGTGCTATCTGCCCAGCCAAAGTGCTTTTAAAAAAAACCAAAAAACTATTAGTAATGAGAGAGAAAAAAATTCAAAACCACAGCACCACTCTGGCACATGGGATACCAGGAGTCAGCTTAGGGCTCATATTTGAGAGTTGAACATTTTTTCCACTGTGCCACCTCCCAGGCTGTCCAGCCTGAATGTTTTAATTTCATTTTACCAGTTCCTGCTTGGACAATTTTGGTGTTTTATCAGGTTGCCATGAGGGCCAAGTGTGATAGTAAATCAGGTACATGCTGAGCACTAGGGTCTGGTATGTAGTAATCACCTAATCTTGGCTGCCATCATTACTTATACTGTACTGAGTTCCCTAGATCTGGCATCGTTTTTCCTCACTTCTGTGAGTAGAAGAGCAAAGAATGACTTATTTTTAGATGATATTTGGAAGGCAATACAATTTCAGGTAACTTCTGTTTGCTGTATGGGGAAGCCTCATACCTCCTATCAAAGAGTCATGTAGTAGGGGTGGTGATATTAAATAGTAAAGTATCAGATGGATTGTCCCAAGTTAGCACTGGAGCAGCATATACTGTGGTTTCTTCTTTTTTCACTCTATTTTGTCTTACTTCTTTTTATTTAACGGTAGAAAGAGACATCAGAGCACTGCTCAGCTCTGGCTTATAATGGTGCTGAGGATTGAACCTGGGACCCTTGGTGCCTTAGACATGAGAGTCTTATGGTGTCTCCTCAGCCCCCAGGTATCCCCCCTTTTTTTTCCTACCAGGTCTTCACACTTGCACAGTTCTACTATTCTTAAGACTATTTTTCCCCCAGATGGTGGTGGGGGAGAGAGGAGAGAGATGAGAGATAAAACAGCACAGTTCCACTGTTTGTGAAGATTTCTCTTTGCATGGTGCTCATGTAGTAGCTAGGGACCTGTTCCTGGGTCCTCACTCATTGCAGAGTGTGATCTACTGGGTGAGCCATAGTCCAGTTCCCGTGGTTTGGTTTTGAATGTCAAGAAGCAACCAAAAGTTCTGTCACAACATAATGGAGCTTTCATCATGTAGAGCTGAATGAAGGTTTAAGGAAAGGAAGGGACTAGAGAGAGACTGTACCAGGTGGGTGTCTACTTTGCCATGTGTGCAGCCCAGGTTCAAGCCCTAGCACTATACGGGAATGCAGCAGCAAAGGGAAAAGTCTGCTACTAGGGTGTCTTTCCATCTATTTTAGTTTTTTTTATTTATTTATTAGATAGAGACAAATTGAGAGGGAAGAGGGAGGTAGATAGACCTGCAGCTCTGGCTCACCGCTTGTGAAGCTTCCCCCCTGCTGGTCCTTGTGCACTGTAATGTGTGCACTCAACCAGGTGCACAACCACCCGACCCCCTTTTTTATTATTATGATAGAATGAGAGGTGGTAGTGAAAAACCAGAACATTGTTAAGCTCTGCCATAAGGTAGTATGGGGAATTATTTTTATTTTACCAGAGCATTGCTCATCTCTGGGTTATGATAGTGCTAGGTTTTAAACCTGGGATCTTTAGTCTGTACGAAGGCATTTTGCATAACTATTCTGCTATCTCCCTACCCCTAATGTCAGGGATTGAACCTGAAGCCTCAGGGTCCTCAAGCATGCTAGTCAATTATTTTTTATTTTATTTATTTATATATTTATTTATTTATTGCCTCCAGGGTTATTGCTGGGGCTTGGTGCCTACACTACGAACTGCTCCTGGAGGCTATTTTCTCCCTTTTGTTGCCCTCATTGTTTATTGTTGTTGTTATTGCTGTCGTTGTTGGATAGGACAGAGAGAAATTGAGAGAGGACAGGAAGACAGATGGGGAGAGCAAAATAGACACTTGCAGACCTGCTTCAGTACTTGTGAAGCAACCAGGTAGGGAGCCAGGTGCTCAAACCGGGATCCTTAAGCTGGTCTTTGTGCTTAGCACCATGTGCACTTAACCCACTGTGCTACCATCTGGCCCCCTATGCTAGTCAAGTCTATATCAGGATGACCCTTTTTTTTCCTTGAAACGTTGTCTGGCAGGTTCAGTCCCTTTACCACTAGAAGCCAGAGCTGATCAGTGCTCTGGTAAAATAATAATAAAAAAAAGTTGTCTGGGACCAGGTATTGGTGTACTTAGTTAAGTGCATATACTACAGTGCTCAAGGACCTGGGTTCAAGCCCCTGGTCCCCAAATTCAAGGGAAAGCTTTACAAGCAGTGAAATAGGTCTGTAGGTATCTATCTCTCTCCCTTTCTGTCTCCCCCTTCCCTCACAATTTCTCTCTGTCTCTATCTAATAATTAATTAGTTAATTAAAAAATGAGAAGAAAAGTTGTCCTCAAAGTAATGAAATCACTCATGCATGAGACCCTGGTTCCAAAGAATACATATTTATTAAAAAGAAAATCATTTCTTTCTCAGTTTTATTTTGTTGATTACAGATAAGGAAGAGTTTCACATGAGGCATTAGGGATTGAATCAGGAACCTGAGACATGCAAGCCCAGTGTTCCACCAGTTGAACCATTTCTCCAGTTGCAGTAATTGGTAATTCTTAAATATTTCCTTTTCTCTGGTTACAGTTATTATGCTAAGCTTCGTCAACAAGAAATTGAAAGAGAGAGAGAACTAGCAGAGAAGTACCGGGATCGTGCCAAGGAACGACGAGATGGTGTTAATAAAGATTATGAGGAAACTGAGCTTATCAGCACCACGGCTAACTACAGGGCAGTGGGACCCACAGCTGAGGCGTAAGTACCATGGGGACCAGGCCATTATTTCCTTAGAATATGAGTCATTCATTCCTAGTCTGAGCTCTTCCTCACACTTTTCCTGCTCCGGAGCTCACATCAAACCATATCAAGAGGCACTTGCCACCTATAAAGAATTGTGCTAATGTAAATCTTTTTAATTATACAGAGACAAATCAGCTGCAGAGAAAAGAAGACAGTTGATCCAAGAGTCCAAATTCTTGGGTGGTGACATGGAACATACCCATTTGGTGAAAGGCTTGGATTTTGCTCTGCTTCAAAAGGTGAGTCTTGGTAAAGAGTAATGCTGGAGTTTTGAATGTTCTTGTATGGACTTTTGGACTTGTGAAATGAGGACTGAGACTGTTGTTAAGACTATCTTAAAGGGCTGTTGGTTACCCTGATTGCTACTTGTACTTTTTTTTTAATTGCCACCAAGGTTATTGCTGGGACTTGGTGTGTGCACAATGAATCCACTGCTCCCAGTTGCTCCCCCCCCCTTTTAAATTTCTATTTGAAAGAACAGGGAGACATTGAAAAGCCTTAGGGAGATAAGAAGGGAGAGAATCAGACACCTGTATACATGTTTCACCACTCATGAAGGTGGGAAGGTTGTGGGGGCTCAAATCTGGAACTTAACCAGGTGTGCCACCGCCCAGTCCTTACTACTCATATTTCAAGTCACAGCCTCAATTTTATTTTCTTGGGGAAATCTTTTCTGATAGCCCAATAAGAGTAAGTCTCCTCCATTCCTTTATCTCCTACTTTCTGTACTCTTACAAACCTCTTCTTTTTCACTTAGTAGTTATTTAGTTGCTTAATTTGTTTGCTCATTATAATCTTCAGTAGGGTAGTACTGTGTTTTTAGCGTAATGTGGCATAGTGAAGTTTAGTTAAAGTGTAATATGAATAATTGTGTAAATTGTTTGCTTTCCTCTTAGGTACGAGCTGAGATTGCTAGCAAGGAAAAAGAGGAAGAAGAACTAATGGAAAAGCCACAGAAGGAAACCAAGTAAGTAAATGACTGGGAAAACTTAAAGAGTTTAGAAGATGAAACCTAAAGAAGGTACACATTTAGCAAATGTATTTGTTATCCTTTTCAGGAAAGATGAAGATCCTGAGAATAAAATTGAATTTAAAACACGTCTGGGTGAGTACATTTTCTGTATTAGCACTGTGCATTCTAGTAAGTTGTAGACAATTTAATGTTCTATGCCCGACATTTCCGTTTTCACTCATTTTGACCCTGAAACCAGCTAAATACTGGAGTACTTCCCATTAAGTACTCTAGTAGAGTAGAGGGGCCAGGTGGTGGCACATCTGGTTGAGCACACACATTACAATGCATAAGGATGCAAGTTCAAGCCCCTGGCCCCCACCTGCAGAGGGGAAACTTCACAAGCCATTCAGCAGGGCTGCAGGTATCTCTGTCTCTTTACCTCTGTACTTCCTCCTCCCCTCTCAATTTCTCTGTCTCTATCCAGAAATAAATAATTAAAAAAAAAAAAGTACTAGAGTCGAAATCAAGCATTGACTTACTTATATATTTGTATATGTTACTTATCTCCATATCTTTATTGGAATCTTTTTCAGAGTGAAGTGTATGCACTAAAGGAGGTAGTGTGGTTACTGATTAAAAGGTTATAAGCATGCATTTAGAGAGACCTGGGTTTGAATCTTGGTGTGATGAAGCCATTATTAGATATGTGATATTAGGCAACTACCATCACTTCTCAGGACCTGTTTTTCATCTAAAAGTAGGGTTAAAATTTACCTCATATGGAGTCGGATGGTAGCGCAGTGGATTAAGTGCAGGTGACGCAAAGCACAAGGACCTGCTTAAGGATCCCAGTTCGAGCCCCCAGCTCTCCATCTGCAGGGGAGTTGCTTCACAAGTGGTGAAGCAGGTCTGCAGGTGTCTGTCTTTCTCTCCCCCTCTGTCTTCCTCTCCTCTCTCCATGTCTCTCTGTCCTATCCAACAACATTAATAACAACAACAATAATAACTACAACAGGGGCAACAAAAGGGAATAAATAAATAAAAAAAAATATTTTTAAAAAATTACCTCATAATGAATTTTGGGACAGAGAAATAGTGGGTTGCTGGAAAAGTTATGACATGTTTTTCTTTTTTTTTTTTTAATTTTCCCTATTGTTGCCCTTGTTGTTTTTCATTGATGTTGTCGTTGGTAGATAGGACAGAGAGAAATGGACAGAAGAGGGGAAGACAGAGAAGGGGAGAGAAAGACAGACACCTTCAGACCTACTTCACCGCCTGTGAAGCAACTCCCCTGCAGGTGGGGAGCCCGGGGCTCAAAGTGGGACCCTTACCGGTCCTTGCGCTTTGCGCCATGTGCGACATGTTTTTCTATGCAAAAATGTGTCATGACTGTTCTGACCATCCTATTGATGCAATTTTCTTACCATGTTGAGTATGTAGTAGACCTTTTTTTTTAATCACTGATTATATATCTTGTCTTCTTCCATAGAAGGCCTAATTTAATGTTAAGACTCAGTGTCCTTGAGGAGGTTATGTAGAAGTATAGAAAAGAGCTCAGGCTTAGGAGTTCGATTGCCTGATACCATCTTTTTCTGTCGCTTGATAGCTGTATAATTGGGTGAATCACTTAGCTCTTAGCTTTAGTATTCCTCACCCCCTTTTTAACTTTAGTACTTTAAAAAAAATTTTTTTTTATTATTGGACAGAGACAGAAGTTGAGGGGGGATAAGAGGGAGAGAGACAAAGACAACTGCAGCCCTGCAGGTAGGGACCAGGAGCTTGAACCAGTGTCCTTGTGCACTGTAATGTGAGTGCTTAGCCAGTTGTGCCAACTACCTGGCTTTAGTATTCTTACTAATTAAAAGAAGATAATGTCTACACAACCCCACAGGGCTGTTGCATAGATCCAGTGAAGTTCTGAACCTCCATAGCACTTTGCATGGTGACTGGCACAGAGTAAACACTTAATAAATGGCAGCTGTTATGTTATGTCTTATGGCTTATGTGCAGGTAGGAGAACCTTTGCTAAAACTCTTGGCAGAGGAAGTCGGGTGGTAGTGCAGCGGGTTAAATGCACATGGCACAAAGCGCAAGGACCTGTGTAAGGATCCTGGTTCGAGCCCCCGGCTCCCCTCCTGCAGGGGAGTTTCACAGGCGGTGAAGCAGGTCTGCAGGTGTCTTTCTCTCCCCCTCCTTTCTCCATTTCTCTCTGTCCTATCCAATAACGATGACTTCAATAACAACAGTAATAACTATAACAACAAGGGCAACAAAAGGGAAAATAAATGAACAAATTTTAAAAATTAAAAAAAAACTCTTTGCAGAGTATTTATTGATAAAATCACATCACTTCGGGGGTCCTGCAGTAGTGCAGCGGGTTAAGCGCACGTGTGAAGCGCAAGGACAGGCTTAAGGGTTCTGGTTCGAGCCCCCAGCTCCCCACGTGCAGGAGGGTTGCTTCACAAGCAGTGGAACAGGTCTGTAGGTGTTTGTCTTTCTCTCCCCCTCTCTGTCTTCCCCTCATCTCTCAGTTTCTCTCTGTCCTATCCAATGACAATGACAGCAATAACAACAACAATAATATAAACAACAGTGATAAACAGCAAGGGCAACAAAAGGTAAAAGGTGGCCTCCAGAAGTAGTGGATTCATAGTGCAGGCCCCGAGCCCCAGCAATAACCCTGGAGGCAAAAAAAAAAAGAAATCGGGGCCTGGATTAAGTGCACATGGCACAAAGCACAAGGACCAGCCTAAGGATCCCATTTGAGCCCCCAGCTCCCCACTTGCAGAAGGGTCGCTTCACAAGTGGTGAAGCGGGTCTGCAGGTATCTTTCTCTCCCCCTCTCTGTCTTCCCTTCCTATCTCGATTTCTCTCTGTCCTATCCAACAATAACAGCAATAACAACAGCAATAACAACGAAAAACAACAAGGGCAACAAAAGGGGAAAAAAATAGACTCCAAGAGCAGTGGATTTGTAGTGCAGGCACTGAGCCCCAGCAATAACCCTGGGGATTTAAAAAAAAAAAAATCACATCAGAAGAAACAGGAAGATCAAAGATACTTTTAGGTAAAACAATCCAGGAATAACTGAAGAAGCACAAATTACTTTCAAGGTATGGGAGACAACAATATGTTAAACCTTGATTACAGTAGTCTTTGTCTGAATGTCATTAAGTCAAGAGCAATTCTCTGACACTTCAATAAATAATCAGGTCACTCTTATGCACAAACCCCAAAACTTTCAGGAAAATAGCCAGAGGTCAGAGTTATATATATATATGTATTTTGTATAATCCAAGGCCTGTGGGCTAGTAATTTTAACTCTGGACATCTCATACTTCTGCCTTAAGAGGGAGAGAGTTGTGACAAAAAAAAGTGTTCCTAGGACCTTACTTACTGGGTCACCTGTTTACAGTCAACCACACCATGTTTCTTAAACACAGAAGTTTTAAGGAAAATCAACAAAAATTTTACCAATGAATATCAAAAAGTCTGGGATCAGGAAACTTCCTCAGCAATGTTTCATTAGCTACTTGTTGCTCGCTCTCTTTTTCTAGGTCGAAATGTTTACCGCATGCTCTTCAAGAGTAAGGCATATGAGCGGAATGAGCTGTTCCTTCCAGGCCGCATGGCCTACGTTGTGGACCTAGATGATGAGTATGCGGACACAGACATCCCTACTACTCTTATTCGCAGCAAGGCTGATTGCCCCACCATGGAGGTGAGTGATCCAAGTTCTTTATTTTTATTTATTAATTTATTTATTCCTTTTTATTGCCCTTGTTTTACTGTTGTAGTTATTATTGTTGTTGTTATTGATGTTGTTGGATAGGACAGAGAGAAATGGAGAGAGGAGGGGAAGACAGAGAGGAGGAAAGACAGATACCTGCAGACCTGCTTCACCACCTGTGAAGCGACTTCCCTGCAGATGGGGATCTGGGGGCTCAAACCAGGATCTTTATGCCGGTTCTTGTACTTTGTGCCACCTGCGCTTAACCCACTGCACTACCACCTGACTCCTGTGATCCAAGTACTAAGAGCCTATCTGATCTCCTGAACTTCAAACCTGGGAGTCAACCTGCCTTGTGCTTTATCTACCTCATACTTTTTTTTTTTCTTCTTCCACTTTGGGGCAGGAAGGTAACTGACCTGGTAGAATTGGTCCTCGCTATATGTACAACCCAGGTTATGGCCTTGGCACTTTATGTGAATGCCATGACACTGGGAGAAGCTCTAGTTTTGTTGTGTTTGTCCCTTTCTCTGTCTATCTGAAGTGAAAATAATGAAAAAGTAGCCCCAAGACTTGAAATCATACATGTGATACAAGATTTTTAAAAATTAGTTAATGATTTTATGACACAGACCAGGGCACTGTTCTACTCTAACATCTGGTTCTGGGCATCAAAGCTAGGGCTGCACACCAGTCCTGTACTCTCCCTGGCAGAACCATCTCCCTGGTCTTCTAGGTGTCACAGTTAATCCATCACTGTTAAGTCTACTTTTTTCATCTTTTTTTTTTTTTTAACCAGAGCACTGCTCAGCTCTGGTTTATGGTGGTATGGGGGATTGAACCTAGGACTTTGGAACCTCAGGTATGAGAGTCGGTTTGAATGACCTTTATGCTGTCTACCCACATCCTACTTTTAATCTTCTATCTCTCAGTCAGATCTGGTTTTTTTTCCCCCCTCAAGTCCGCTAGTACCATCTCAGACTAAACCATCGTCTTTTATTGAAATAATCAAAGGAATCTCCTAGTTGGCTTTTTTATTTCCAGTAGTTGGCTAGTTCCTTTCAGTAAGTCATTTATTTTTCTTATTTAGAGAAACATAACATATCCTCCCCGCACTCCCCTTTAACACAGAGGTAGAGACAGAGAGTGAAAGAAGCCACAGCACAAAAACTTCCTTCAATGCAGTGGTGGCTGTGCTTGAAACTGGTCATATGCATGGCAAAGCAGCACACTAAGTGAATTCCTTCACCTTCTACCCCCATCTTTTATTAATATCAGAGCATTGCTCAGCTCTGGCTTATGGTGGTGCTGGGGTTTGAGCGGAGACCTTAGAACCTCAGGCATGAAAGTCTTTTTTTTAATTCTCTCATATTAATTAAATAGTGATTTATATGACTACAAATTGATAGGAGTATACATTGATAGGAAAGTCTTTTTCATAACCATTATGCTGTTTCTCCAGGCCCTCCCTCCCCCATTTTATTTTTTTAATTTTGTATTACAGGGTTGCATGTCGATGGGTTTGTATCCACACCATTTCCACCACCAGAGTTGTGAATCTTCACTCTCCCTATTGCAATCTACCACAGTTCCCCTAAAGTTGTAGACATGGGCCAAGCATCTTCTCTACGACTGTCCACATTTATATATAGTTGCCCCTTCTTTTTCTGTTTCAATCTCTTTTCCCCTCTAAGCCACATACAACATCATAGCTACCTCTATATCCCTCTCCTTTTCCTTCTCTCTCTCTCTGGGTGCTCTTGTGGTTTTTTTAAATTTTTTTATTTACTTATTCCCTTTTGTTGCCCTTGTTTTATTGTTGTAGTTATTATTGTTGTTGTCGTTGTTGGATAGGACAGAGAGAAATGGAGAGAAGGGGGAAGACAGAGAGGGGGAGAGAAAGAGAGACACCCACAGACCTGCTTCACTGCCTGTGAAGCGACTCCCCTCAGGTGGGGAGCCGGGGGCTCGAACTGGGATCCTTACACAGGTCCTTGGGCTGTGCGCCATGTGTGCTTAACCCGCTGCGCTACTGGGACCCGTTTTGTGTTTTTTTTAAGCGTAGGAAAGGCCAAAAGAGGAGAACCAGAGAGTCACTCTGGCACATGAGATACTGAGGATTGAACTTGTGACTTTTTTTTTTTTTTTTCTAGAGATTTTATTTATTTATGAGAAAGATAGGAGGAGAGAGAAAGAACCAGACATCACTCTAGTACATGTGCTGCCGGGGATCGAACTCAGGACCTCATGCTTGAGAGTCCAAAGCTTTATCACTGTGCCACCTCCCGGACCACTGAACTTGTGACTTTATGCTTGAGAATCCAACACTAACCACTGCCTTGACTGACTTTTTTTTTTATTCCCCCCCTTCCCTTCCTTCCCTCCCTTTCTTTTTTTTCCCCCGCTACTAGAGTTCTGATTCTTCACTTTCCCCACTGCAATCCACAGTTCCCCTAAGGCTGTAGACATGGGCCACCTCCCTTCCTTTCTTTCTCTTTTAATTTTGAGCCGTTTGTTTTTTCTTTTTAAATTTTTATTTATTTTTAATTTCTTTATTGGGGGATTAATGGTTTACAGTTGACAAATACAGTAGTCTGTACATGCATACTATTTCCCAGTTTTCCACATAATTGTTTCTTATGACTAACAGGACTGCTTTTAATTCATTTGGTTCAACCTATATGTACTAGGGTGAAATTGTTGCAATTGCTGAAAAGCTTTTCTTAATATAAATTTGCACCTGTTATGTTTATTCACTGGTACAATATAGAAAGGAATGAATTTAGGACATGATGGATTACACCACTATTAGATTCAAACTCACTACACATGGGAAATCTGCTTTCTTTATAAGTTCTTCAAATTAAAGTGAAATTGGGACATTCTTCTGTAGATGAACATGTGCCTCAGGAACAAACTATAAAAAAAAATGAACAAAAATACGTGCTAATTCTTGAAAATATGTTCCGCTTTCCCTTTTTAAGTGGGTATGCTGATTATTTTGGTCGGTGTGATTCTTTGTTGAAGAAATAAAGATTTGTTCAGTGCACTACTGTGCACATGGCAACACCTACAGACATAGCACCACTGATTTAACACCAACATACTTAGCACCAAACTTTCTCAGTTGCTATAACCCAGTTTTCTTTTTTATAGTGTACCTTTATAGAGTCATGCAATCATTATAAGAATAGTAAAACATTTTTGTTGTATACAAAAAAAAACCTGTATTCTTAATTTTTTTCAATTTTTTTAATCTATTCCCTTTTGTTGCCCTTGTTGTTTTACTGTTGTAGTAATTATTGTTGTTGTTATTGATGATGATGTTGTTGGATAAGACAGAGAGAAATGGAGAGAGTAGGGGAAGACAGAGGAGGGAGGTAAAGACAGACACATGCAGACCTGCCTCACCGCTTATGGAACGACTCCCCTGCAGGTGGGAATCCGGGGCTCAAACTGGGGTCCTTACACAGGTCCTTGAGCTTGGCGCCACGTGCCCTTAACCTGCTGCCCAATTCCCAAAAACCTGTATTCTTTAGCTATCGGTTCCTCTAATCTTCCCTTCCCACTTTCCATCCAGATTTCAATGTATAACCAGGGAAATCTCTAAAATAACACGTTTTTTTAAAAATTATTTTATTATTTTTAAATTTTATTTTTATTTATTTTCCCTTTTGTGCCTTAATAACACCTTTTTTAAAAAAGACTTACTAACATGAGAAAAAAAAGAGGAGAGAGAACCAGAACATCAGTCTGGCACATGTGACTATAGGAATCAAACTCAGCACCTCATGCCTTTTACTCTAAAGTTCTAGTCACTGCCATCTTCCAGGTCACAACACACTTTTTTTTTCTTACAGGAAAATTTTTTCTTCTCTCTCTCTCTCTTTATTGGGAATTAAAGGTTTATAGTCAACAGTAAAATACAGTACATGTGTAGCATTTCTCAGTTCTCCATGTAACAATTCCCCTCTAGGTCCTCTTCTGCCATCATGTTCCAGAACCTGAACCCTTACCCCCACCCCAGAGTCTTTTAACTTTGGTGCAATACACCAAACCCAGTCCAAGTTCTGCTTTGTGTTTTCTTACTTTCAACTTCTTTATTATTTTTAGGATTTAATAATGATCAACAAGATTGGGGAATAAGAGGGGTACATTTCCCATCACCAGAGTGCTATATCCCATCCCCTCCATTGGAAAATTCCCTATTCTATATCCCTCTGGGAGTATGGATCAATGGTCTCTATGGGGAGAAGGTGGGCCAAACGGTTTCGCAATGGGTTAAGTGTGCATGGCTCAAAGTGCAACGACTGACGCAAGGATCCCTGTTTGAGACCCCAGTTCCCCACCTACAGGGAGGTCACTTCACAAGCAATGAAGCAGGTCTGCAGGTGTCTTATTGTTGGATAGTATGCCAGCTCCCCCTGGCTTCTGCTTAACCATATGCCTATATAGGGATAGATTTAATCCCATTCAAAGCTTTGGTCTATTTACATAAATCACTTTTACATTTACATAAAGCACTCTCTCCAGGGCATTGGTGGTTCAGTGATAGGATTCTCGCCTGCTCTGCCCCCTCCTTGTCACACTCTGATTTTCACCAGTCACTTTTCTCTCCACCCTCTCTATGTCACATCCTGTTTCCACCCTACTTGGCAAGTATATATAAAGACAGCATTGTGAGTTTTGGGGTACCTTGAGTTTAGCTTAGCTCGGCTTAGATTGTGCTGCGTCCTGCATGAATAAAGAGATACTGCCTACAGCTCAACCATGAGTCCCTGGTCGTCTGTTACCCGCCCGT
Organism: Erinaceus europaeus; assembly: GCF_950295315.1. Taxonomy (NCBI): domain Eukaryota; kingdom Metazoa; phylum Chordata; class Mammalia; order Eulipotyphla; family Erinaceidae; genus Erinaceus; species Erinaceus europaeus. Next base: position 45,696,165 of record NC_080163.1, read on the forward strand.
GAAGCTAGCCCGGCGAAAACAACCTAGCCCGGCGAAAACAACATCTTATCTTTCTCTCCCCTTCTCTGTCTTCCCCTCCCCTACCAGTTTCTCTCTGTCCTATCCAACAATAATAACAAGGGCAACAAAAATGGGAAAAATGGCCTCCGGGAGCAATGGATTCTTAGGGCAGTCACCATACCTCAGTGATAACCCTGGAGGCAAAAATATATATGGGATTCAGAAGGTAGGAGCTCTGGATTCTGTAATTGCTTCTCCACTGGACATGGGTGTTGACAGGTCGACCCATATTCTCAGCCTGTCTCTCTCTCTCTCTCCTTAGTGGGGTAAATCTCTGGAGAGGTGGGGTTTGGGGACACATTGGTGAGGTTGTCTGCCTAAGGAAGTCAGGTTGACATCATGGTAAGATTTTTCAACTTCTATCATCCCATGTTCATGCTTCTCTTTCTGACTTATCTCACTTAACATGATTATTCCTTCAAGCTCTATCCAAGATGATGTGAAGAAAGTGAAATCACCATTTTTAATAACTGAGTACAATATTCCATTTTGAATATATGCCACAACTTTCTTAGCACTCATCTGTTGTAGAACAAACAGTTTTGTCTCACCATAGTTTAGAAGCTTTCAGGGTTGGGGATATAGCTTAGTTGTTATATGAAAATACTTTCATGCCAGAAACCTCAACATTCCCATGTTCAAATTCTGGCACCACTATAAACCAGAGATGATCAGCGATTGGAGTGAGGGTGGGGAGAGGAGCTTTCAGTTGGTTTTCATTGTTTGGGTAAAAAAGCAAAATCTTTCTTTGGCATATGAGCCTTGGAACATCTAGCTTTTGCAGTCTTTTTTTTTTTTTTTTTTTCCCCACCGTGTTTCCTTGTTCTGTAATTATCTTTACTTTTTTCAATATTGTAGATTTACTTTTGGTTTGAACTTTTGTGCAAACTGCTTTTTCATCTCTGGAATATTCTATAAGACAACACCTCCATCTTCTTGCGAATGGTAATTTATCCTCTATTTTAAGTGAGTGAATGACTAAATGAAGAGATTCCTGCTTAATGGAATAATATGCTTTTTGGGATTTTTAGGCCCAGACTACATTGACTACAAATGACATTGTCATCAGCAAGCTCACCCAGATCCTTTCCTACTTGAGGCAAGGAACCCGCAATAAGAAGCTCAAAAAAAAGGATAAAGGTAACTTGAAGGTTTAGGGAGAGGAACCTTATTCCTGGAGGATTCTTGGGGATGGATCCCAAGTGTCCTGGAGCTTTCTATCACCAGAACACTAGGAGGTCCTAGGGAGCAGGGACAAATGGGAGCAGTGGAGCATTGGCAAGTTTCTATTTGACCCATGCAGGAGGCAGTGATTAACTTTGAAGCATGAGAAGAAGAGAATATGGGTAGCTGTTGTCCCATTTTTTCTTTCCGTTTTTATAACATTTTATCAGTGGTTTAGTTTATAAGATTATTAGATTATGTGAGGAATTTAAATTAAAAAAAAATATATTTATTCCCTTTTGTTGCCCTTGTTGTTTTAGTGTTGTAGTTATTGTTGATGTCGTCGTTGTTGGATAGGACAGAGAGAAATGGAGAGAGGAGGGGAAGACAGAGAGGGGAAGAGAAAGATAGACACCTGCAGACCTGCTTTACTGCCTGTGAAGCGACTCCCGTGCAGGTAGGGAGCTGGGGGCTCGAACCAGGATCCTTCCACTGATCCTTCCGCCTTGTGCCACGTGCACTTAACCCGCTGCGCTACCACCTGACTCCCTAAAACAATTTTTTAAAATATTTATTTATTCCCCTTTTTTGTTACCCTTTTTAAAATTTTTTAAATATTTATTTATTTTCCCTTTTGTTGCCCTTGATTTTCATTGTTGTTGTAGTTATTGTTGTTATTAATGTTGTCATTGTTGGATAGGACAGAGAGAAATGGAGAGAGAAGGGGAAGACAGAGGGGGAGAGAAAGACACCTGCAGACCTGCTTCACTGCTTCTGAAGCGACTCCCCTGCAGGTGGGGAGCCGGGGGCTCGAACTGGGATCCTTAGGCCTGTCCTTGCACTTTGTGTCACGTGCGCTTAACCCACTACGCTACTGCCCAACTCCCAGGGGGATTTTTTTTCTACATCACATCCACCAGCAAAGTTTTATGCCTACTTTCACCACCCCCAACTCCAGGTTCTAAACAGAAGATTTTTTTTTTCCCCTCTAGAGTTATCGCTGGGACTTGGTGCCAGCACTACAAGTCCACTGCTCCTGGAGGCCATTTTTCCCATTTTGTTGCCCTTATTATTATTACTGCTATTGTTGTTATTGCTGTTGTTTTTGGATAGGACAGACAGAAATTGAGAGCGGAGGGGCGAGAGAAAGACACCTATAGACCTGCTTCACCACTCGTGAAGCAACCCCCCCTGCATGTGGGGAGCTGGTGGCTCAAACTGAGATCCTTACATCAGTCCTTGCACTGTGTACCATGTGTGCTTAACCTGCTACACTACCGCCTGGCCCCCTAAACAGATTTTTTAAGGGGACGTTGAGAACTGAAGAGCATGGTGAGGCTGAGTAGCATTATATTATACGTGCTTTCCTTGCTTTTCTCTACATTTTAGGAAAGCTGGAAGAGAAGAAACCCCCCGAGGCTGACATGAAGTATGTATCTTCTTTCTTGCCACCTGATCTGAAGGAACTGGGACTGTGGTTTTCACCATTGGCATTTTTGGGGAGCTGTTGGTCTAAGAATGTAGAGAAATGATCTCTGTTTTCCTAGTATCTTTGAAGACATTGGGGATTATGTGCCCTCCACTACCAAGACACCTCGAGACAAGGAGCGGGAGAGATACCGGGAACGGGAACGTGATCGGGACAGAGACCGTGACAGAGAGCGGGAGCGAGAACGTGACAGAGAGCGGGAACGTGAGCGGGACCGAGAGAGAGAAGAGGAGAAGAAGAGACACAGTTACTTTGAAAAGCCAAAAGTAGATGATGAGGTGAGAGATGTGGGCCCCTGGTACCAGATGGTGGAGCTGTGCCTCAGAGTTCCATAGAAGCAACTAGATGAATTCTTCCAGTGTAGGAACCATCCTACAAATGTGCTTGGGCTGGTGGTAAGGATTTTATCTTGTCCTGGGGGTGGAGGGTAAGTAGGAATCAGTCATGTAGACACTCACCTCTTTTTTTTTTTTTTAGCCCATGGATGTTGACAAAGGTGAGTTGTTTGCAAGGCATTTTGCATAGGATCTCAAAGTTCTGTTTTCCCTGCACTAGCAAGGATGTGACTGGGGAACGGCTGAGTTCCTGTAAGGTCTCTGTGTTACTGTATGGAATAGACGTGAATATCACGGTCCCTCTATCTTCCTGGGCAATACCAGAGCATATTTGTTCTGTTAACTAAAATTCTTCCATCTGTGGGATTCTGAGAATGTGAGAAGATTGATCCAGTAAATACTCTGAGCAACCTACCCATGTCTGCCAAAACTCATTCTCAGCTGGAATTTAATTAAAATTTTGTTGAGACTTGGGATGCAACTCAGTGGCAAAATGCATGCCTTCATGTGTATGAGGGCTTGATCCCCAGGACTACACAAACTTTTTTTTTGTTCACTAAATTCTCTTGCTTTTGTTTGACTTTATTTTTAAGACTTATTTTTTGTTTGTTTTTTAGAATATTTTATTGATTTATTAATGAGGAAGATAGGAGGAGGAGAGAAAAAGAACCAGGCATCACTCTGGTACATGTGCTTTCAGGGATTGCACTTGGGACCTCCTGCTTAAGAGTTGAGTGCTTTATCCACTGCACCATCTCCTCGATCACAAGACTTTTTTTATTAGGATTTGGCAGGAAGGTACCCAGTAGAGATTGATAATGTTATGAAGCATAAGGACATGGACTCAAGCACCTGGTCTCCAATTTGTATAATGAAGGGTTCACAAGTGGTAGAGCAGTGCTACTTAACAGGTGTCTCCCTTTCTTTCTCTTCTCATCCTCTCTTCTCGCCCTCCCCCCCCCCCCCAAGAAAAAGAGAAAAAGGCCACCTAGTACAGTGTGGAGTTGTTGTGCAGGCACTGAGTCCCACTGATAACCCTTGTGGCAAAAAAACAAATTACTATTATTTACTTATGAAAAGGAGAGAGAGCCAGAGCATCATTCTGGCATATGTGATGCCAGGGACTAAATTTGAGATCTCATACTTGAGAACTGAACACTATCCATTTTGCCACCTCCTGGGCTACATCTCTGGTTTTGAAAATGTTATAAATGTCACTATGGCCCAGGAGGTGGTGCAATGGATGAAGTGTTGAACTTTCAAGCTGAGTTTGATTATCAGCATCCCAATGTGCCAGAGTAATGCTTTGCTTCTTTTTCTCCCCCCCCCCACGTTTCTCTCAGTAGATAAGTAAGCTTTTTTAAATTTTATTTTATTGTTTTAATTATTTATTAGAAATTGAGAGCAAAGGAGGAAATAGAGATAGAGACAGCTGCAGTACTCTTCACTTGCACATTGAAATATGTGGCTTGAGCCACGTGTGCCACCTCCTGGACCCCTTATGTACTTTTTAAAAAAAAATTTTTTTTTTCATATTCATTTATTTATTTTCTCTTTTGTTGCCCTTGTTTTTTATTGTTGTAGTTATTCTTATTGTTGTTACTGATGTCGTCATTGGACAGAGAGAAATGGAGCGAGGAGGGAAAGACAGAAAGGGCAAGAGAAAGATAGATACCTGCACACCTGCTTCACTGCCTGTGAAGCGACTTCCCTGCAGGTGGGGAGCCAGGGGCTCGAACCAGGATCCTTATGCTGCTCCTTGCACTTTGCGCCACATGCACTTAACCTGCTGTGCTACCACCCGACTCCCTGTACTTTATTTTAATGAGAGTTATTGAGAGAAAGATACAGAAAATCTACCAGAATACTGCTCAGATCTGGCTTATTGTCCTAGATATTGAACCTAGGTCCTCAGTGTCTCAGGCATGAAAGTCTTGCATAATCATTATATTATTTCCCTAGATATTTTTCTCTTTAATGTTATAGAAACCAGGGTGGTACATTTCTCTCAGTCCTATCCAACAATGACATCAATAATAACTACAATGATAAAACAACAAGGACAACAAAAGGGAATGAATTAATAAATATAAAAAATGTTTTAAGTTAGTTATATAAATCATTGAATTGTGGGGAATGATTATGATTTCTTTACTTTAAACAGAATTCTCTTTCACTTTCCACTAGGACCTGGATCTGCCAAGGAGTTGATCAAGTCTATCAACGAAAAGTTTGCTGGCTCTGCTGGCTGGGAAGGAACTGAATCATATCCTTTATTTTTTATTGCCACCATAGTTATTACTGGGGTTTGGTGCCAGCACTACTAATCCATTCATCCTGGCAGCCATTTTTTTCTTTTCTTTCTTTTCTTTTTCCTTTCTACTTTATTTGATAGGACAGGGAGAAATTGAGTGAGAAGGGGTAGATGGAAAGGGACCGAGAGAGAGAGAGAGAAAGATAACTGTAGACTTGCTTTACCACTTGTGAAGCTTCCCTCCTGCAAGTGGGGAGCAGGGACTTGAACCTGGGTCCTTGAGAATGTACATAATGTGTACATTATGTGCCACCACCTGGCCCTCTCAGATCCTTTGTATTAGTATATTTCTGATTCTAGAGAACTGTACACTTTTTTTAAAAAAATACTTTATTTATTAATGAGAAAGGAGAGAAAGAATGAAGCAGATATCACTCTGGTATATGTGCTGCCGGGGATTGAACTCAGGACCTCATACTTGAGGGTTCAATGGTTTATCCACTGCCACACCTCCCAGACCATGAGAACTGTTCACTTTTGTTTTTCTTTTTTTTTTAACTGTCTGTATTTGTATATATCTGCCCACTATTTATTTATTTATTCCCTTTTGTTGCCCTTGTTGTTTTATTGTTATAGTTATTATTGTTGTTATTGATGTCATTGTTGTTAGGACAGAGAGAAATGGAGAGACTAGGGGAAGACGGGGGGGAGAGAAAGATAGACACCTGTAGACTGCTTCACCACTTGTGAAGCGACTCCCCTGCAGGTGGGGAGCCGGGAGCTCGAACTGGGAAACTGTTCACTTTTCATTCCAACTCCTCCTGCCTATCTCCCAGCTACCTCACAACCCCCTCCCACCACCACCACCACTTTCTTCATTTTTGCTGAACTTTCACAGAAAAGACATCAGGTCATCATTCCCTTTCCTCCCAGGATCCACTCAGGCTCACAGTTCTCTTAAGAGTTTTCCTATGGAGGCTTCTAGTCATTGACCCTTACTGCTTGAAGCTTTCTGCTATTGGTAGAATTACTTTCTTAACACAGTGTATGTTGAAGAAGCCAGAAGACAAGAAGCAGTTGGGAGATTTCTTTGGGATGTCTAACAGTTATGCTGAGTGCTACCCAGCCACGTACGTGAGACTGTATTAAATAAGGGTGATTAAAAAGTTGTCAGGAGGGGTGTGTGTGTGAGGGTGGTGGAGAGCCAATTTGTTGAGACTCAATCACATTTTATATGTTAGGCTCGGAGTGGTTATTCTAATCTTTCCTAGGTATGGTGCTTTAGTTTGGTAGGTTTCAGCTGAAACACAGAAATTTGTGTCCGTTTCACCTGTTCCATTTTTGGCTTCTCAAAGTAGCATTGCCTCTTTTGTGAGTAGTGGATGCTACTCATTCGGTCTCTCTCTTGCTTCTCTTTAGGATGGATGACATGGCTGTGGATAGTGATGAAGAGGTGGATTACAGCAAAATGGACCAGGTAGGGATCTGGAAGGAATGGTAGAAACTCATATTTATTAGAGGAAGGGAATTAAAAATGAGAACAACCCAGGATCTCATATTTGAGAGTCCAGCACTTTTAAAATTTTTTTATTGCCACCAGGGTTATCACGGGCTCAGCTGCCAGCAATACAGATTCACTGCTCCTGGCAGCCACTTCTTCCTGTTTTATTTTATTGGACAGAGAAATTGAGAGGGGAGGGAGAGAGAAAGACACCTACAGACCATTTAATACATATCCCCTTTGCCACTCCCCCACTCCCAAAAGATCTGGGTCTCATTTGCCCTACCTCCCTCAGCTGGAGCAGTGGAAGTAGCAACATTGTGGGGTCATGGGCAGTTTAACTTTTTTTTTTTGGACACCACAGTTATCACTGGGGCTTTATGACTCACCACTCTTAGCAGCCTTTCCCCCACCCCCTTGCTAGAACAGAGAGAGAAAATGAGAAGGGAGAAGATATAGGGGGAGATAGCTACAGACTGGATGCTTTACTGTTTATGAAGTATCCCCCCTATAGGTGGAAAGTAGGGCTTCAAACCCAGGTCCTTCCACATGATACTGTGTGCTCTCAACTGCTTGCACCACTGCCTCTCCCACTCCCAGTTGAACCATTTTACATGCCTGTACTTTACTGACTCTGGAGGTGGCGTAGTGGATGAAGTGTTGGACTCTTAAGCCAGAGGTCCCAAGTTTAAGCCCATGTATCATCTGTGCCAGAGTGATTATCTGGTATTCTCTCTTCTCCTGTCTCTCATAAACATATAAATCTAAAAGCAAAAATAAATAAATATAAGGCTGCACATTAAACCAAACTTCACTTGGGTCCAAAATGTATTTCTTCTTTTAAAAAAAATTTTTTTCCCGGGAGTCGGTGGAAGTGCAGTGGGTTAAGTGCACGTGGCGCAAAGCTCAAGGACCGGCGTAAGGATCCTGGTTCGAGACCCGGCTCCCCACCTGTAGGGGAATCGCTTCACAGGCAGTAAAGCAGGTCTGCAGGTATCTATCTTTCTCTCCCCCTCTCTGTCTTCCCCTCCTCTCTCCATTTCTCTCTGTCCTATCCAACAACAATAACTACAACACTAAAAAAAAAAACAAGGGCAACAAAAGGGAAAATAAATATTAATATATATATGTGTATATATATGTGTGTGTGTGTATATATATATATATTATTTATCTCATTGGGTAGGGCACATTCATGTTCTGAGTTCAAGCCCTGGCACCAAATAAGTAAAAGTGAGCCACAACACCAGAAAACTACCACTGTGTTTCTCCTTCTCTGTGTAATGTCTGAAATACAGAGAATGAAAAAGAAAGCATAGTTGCTGCTCAGGATGTAACACAGTGGATGAAGCAGTGGATTTTCAGGCATGAGGTCCGAAGTTCAGTCTCTGGCATCATGTCTACCAGAGTGATGATTTGGTGCTCTCACTTTCTTTCAAATCCACAAACAAATGGAAGTGTTATAAACGATTTATTTAAAAAGAAAAGTATATCTTTAAGAAGAAAAAGTGGGAGTCGGGCATTAGTGCAGCAGGTTAAGCAAAGCGTAAGGGCCGACATAAGGATCCCAGTTCGAGCCCCCAGCTCCCCACCTACAGGAGATCGCTTCGCAAGTGGTGACGCTGGTCTTCCGGTGTCTTGTCTTTCTCCCCTCCTCTCTGTCTTCCCCTCCTCTCTTCATTTCTCTGTCCTTTCCAACAACAACAGCTATGACAACAATAACAACTACAACAAGCATAACAACAAGGGCAACAAAATGGGAAAAATAGCCTCCAGGAGCAGTGGATTCATAGTGCAGGCACCGAGCCCCAGCAATAACCCTGGAGGCAAAAATAAATAAATGAAATTTAAAAAAAAAAGAAGAAAAAGTAAAAGTCTGGGAATGGTGAAATGCACATTTATGAGGCCCTGGCACCATCCAAAATAAACATAGATATATATCATAGCTAGAACTGAAATTATCTTCTAGCCTTTATGCTTAAGAATCCAACACAACACTCCACTGCGCCACTTTCCAGACTGCTTTATTTTCAATATTTCTTTTATTATTTATTGAGAGAAGGTTGGAGGAAAGAGAAAGAACCAGAGGTTCACTCTGGCATATGCAACGCTGGTGATCAAATACAGGACCTTAGGATTAAGAGTCATCCATGCCATCTCCCAGGCCACTTCTAGGTCTTAAAAGTGTCGAAACTAAGCAGTGTAAGGGGATAGCACCAGCTGTAGTGCAGTAGCTGAGGCAGCACAGGTCCCAGGCTCACTCCCTGGCAGCACCATAAGCCAGAGTAGTCCTCTGGGAAAGGAAAGAAGGAAGAGGAGAAGGAAGGCTAGATCAAAGTAAACTTCAGGCCAGCAGAACACTGATGTCTTACTTGGATAGTGTGCTGCTTTTGCCATCTGTACAACCTAGCTTTGAGTTTGGCCTCCACGAAGTTGAGGGAAGTTGTTCAGTGCTGTGGTCTGACTCACTATCTTTTTTTTTTTTTCCTTCTTAAATTCTCAGTGTACTGCAGCAGTAAACAGCATGCCTTAAGTTTCTTGTTTGAGCCTTATTTAACCCAGGTTCTGCTATTTATTAGCTTTAAGACCATGCCAATTTACTCTGCTGTTTATGCTTCAGTTTCCTCATCAGGAAAATAAAGATTACAGTTTCTTTTAATAGAGTATTATTATTGTTATTTTTTACTTTATAGAGAGAAGTTGAGAGGGAAGGGAGAGAAATACCTGCAGCCCTTCACTGCAGGTGGGGGGCTGGGGCTTGAACTCAGGTTCTTGTATATTATAATATGTGCTTTCTCAAGTGTGCCACCACCCAGCTCCTTTATTATTTTTTAAATTTTTCTTTATAAAAAGGAAACACAGGAAGTGGGTGATAGCGCAGCAGGTTAAGCGCATGTGGCAGGAAGCTCAAGGACGGGCGTCAGGATCCTGGTTCGAGCCCCCAACTTCCCACCTGTAAAGGGATCGCTTCACAGGCAGTGAAGCAGGTCTGCAGGTGTCTGTCTTTCTGTCCCCCTCTCTGTCTTCCCCTCCTCTCTCCATTTCTCTCTGTCCTTTCTAACAACGATGACATCAATAACAACAACAATAACTACAACAACAATAAAAACACAAGGGCAACAAAAGGGAAAATAAAATAAAAAAGGAAACACTGACAAAACCATAGGAATAAGAGGGATACAACTCCACACAATTCCCAACACCAGAACTCTGTATTCCATCCCCTTCCCTGATAGCTTTCCTATTCTTTATCCCTCTGGGAGTATGGACCCGAGGTCATTATGGGGTGCAGAAGGTGAAAGGTCATGTGGCGCCAAGCGCAAGGACCGGCTTAAGGATCCCGGTTCGAGCCCCCGGTTCCCCACCTGCAGGGGGGTCGCTTCACAGTCGGTGAAGCAGGTCTGCAGGTGTCTGTCTTTCTCTCCCTCTCTCTGTCTTCCCCTCCTCTCTCCATTTCTCTCTGTCCTATCCAACAACAACGACATCAATAACAACAACAATAACTACATCAATAAAACAACAAGGGCAACAAAAGGGAATAAATACATAAATATTTTTTTTAAAGATGGAAGGTCTGGCTTCCCCACTTCATTATTATTATTTAAATTTTTTATTTTGCCTTTGGTTGCCCTTTTTTTCATTGTTATAATTATTGTTGATGTCGTTATTAGGTAAGACAGAGAGAAATGGAGAGAGGAGGGGAAGATAGAGGAGGAGAGAAAGACACCTGCAGACCTGCTTCACTACTTGTGAAGCCACTCCTCTGCAGGTGGGGAGCCAGAGCTCGAACCGGGATCCTTACGCAAGTCTTTGCACTTCACGCATGTGCGCTTAACCCGCAGCACTACCGCCCAACCCCCATATTATTTATTAGTGTGAAAGAGAACAAATGAGAACCATAGCACCACTCTAGTACATGTGTTGCCAGGGGTTGAATTCTGGACCTCATGCTGAGGGTCCAGCAGTTTGTCCACTGTACCACTTCTTGGGTCACTATTGTTATTTTTTATTTTATTTACCTGCTTCACTGCTTGTGAAATGACCCCTTTGCAGCTGGGGAGCAGGGGGCTGGAACCAGGATCCTTATGCCAGTCCATGCACTTCATGACATATGGGCTTTAACCCACTGCGCTACCACCCGGCTCCCTCACTTTTTTTTTTTTTAGATTTATTTTACTTTTTATTTTTACTTTTTTGGCCTCCAGGGTTATCACAGTTTCAGTACCTGCACTGAGTCCACTGCTCCTGGAGGCTATTTTTACCCTTTTATTGCCCTTGTGGTTTATTTTTGTTGTTACTGCTGTCGTTGTTGTTAGATAGGACAGAGAGAAATGGAGAGAGAAGGGGAAGACAGAGAGAGGGAGAGAAAGATAGACTCCTGCAGACTCGGAAGCGACCCCCTTGCAGGTGGGGAACCAGGGGCTTGAACTGGGATCCTTACGCTGGTCCTTTTGCTTCGCATCATGTGTGCTTAACCTTCTGCACTACTGCCCAGCTCCCAGGTTTTTGTTTTTTGTTTATTTTATAGAGACAGAGAAATTGAGAGGAGATGGTAAGATAGAGATGGAGGAAGAGACACCTGCAACACTGCCATATGATTCATGAAACTTGCCTCTTGCAAGGGGACCAGGAGCTTGACCTGGATCCTTGCAGCATGTCTGCTCTACCAAGTGCACCTCTCCTAGCCCCTTAAGATTTACTTTACTGGTGGTCTGGGAGGTGGTGCAACAGATAAAGCACTGGACTCTCAAGCATGAGGTCTTGAGTTCGGTCCCTGGCAGCACATGCACCAGAGTGATGTCTGGTTCTTTCTCTCCTATTTTTCTCATCAATAAATAAAATCTTTTTTTAAAAAAAAAACTTACTTTACTGATTGCATATGAAACAAAAGAGAGAAAGAAGCCAGATGCGTGTAGTCTGGTACATGAAGTGTTGCTAATTGAGCCATTTCTCCAGTTGCTTAATATAGTTTTGAATATAATTGACTTGAAGATAGATATTTCTTGTTTTGAAGATAGATATTTCATGTTTTTAAAATTATTTATTATTGGATAGAGATAGAAATAGAGGGAAGGAAGAGATAGATATGGAGAGAGACAGAGACACCTGCCGCCTGCTTCACCACTTGTGAAGCTTTTCCCCTGTAGGTTGGGACCAGGGGCTTGAACTCAGGTCCTTACACACTATAGTGTGTGCAGTTAACCAGGTGCACCACCACCTGTCCCCAGTATTTCATATTCAGAATAATGTTTGGCACATAGGAAGCATTTATAAGAATAGGATTTATCATTTTTAAAATGTTTTTATTATCTTTATTTTTATTTATTAAAAGGAAACACTGACAAAACCAGAGGATAAGAGGGGTACCACTCCACACAGTTCCCACCACCAGAACACCATATCCCACCCCCTTCCTTGATATCTTTCCTAGTCTTTGTACTTTTGGGAGTATGGCCCCAGGCTCAATATGGGGTGCAGAAGGTGGGATGTCTGGCTTCTGTAATTGCTGAACATGGGCATTGGCAGGTCGATCCATACTCCCAGCCTATCTTTATTTTTTTATTGGATAGAGACAGCCAGAAATTGAGAAGGAAGCAGGTGATAGAGAGGGAGACAGAGAAATACCCGTAACACTGCTTCACCACTCACGAAGCTTCCCCCTACAGGTGAGGACCAGAGGCTCAACCAGGTGTGCCACCACTCAGCCTCAGGATAGGATTTATCAATGATGAAATCTGGGATTATGAGAGAGCCTTTAGTTTATTCAAGGATTGATCAAGGGTTAAATCACCATTTCTACTGATATCTCTTCTCTCTCCCCTCACCTACCTCCTAATCTCCCATTTTGTTTTGCAACAGGGTAACAAGAAGGGCCCATTAGGTCGCTGGGACTTTGATACCCAGGAGGAATACAGTGAATATATGAACAACAAGGAGGCATTGCCCAAGTGAGTTGGTAACCAAATATAACCTCGGTGTGAGGAGAGGGCTAGACTACACCCAATTAGAGGCTCAAATTTGTTAGAAAACAAACAGGTTTTCTGCTCCCTGAGAACAGTTTGCTAATACCATTGAATCCCTGATAACCTTCTTTCCCCACTGCCCTTCATCCCTTCAGAGCTGCATTCCAGTATGGTATTAAGATGTCTGAAGGGCGGAAAACTAGGCGTTTCAAGGAAACCAATGACAAAGCAGAGCTTGATCGTCAGTGGAAGAAGATTAGTGCTGTAAGTAGGACCACCTCTCTCCAGTGGGAGGGTCTCCATTGATTCACTGCCCAAATCCAGGGACAGCTGGGGCAGGTGAGCAATAGGAGAAAGGCCAGTTTGGGCCTCTCGTAAGGTAGACTGGCAACATAACTATCAACTATTCTTTGTAGATCATCGAGAAGAGGAAAAAGATGGAAGCTGATGGGTAAGTAGCATTACTACCCTGCTGTGGAACTTGTGGGAATTGCGCTTTTTTTTTTTTTTTTTTTTTTTGATTGCGAGGGGAAGGAGAAATAGAGAGAGAGACACCTGCAACTCTGCTTCACTTGTGAAGCTTCTCTCCTGCAGGTGGGGTTCGTGGGAGCTTGAACCTGGGTCCTTGTGCACCACAGTATTTGTGCTCAGCCAAAAGGCATGCCACTGCCTGGCCCCAGAACTGACTTGTTTATTGATCTTACTTATTTCTGCTTCCATTGCAGGGTTGAAGTCAAAAGACCAAAATACTAATAATCTCCAGTGTCAACTGAAAGAAGAATCTATTCTGCAAGAATGTACTGTCTATTGTTTGTTTCCTTCAGTTCCCAGAAAAGCTACAAGTCTTTGTGTATATCAATGTATATAGGCTTTTAATGTGTAATCCTTTGGTTCCATTAAAATTGGAAGCCTGCTGTCTTACATTCTCTATGGTGGACCCTCCCCAGGGCCCCAGAAACACCAGGAGAGCTACTTCTCTGATTCTTTTCTAAATTTTAGATTGTTAATCAGTGAGGATGCTTACTAGGTAGACTGCCAACTTCAGAGAAGGACAGTCGATGTACAGAGGGAGCATGAAAGATAATTGGATTAAAACTAATTTCAGCCCCCATCTGAGGACGTAGCTTAGTGCAGAAATTCCCAGGGAATTTAGTTCAGCCTTATGGGCTGCAGGTTTCTTCTCAAGGTTTGGCAGAACCAGTTGGGAGGGGAAGGTACCTAATGAGTATCACCTGTGTTTTGTTTTTTAAGATTTATTAGCATGAGAAGAGGGGAAGAGAACCAGATTATCATTCTGGCACAAAACCTCATGCTTTTTAATCTAATGCTTTAGCCACTGGCCACCTCCTGGGTCAACTCTTATGAGTTTTTACCATCCTGGGAACTCTAGAATTCTAAGCACAAATTGCTGCTTCCTTGGCTGAAGGGATAACCCTGAGGAAGTGCTTTGGAAAATCTTTGTTGGGACCGGGTGGTGGCACACTTGGTTGAGTGCACATGTTACAGTGCACAAAGGCCCAGGTTTGAGCCCCTGGTTCCCACCTGCAGGAGGCAAACTTAGCAAGTGGTAAAACAGTGCTGCAGGTATCTCTCTTTCTCCCTCTCCATTTCTGGCTGTCTCTACCCAATAATAAGTAAAAATAAAAAAATATTTGTCTTAAGGCATGCATACATTTTTTGTCTGGGGGATCACACAGTGGATAAAGCATAAAGTCCTAAATTCAGTCCCCAGCAGTGCATATGCTAGAGTGATGCTCTGGGCTCTTTCTCTCAATCCCCCTGTCACTTGTGAAATAAAGTAAATTGGGCATGGTAGATAGCTTAATGGTTATACAGAAAGACTGTATTGCCTGAGGCTCCAGTGTCCCTGCACCACCATAAACCAGAGCCAATCAGTGTTCTGGTAAAATAATAAAAGTATAAATCTAAAAAAAAATAATAGAAATAAAATAAGATATGGTCTAGGAGCTGGCACAGTGGAGAAAGCATTGGATTCTCAACCATGAGGTCCCGAGTTCGATCCCCGGCAGCACATGTACTAGAGTGATGGCTGGTTCTTTCTCTCTTCCTATCTTTCTCATGAATAAATATATTCTTTTAAAAAAATAACAAAGATGTGACGCCCTTTAAAACTGAAATTTACCAAAGCCCAGAGTAGCTTTTAGTAACCACTAAATCACTCCTGCCCTTTTCTTTCTTATTTCTGACGGAATCCTTAACTGTTGTCGAGGCAGCTGAAAGATCTGTATATTTTGTAGATGCCAAGGATAGCATAACAAAATGTTTTTCTTTTTTCTCTTACCAGAGCACTGTTCAACTCTGAGCTAAGTGGTGGGGATGGGGGTACTCAACTGAACCTGGGAGTTCGGAGCCTCAGGCATGAGAGCTTCTTTGCATAACCATTATGCTACCCTTGTTCAAGTTTTCTTTTTTTTTTTTTTTTTTAATTTATTGGGGGATTAATGTTTTACATTCGACAGTAAGTACAATAGTTTGTACATGGATAACATTTCTCAGTTTTCCATATAACAATACAACCCCCACTAGGTCCTCTGTCATCCTTTTTGGACCTGTATTCTTCCCCTCTCCACCCCAGAGTCTTTTACTTTGGTGCAATACACCAAGGTCTTATTTATTTTCTATTTATTTATTGGCTTGGGGCAGAAATCAAAAGAGAAGGGGAAGCTAGAGAGGGGAGAGAGATAGAGACACCTGCAGCCCTGCTTCACCTCTCATGAAACTTTCACCCTGCAGATGGGGACTGGAAGTTTCAGAAGTTGTAAATCAGAGTTATAGATGTCTCTTTATCTCCCTCCATTCCCCTCATAAATTTCTCTGTCCTATCAAAATAAAGTTAAAAAAATAAAAAACTATCTCTGCCTCTCAAAAGGAAGGAAGGAATCCTTGATCTGTCAATGTGAAAGTTATCAGAAGAAAGTCCTATGTGACCAGGTGGTGGTGTACCCGCTTGAGCACACATATTGCAATGCACGAGTACCCAGGTTTGAGTCTCTGGTCCTCACCTGCACAAGGGAAGCTCTAAAAGAGGTGCAGCAGGGCTACAGGTGTTTCTGTTTTAATCTCCTGTCTCCCACTTCCCTCTCAATTTCTCTTTGAGTTTTTATTTACTTATTATTGATAGTCCTCTTGATTGACTGATCCTCTGAGCATTAAGTAGTGTCCATTCCTATCTTTTTTAATCTCATCTATTTTAAAGTCTATCATGTCAGATATGAGAATAGCTGCTCCTGCTCTTTTTCATGCTTCACCACTTATGAAGCTTTCCCCTGCAGGTGGGGACCAGGGCTTTGAACCTGAGTCCTTGTGCACTGTAAGTGTGTGCTTAACCAAGTGCGCCACCACCCTGCCCCCCCCATTTCTCTACCCAATAAATAGAATATATATATATATATTTTGCCTCCAGGGTTATTGATGGGGCTCAGTGCCTACTGTTCCTGGAGGCTATTTTTTTCCCCTTTTGTTGCTCTTGTTTTATCGTTGCTGTGGTTGTGTTGTTGTTATTGATGTGATTGTTGCATAGGACAGAGAGAGATGGAGAGAGGAGGGGTAGACAGAAGGGGAGAGAAAGCGACTCCCCTGCAGGTGGGGAGCCAGGATCCTTAGGCCGGTCCTTGTGTTTCACTCCATGTGCACTTAACCCACTGTGCAACTGCCCGACCCCCCAAATAAAATATTCTTAAAAAAAAAAAAAAACTAGTGCAAGGAAGTTGGGCGGTAGCGCAGCAAGTTAAGCGCACGTGGCACAAGCGCAAGGACCAGTGTGAGGATCCCAGTTCGAGCCCCCGCCTCCCCACCTACAGGGTGTCGCTTTCTCTCCCCTTCTCTGTCTACCCCTCCTCTATCTCTCTCTGTCCTATGCAACAATCACATCAGGTCTGCAGGTGTCTATCTTTCTCTCCCCCTCTCTGTCTTCCCTTCCTCTCTCCATTTCTTTCTGTTTTATCCAACAACAATGACATCAGTAACAACAATTATAAATACAACAATAAAAATAAGAGCAACAAAAATGAAATAAACAAATATCAAAAAAATATTAAAAAAAACAAACTGGGAGTCGGGCTGTAGCGCAGCGGGATAAGTGCAGGTGGCGCAAAGCACAAGGACTGGGGTAAGGATCCCGGTTTGAGCCCTGGCTCCCCACCTGCAGGAGAGTTGCTTCACAAGCAGTGAAACAGGTCTGCAAGTGTCTGTCTTTATCTTCTCTCCATTTCTCTGTCCTATCCAACAATGACGACAAGAACAATAATAATAACTATAACAATAAAACAGCAAGGGCAACAAAAGGAAATAAATAAATATTAAAAAAAAAAAAAAAAAAAGCTAGTGCAGTGGTCCGGGAGATGGCGCAGTGGTAAAGCTTTAGACTCTCAAGCAGGAGGTCCCGAGTTTGATCCCTGGCAGCACATGTGCCAGAGTGATGTCTGGTTCTTTCTCCTATCTTTCTCATAAATAAATAAAATCTTAAAAAAAACCCCAAAAAACTAGTGCAATGTAATGTGGGCTCAGCCAGGTGCACCGCAAACCAAGTCCTCAGCTCTTATTAGAGGGAGACGAGAGACCACAGTAATCCTCCATGCACAGTGTTCTAATGTGGTGCCTGAGCCCTACCAGGTCACGCACCTGTCCCCTTCACCTACTCTTTTTTAAATGGAGTTAGGTAGCAGCATAGGGGACTTAGTATTACACAATGGAAGGGTTTTTATTTTTAGTCCCAGTATCTCCTCATCTGCCCCACTGTGCTGGGTAGAATCTTTGGTGACTAGTTTGCTTAGAACTTCCCTGCCAGTTCTTAGAACCATCTGCTAAGGAGCAGGTCAAATGATAGGAGCAGGTGTGAGAGACAGGCAGAAGGAACACAGTTTGGAAGCTAACTCCAATGCAGTGGAGGGCCAAAACCTGGGTCAAAAACACGGTAAAGCAGCACACTATCCAAATGAACTACTTCATCATCCTCATTTATTTTGTTAACATTGCTCACCTAGAATTTATGAGACTGCTGAAGATTGAATTGGAGACCTTGGTGCCTCAGGTACAAAACTACATAATCATTATGTTGTCTCTGCAGGTGCCTTTTGCTTCTTATGGGCCCAGCCAGCCATGCTAATGGGTTTCTCTTGGGTTAGATGGTCAGGCTTATAGATCCCCTGCTCACTCCCCACCCAGGTTACAGAGGGGAAATTTTCCTTTCCTCCATCCATAGCTTCTCTATTGATATGTAAGTATCCTTGCCTAGGTAAAGGTAAACATTTCCCTCTCTTAGGGGGGATGTATAGCCCTCTTGGATAAGACGGGCCAAACAAAAAGGATAATTATTTACTTTTAGAGCACCAGGCTCTCCAGGTTTAGGACCTGGTTGGTGGGTATGTGAATCAAAATTTACTACTAATTCTCTGTGGGCCTTTTACCAGAGATTATTGTCTTCCCACTAATCTGCAGGGGAGATCAGCTGTCCAGCACCTGGAAATCTGCATTCTCTAACTTCTTAAAAACTTAGCTGTATGAGTTCCCAAATTTGATAGTGGGCATTTCATGTGCCAGAGTCATACTCTTGTTTTTCTCTCCTATCACAAATAGGCCTTTAAAAGCAAAATGCCACCTTGAGCCGTCTTCCTTGGCTCAGCAATCTCAAAAAATTGTCTAGTTGGTCCCTGAGACTGGCATTTTAAAAAAGTTGGGAGCAGAGCGGTAGTGCAGCGGGTTAAGCGCACATGAAGCAAAATGCAAGGGCTGGCATAAGAATCCTGGTTGGAGCCCCCAGCTCCCCAGCTGCAGGGGGTTGCTTCTCAAGCGTCTTTCTCTCCCACTCTCTGTCTTCCCCTTGTCTCTATTTTTCTCATTCTTATCCAACACCACAACAATAACTACAAGGTCAACAAAATGGGAAAAATGACCTCTGGGAGTTGTGGATTCATAGCGCAGACACTGAGCCCCAGCGATAACCCTGGAGGCAAGAAAAAAAAAGTTAGTTATAATCATAGTAGGATCTGGGGAAACAGCATAATAGTTATGCAAACGCTTTCATGCCTGAGGTTCTTAAGTCCCACGTTCAATGCCCTGCACCACCACGAACTAGATTTGACCAGTGTTCTGGACTCTGCCTCTTCCTTTCTCATAAATAAAGAAAATATTTTAGAGGCCAGGCGGTGGCGCACCCGTTTAAGCGCACATACCATGCTTAAGGACCCAGGGTCGAGCCCCTGCACTCTACCTGCAGGAGGAACGCTTCATGAGTGGTGAAGCAGCTCTGCAGGTGTCTTTCTCCCTCTTTTGTCTCCCCTCCCAGCGATAATCCAGGTGGCAATAAAAAGTGCTTTTAAAATAATCATTTTATTAAAAGGATTGTTTTAGATTACACTCGATTATGTAACCCAGTCTTTTCTCTTTTTAAAACCAGAGAACCAAACTCTGGTTTATAGAGGTGCAGACTGAATCTTGGATATTGTGGCTATCTCCCAGTCCCTGACGCCCTCCTTCTCCCATCCGCAAGCGGTTATGATTGATTGTAAGAGGGCGTGCCAAATTGTCAGCATGAGGAGAAAGGATTTACATACACTCGACAACTTTACGTTAAGTGGTTAGTGAAAATTTATTTTCGCGCCATCCAGGCAACAGGCCGAATAGCTCCAGATCGGCCCTCCTTTTCCGGGTCTCTCCTACATCACTTCCGGTCCCGCCTCGACGAGGAAGTGGTGTTAAGATTCTACTTCCTATGTTGTATGGATCGCACATGTGAGAGCATGTCCGCAGCAAATGGAAGCGACGAGGAGGGTTCGGACTCCACGGAAGCCGCGGTCCGGATTAGGGACACTCCAGAAGACATTGTGCTGGAAGCACCAGCTAATGGGCTGGCCTTTCATCCATCCCGCGACCTCCTGGCGGCGGGGGACGTAGACGGAGACGTATTTGTGTAAGAGCCGCGCCGTCGGGGGCGTGGTGGGCAAGGTACCTGTTGGTCTGGGAGCTCCTAGGGCACTGAGCCTAGATGTTGAGAGTAGTTACAGGGAGACAGATTGGGAAGACTTAATTTTGTCCCATGCCCCAGACCATATTAGATGGTCTGTTGGATGTTGCCATGGCATCAGACGCCTTTCCTTCTTGAACATTATAGTAATTTGTCCATTTGTGTTACTATTTGAATGCTCGTCTCCTCCACTGAAATTTTTATCTTATCTCTTCTCACATTAAGAAAACCTGTGTGTGTGTGTGTGTGTGTGTATGATGCAGTCTATTTTCTGTCCTCTTACTCTTACTGAGAACACAAACTTTTGCAGTGAGGGGATTATGATGTAAGAGAAACACTGTTCGAGTGCTATTACATAATTTGTTGAACTATATGTGCTTCTGATGCAAGCACTGTAGTTTTTTTTTTTTTCTCCTCCAGCTTAATTTCTAGCTTAGGTGCGTGTTTGATTTTAACCAAGGGTGTGCTATCGGGTTTACCTAATCCATTTAAGCCCCAGCTTCCCTCATTAGCAGGTTCATTTCTATATTTTCACCTTTAAAAAAAATGGGAACAATACCCACTTTACAGATGGATGATGGATCCGGTGTTCAGTACAGTGCTTGAAGTTACCAAGTACAGGCTCATTTTTACACGTACCCCTATTGACAGTGCCAGACACTCAGAAGTCATTTCTACCCCAATTTAGTTTCAGTTGTCCCTTCTGCCCACTGTCTTCTGGTGGACCTCTAAACTTTCCCTCCCATGATCATTCTGAAAAGGCTCCCTATCACATGGGATTGAAGGCTCCCTATCACTTCTCCTTGGTTGACCTGTTCTCAAGCCATATTCAGCCCATCTTTGAGATTCAATACTACTACGTAATTGCTACTTGAAACCCTCCTAATTATCTCTGCTTTCTACTGTGTGCTAAGTTGATGATCCAGCTCACATGTCATCAAGTCAGCTTTCCAGGGTTCTCTGTTTGCTTACTAAGTAAGTAGTCATTCAGCCTGAATATTAAATAACGTGTGTGTGACCGAGGATTCACATAGGTGTGATTCCACTGTTCTGGACTGCTTTTTCACTCAGATAGACTGAAAGACAGGGTAGGAAGTGCTACTGCATGGTGCTGGGGCTCAAACCCAAACCATGCAAACAGCACGAGGCACACACCCTACCTGATAAATCTAAGCAAATTTTTCAAGGTAGGCACTGGAGCTGGAGCATAGGAAACCATTAGTAAACTCAGTTCTGCTCTAACTTATTAGGAATTAAGCTTATTCACACACATACCCCAACACACACTTATTTTTAATTTTTTTCTTTTAAGATTAGAGGAGGAAGAACCAGAGCACCATTCAGACACATGATGCTGGGGATTGAACTCAAGACCTCATGATTTCTAGGATCCAATGCTTTATCCATTGTGTCACCTCCCAGACCACTCATTTGACTGCAATGAGGCAGGGACTGGGAGAACTATGAACAGGAATCTGAAAGCTGAGCTTACAGATTGGTTCTTCTGTTTATTATTATTATCCTTCAGGGTTATTGCTGGGGCTTGGTGCTTGCACTACAAATCCACTGCTCCTGGAGGCTAATTTTTCTCTTTTTGTTGCCCTTGTTTCATTGCTGTCATGTTGGATAGGACAGAGAGAAATGGAGAAAGGAAGGAAAGACAGGGGTAGAGAAAGACAGACACCTGCAGACCTGCTTCACTGCTTGTGAATCGACCACCCTGCAGGTGGGGAGCAGGGGACTCAAACCAGGATCCTTAATCTGGTCCTTGCGCTTCGCGCCATGTGCACTTTACCCACTGTGCTACCGCTCGGCCCCCTTATAATTATTTGTTTATTGGATAAAAACAGCCAGAAATCAAGAGGGACGGGGGAGATTGAGAAAGAGACACCTACAGCACTGTTTCACCACTCGCAAAGCTTTCCCCCTGCAGGTGGAGACTGCAAGCTTGATCCCGGGTCCTTGTGTATTGTACCATGTATATAGTCAACTAAGTGTACCACCACCTGGTCCCAGATTGGTGCCTCAGTGTTTTTTTTCAGCAGAGCACTGCTTAACTCTCACTTCTGGTGGTGCCAGAGACTGAACCAGGGACCTTGGAGCCTCAGGAATGAAGTCTTTTGCATGGCCACTATGCTATTTTCCGAGCCCCCTCTGTGCTATCTTTATGACTAGAGCTCCCTTTTAACATATGGTTACCACGTGCTCTCTCTCTCTCTCTCTATATATATATATATATATATATATATTTATTTATTATTTATTTTTTTTAAATGAGAGAGACACCAGAGCACTGCTCAGCTCTGGTTTATGGTGGTCTTGGGGATTGAACCTGGGACCACATAGCCCCATGCATGAGTCTTTTGCATAACCATTATACTTTGTTCCCAATATTTCTCCCCCCTCTCTCCACACTATTATTTTAAGATACTGACAGGAAGAGACAGAGGAGACCATAGCACTGATGCTGCCTTTTCAGTGTGGTGGGAGTCAGGCTCAAGCCTGGGGCATGCACATGGAAATGTAAATCATATTCCCTAAAAATCTTGACTGTCCTGGGGCTGGAAGAGTTTTCTGGGCAGGGTACATGCCTCCCAGTAGCACATGGGATGTCACAGCAGTGGTACTGTGGTATATTTGAAGTAAAAAGGCAGAGGAGGGAAACTGACCCAGGATTAGTGAAATACATGTGCATGAAATCCCTTAGGCAGGAGAGATCATGACTTTTTCTTGTACGTGACGTGTTCTTGTGTTCTTTTTTTTAAAAAAATATTTATTCCCTTTTGTTGCCCTTGTTTTTTTACTGTTGTTATTATTGTTAATGATGTCATCATTGTTGGACAGGACAGAGAGAAATGGAGAGGGGAAGAGAAAGATAGACACCTGAAGATATGCTTCACCTCCTTTGAAGTGACTCCCCTGCAGGTGGAGAGCCAGGAGCTCGAACCGGGATCCTTACGTCGGTCCTTGCGCTTTGTGCTATGTGCGCTTAACCTGCTGCACTACTGCTTGACTACATGACATGTTCTTATGAAAGGTAGGGGGAAGGGAGAGAGAACCAGAGCATCAGTCTGGCACATGTGATGCCATGGATCAAACTCGGGAATCCGTGGGCGTCCAACACCTCAACCATTATACTACCTCTTGGGCCAGCTTTCTGTAGCTCTTGTAGACCCAGAATGCAAGAACCCTATCTTGTTTTTGCATTTCCAACTTTTGTACTGTCTGAAGTTCCGGACCCCTCTGTCCTCAACTTAATCTTTCCATAGCTGAGGCTTTTAAGGAATGGAAGGTATGGAAGGGGAGGGATGAGGTCACAAAGAAGTCCTGAACAGGGAGTCGGGCGGTAGCACAGCGGGTTAAGCACACGTGGTGTCAAGTGCAAGCACCATCACAAGGATACCGGTTTGAGCCCCCAGCTCCCCACCTGCAGGGGAGTTGCTTCACAGGAGGTGAAGCAGGTCTTGCAGGTGTCTATCTTTCTCTTCCCCTCCTCTCTCCATTTCTCTCCGTCCTATCAAACAATGACAACATCAATAATAACAACAAGGGCAACAAAAAGGAATTTAAAAAAAAAAAAAAAAACGAAGTCCTGAACAATTTTACCTTAATGTGTATCAGAGGAGGATCTAATATAGTCTATGAAGCTCACTGAAAAAAAAAAAGGGGGTTATTAAGTTCCTTGAGTTTGGAAGCAGGCAAACAGGCATCAGTAGGTAGATGAAAGGTTGGCTACACGCCATACACTCCAGATGAGATTTGGAGTCATTCTTTACTTTATCTCCCCAGCTTTTCCTACTCCTGCCAAGAGGGAGAAACCAAGGAGCTCTGGTCCTCAGGCCACCACCTCAAGTCCTGCCGAGCTGTAGTCTTCTCTGCAGATGGACAGAGTGAGTATTTGGGGAAGAAAAGAAACCAACAATATAGTGATAATCGGGACAACAATCAGCATCATGATTTTGAGTACTTCTCCTACCCTCCCCCCAGAACTTGTTACTATCTCCAAGGACAAAGCCATCCACATTCTAGATGTAGAGCAGGGCCAGCTGGAAAGACGCATTTCCAAGGCTCATGGGTAAGGGGAGCTACCTGTGTGTTGTGGACAGGGGCTAGGGTCCTTTGGGATGACGGTGCTGTTAAGGATGCATTTGTCTCTAGTGCCCCCATCAATTCTCTGCTGCTGGTGGATGAGAACATTCTAGCTACTGGAGATGACACAGGAGGTGTCCGGCTCTGGGATCAGCGGAAGGAGGGTCCCTTGATGGACATGCGACAACATGAGGAGTACATTGCTGACATGGCACTGGACCCAGCCAAGAAGCTGCTGCTGACAGCCAGGTACAGCCCCAAAGATGCCTTTCCTCCCTCCCTTTGTTGAAATGTTCCTCAGTGAGAGTCTCTGCCAAGCCTGCTGCTCTGTTCTCTACAGTGGGGATGGCTGCCTCGGTGTCTTCAACATTAAGCGACGGCGATTTGAACTGCTTTCAGAACCTCAGTCTGGGGACTTGACCTCTGTCACACTTATGAAAGTACGGCTGGCTGTAATGGGATGGGGGTATGCTAGGGATTTGGCCTTGGCATGGCTCCACAAGAACAGTTTGTGCTATTTCCCTGCAGTGTGGGAAGAAGGTAGCTTGTGGCTCCAGTGAAGGTACCATCTACCTCTTCAACTGGAATGGTTTTGGGGCCACAAGTGACCGCTTCGCCCTGAGAGCCGAGTCTATCGACTGCATGGTTCCAGTCACTGAGAGTCTGCTCTGCACTGGTTCCACAGATGGAGTCATCAGGTGAGAGAAGCTGGAACCAGCCCCAGGTTACAGGAAAGGCAGGCACCCCAGACTGCCAGTATTAACACCAGCACTCTCTCTGCCCAGGGCTGTGAACATCCTGCCGAACCGAGTCGTGGGCAGTGTGGGCCAACATGCTGGGGAGCCTGTGGAGGAGCTGGCCCTTTCTCACTGTGGCCGATTCCTGGCCAGCAGCGGCCATGATCAGCGTCTAAAATTTTGGGACATGGCCCAGCTACGGAATGTGGTGGTGGATGACTACCGAAGGCGCAAGAAAAAGGGAGGACCTCTGCGGGCACTAAGCAGCAAGGCCTGGAGCACAGATGACTTCTTTGCAGGACTGAGGGAGGAGGGAGAGGATTCCACAGTTCAGGAGGGAGAAGAGGACAGTGAGGACGACAGTGACTGAACCGGTGAACTGGACCTCAAGACCGTCCTCAATGGGCAAGATCTTGCTTCCTGGACTGGCTCCCCCAGACAGTTTTGAGTGATAACACCCCATTATGTGGTGTAAGAAGATGTACAGGACAGTTCAGGACTCATACTCTGATGTAAAGAGTGCTTTCCTTATAGCAGCTGCTCATGCTACCAGCAGAAAGATAAGTTCACAGCAGGGGCAAGACTGCACAGACACAGGTGTACACCAACCATGGGTTTAATATAAATACAACCAGCACAGAAAAACTCAAACCACATAGAAACCAATACCAGAATGTTAAGTGATGGGGACAAAAGGCAGATTTCTAACCCTTTTGGCTTAGCCAGACCCCAAATAAAAACCAAGAGGACAAATCAAGAAAATAAGAAGCAAAGTTTCATACTAGGCTATGGGAGGAGAAAATGGCTGAGGAGGAACATGGGGCAAATCAGACCCTGACCTAGGAGGAGGGGGAAGGGTAATGCCCCTCACTACTGCATAGCCAACTCTTGAGTAGCCCCCGAGAGGCAGCCACACTTAGGGCAAGGCCCCTGGTCCTCTCTCCACTGGGATCAGATGATGGCTGCCCAGGCCGGCTGGGCTGGGGACTGGCACAGGCTTTGCCTACTTGTTCAGGCAAATCACTGCTTAACCATGGTCCCTGCCTCAGCCCCAACAGAGCGCAGGAGGCTAACCCCAGATTCACTCATTGCCTCTAGCAGTCGTGCAGATACCGCATTCTTAGCCACCTCATGTGCATCTTGTCCATCTTGGGACAGCACAACCCAGATGAGGCCACTGAAGGGCACTGGATGCCCAGGGATCACCACCTGGTACCAGAAGCGGTGCCAGCCAGCAGGGCCTGTGCCCAAACACTTGGTGAGGAATACTGGGATGCCCAGCTTCATCCGTTGGCACAGGAGCTGCAAGGCAGCCCGAGCCCCTTGGGACTCTAAGTTGACACTGGTGAGGGCTAATCGGCTGTTTTCTGGCTGTAGACACCACAGGGAGGGACTCACTAGCTGCTGACGAATTCTCTGCTTCAGATCTGGCTTAAGCCACTCCACAGCCACCTGCTCTCCACAGAGGCGTGACTGCCCTGCAGGGAAACAGCAGAAACAATGGCTGGTCAATGCCCTGGGCAAGATCTTGTGACCCCTTTGGAGTCACAAAGGCCATTTTCATTTCCTGGTGATGTGACCATGGGGCTAATTCACTTCTCTGCCTTCATTGTTTATTTGTAAAGGGTATGAATACTGCCTCCCCTATCTACCTCATAGGCATCATAATAGCCAAACCTTTCTGTGAATACTTGACATGTATTTGGGGAATGTGCTAAGTACTGCTACATTCTCACAGTAGTCTAAAGGGACAGGTTTTCCAGTAGATAAAAGGTAGGCTCAAGACAGCCTCAGGCAAGTCTCTTCAAACTCTCAACTAAAGAGATTAGTTCTATTGAAATGTTAAGTCAGGAGCTAGTGCATGAGAAGTGTCAAGTTTAGTTAAATGGCAGTTGGCAGCAGGAATAAACGTTTAAGTCTTGAGTCCAAATAAATAAGATTGCAAACTTAAGGGCCTGCCAGACCCTAAGATCTGCGACTTGACTGCATGTGCAGTGGTAAATAAGAACCTAGCAGTTCAAGCTAGTCTCCAACCCGCTCCCCACACTACCCCCAGCCCCCCTCCTGCAGTACCTTCCACCAGGGCTTTTTTGGCCATAGCAGCTGCACGGTGCGAGTTGAACTTGAGCAGCGCGATCTGTGCTGGCGCGGGCCCCGGGCTGGGCAGCAGCAGCGCCTCCTGCAGACCAGGACTTAGCGGCTGCAGCGCGAGCAGCAGCCCCCGACGGCTCAGACCCGGCGGCAGCCCGTCCACACTCAGCTCGCACTTCTCGGTGCTGCGGCACACGAGCAGCGGGCAGGAGGGCCGCAGCAGGTGGTTGTGCAGCGTGGCGATGGCGGCCTGCGCGCCGCGCCGCGAGCTGTAGCGGGCGTAGGCAAAGCCGCGGTTCAGGCCGCTGAAAGTCATCATCAGGCGGAACTCATAGAGACGGCCCACGCGCTGGAACAGTGGGATCAGCTGGTGCTCATAGACATCCTGGGGCAGCCGTCCGATAAACACCTCTGACCCGGCAGGCGGCGGGCTACCCACCCAGCCTGGGGGTGGGGGATGGGAGCGACAATGTCATCCAGCAGGCAGGGCTCAGGTTCGGGGGGTACAGGAACCCACAGTTCGAGGGCACCAGGCAGGGCTCAGGTTCGGGAGGTACACGGGCCCATAGCTTGAGGGGACAAACTGCAAAGGTCTGTGAAATGGGTTGGCAAACGTAGGCCCGCCCCGTCTGCATAACTAAGCGACCTAACCACGGAGCTGGCACCGAGCAGAAGTACTTGCACTTCACCGACAAGGCTTCCTGCCTCGTGGGGGTCGCTAGGGGCTAGGGATTCACAGACAAGAAATGTTCCCATCCACTGTGAGACAGCGACGCGGGTTACTTAGGGGTGTCTGCCTGGGGACCCCGGGGTGGGCCCCTCCCCCACGGGGGCGGGGCGGGGCAGGGCAAGACCGTCGAGCAGGCGGAGGGCTCAGAACTGGGACTACTGTACCTGGGGGTGGCCCGCCATACTTCCTCTGCCCGTTCACCTGCACCAGGCGGATGCCCGTCTCCCTGACCCACGCCTCCAGCGCCGCCTTGTTCTCGGGGTTCACCCTTTCGCACCACAGCTGAGACGGAAAGGGCGTGTTGGGATGGCGGACCCCCGACGCTGACCCTCCTAGGGGCTGGAGCCCCTGCTCGGCGCGGGTGGCGCTCGTGTCCCCCCCCTCCTATCAGCAACTTACCTCACACTCCCGCTTGGACTGCATGGCTCTCCACCTGGCTCACCGAAACCCCCTTTAAAACCACCTACCGCGGGCCTCTGGAAGCTTCCCTAACCCTCCACCCACCCCCCCAGTTCTCATTGGCTGTGGGCACAACCCCGCCTCCCGAGGGGGTGGAGAAGCCAGCTGCACGTGAGGCCCGGGAAGCTCGAACTCTAGGTGCTCCTGGGGCGGCCCCACCTCCTAACCAATGCTTAGTGCATAGCTTGGATGAGTGTTGGTGGAGCACAGCAGGGAAAGCTTTCACTCTGGGCGCTTTCTCCTCGTTTTCCACTGCTAAAGTGATTGGCGAACTCAATAAAAAGCGGACACAGGCAGGATCCAGTGGTTGAGGCATTTTATTATTTTTTTTGGGGTGTTTTTTTTTTTTTGTGAGGTACATTCCTTCTCCTTTTGTGGGGTCTTACAGGTGAGACTTTCTTAGGTCCAGTCCCTGTACTGGGGAGAACAGGCAGGACTAAGCTGCCTAGGGCCTTCAATGGAAAATGCCATTCTTGCCAGTAAGTACCAATAAAATTATAATAAAAATAAAAAGTCTCTGTTCTGCCCAAGTTTCAGGTCTTCCTGATGGAACAGAAATGTGCAAAGCTGTTGGAGTATGTACGCAGAGTTTGGTCTTTGCTTCAAAGTCCCTGTTTCTTCTGAGCATCGCTTTGCTCAATTTAGGAGATGCAAAGGGGCTGCCTTGTTCTCCTTTTGATCTCCTCCACAAGGTCTTCTCTTCGGATGTCCACCTGGTCAGCAAAGGGGAAGAAAGTGGGGTAAGCACTTCTGAGAGGTGTGCCCAATCCTTCTCCAGCCACCAGCTAGTCATATCGGTAGCAGGAACCCACAAACTTCATGGTAGTGTTTCTTGGGGTAGCCAGAGAGAAAGAGTATCTGGGCTATACGTGGGGATGAAGAGAGAGCTTATGTGTGGCCAGGTGGTATGGCACTGGGTTAAGTGCTCATAGTATAAAGGGTAAGGACCCATGTAAGGATCCCAGTTTGAGCCCCTGGCTCCCCACCTGCAGGGGCATCGCTTCACAAATGGTGAAGCAGTTCTACAAGTATATCTGTCTCTCTCCCTCTCTATCTCCCCCTCCCTTCTCAATTTCTCTGTTCTACCCAATAAAAATAGAAAAATTAGCTGCCAGGAGCAGTGGATTCATAGTGCAGGCACTCTGAGCCTCAGCGATAACCCTGGAGGAAAATAATAAATAAATAATAAAAATAAAAGTTTGGGAGTCGGTGGTAGTGCAGCAGGTTAAGCGCACATGGCTCGAAACACAAGGATCAGTGTAAGGCATAAGTATCCCGGTTCGAGACCCCGGCTCCCCACCTGCAGGGGAGTATCTTCACGGGCAGTGAAGCAGGTCTGCAGGAGTCTTTATCTCTCTCTCCCCCTCTCTGTCTTCCCTTCCTCTCTCTATTTCTCTATGTCCTATCTAACAATGACAATATCAATAACAACAATAACTACAACAACAACAACAAAAAAAAAGCAAGGGCAACAACAGGGAAAATAAATAAACAAAAATTTTTTTTTTTTAAGTTTATGCTATCATGACAGGATAACAGTTTATCTGTAGGTCGCCATTTATGAGCGGGTATTCATAATACCTGGTTCTTAGCCAGGTGTTTAATGCACAGTGTCTTGCCAAAATATTGCATAGCATATGCAATATGTCCTCTGCCCCACCACCCACTTACCTCTTCCCTGCTAGACACTGAACGGAGCTTGATGACCCCATCCTTGAGCTCCTGCTCACCGATGATAGCCACCAGCGGGATGCCTGCCTCTTCACAGTACTGCAACTGGTTAAGTAACTTTGGGTTCTTCTTATAGAGTAGCTCTGCCTGTAGGGCACCAGGGTGGAAGATGAAGGCTAGCCTCTACTGGTATTCTTAGGGAGAACCTTCTGGGGGCCCAAGCTGGAACCTTGCTCTTAAACCCCCCCCCGTAAGAAGTCATAATAATGGCAGGGACACTAAGAGTGAGTTGGCTGGTGTCCAAACCCCCAAATTTGCTGCCTCCTGTACCTTGATTCCTGCATCCCATAGCTCTGCAACAAGCTTCAGTCTCTCCTCCAGCAGCTTCTTCTGTGCAGATGCCACAAACACCTGTGTCTCTGTGGTCCGTACTTTCTCCTCTAACGCCTGAGCGAAAGGCAGATGAGAGTTATGAGCTACCCTTTACAACACCTTCAAGGAGCAGACACAGTGGCTTAGCATCCAGCAGGGAGGCACTTGGTGGCTCTTAGAAAATGGGGGCCTGGGCGGTGGCACACTGGGTTAGGCACACATAGTCCTATGCAGAAGGACCCAAGTTCAAGCTGCTGCTCCCCACCTGCAGCAGGGAAGCTTCACAAGTGGTGAAGCAAGTCTGCAGATGTCTCTCCCTCTATCTTTCTCAATTTCTGTCCTGTCAAAATTAAAAAAGGAAAAAAAAAAAATGACCGCCGGGAACAGTGGATTTGTAGCCCCAGCAATAATAACCATATAGACAGGAAAAAAAAAAAAAAAGAAATAGGGAGTCGGGCTGTAGCGCAGCGGGTTAAGCGCAGGTGGCGCAAAGCACAAGGACCGGCATAAGGATCCCGGTTCGAACCCCGGCTCCCCACCTGCAGGGGAGTCGCTTCACAGGCGGTGAAGCAGGTCTGCAGGTGTCTATCTTTCTCTCCCCCTCTCTGTCTTCCCCTCCTCTCTCCGTTTCTCTCTGTCCTATCCAACAACAACGACGACAACAACAATAACTACAACAATAAAACAACAAGGGCAACAAAAGGGAATAAATAAATAAAATAAAATATTAAAAAAAAAAAAAAGAAATAGTAGCTCAGAAGGTGGTGCAGAGGATAAAGCATTGGACTCTCAAGCATGAGGTCCTGACTTTGATCCTTGGCACTGCAAATACCAATGTGGTGCTCTAGTGTTCTCTCTCTCTAAAATTATCTTTATTTATTTACTGGATAGAAACAGCCAGAAATTGAGGGAAGGGAGAGAGAGAGAGGGAGAGAGACATCTGCAGCACTGCTTCCCCCTGCACGTGGGGACTGTGAGCTTCAACCCTGGTCCTTGCACAATGGTGTGCCACTACCCAGCCGCCATGCTCTAGTTCTCTCTCCTACAATTTTTCATCAATAAATACATCTTGAAAGTAAACAAAACATTAAAAAAAAGAAACTAAGCACAGTGCCTGGCAGACAGTATAATACTAAGTATAATGTGTCATGAAGATGATCTGGGGGTCTGGATATACCAGGTTAGATTCCTGACAGCCTAAGGGAAGTAGAAACTCAGAGCAAATATTTAGCTTCAGGGATTTCTGCTCAAAATGATGGTGTGGAAGTCTGAAAGACAACTGCCATCTCTTCTCCCTTTATTTGCAATGTTGCTCCCTGTCCAAAGTAGAAACCACCTGTCCTCCTAAGAGATCAAAGATGATCAGGCTGGGGAGATGGTATAATACTTATGCAAAAGACTCTGAGGTCCCAGGTTTAACCCCCAGCACCACCACCATAAGCTAGAGCTGAGCAGTGCTCTGGTCTCTGTACCTCTCATTACAAAATAGTATTAAAAAAAATAATGTAAGCGGGCCACCTCTTGTCTAGACTGTGGCATCACTGTCCCCTACAACCTACCTCCAGTCTCTGTTCCACGATAGAGAAGATCCGCTCCACTCCAATGCTGAGTCCCACACATGGCACCTTGCGCCCTTTAGGGTCAAACATGCCCACCAGTCCATCATAGCGCCCTCCAGCAGCCACACTGCCGACACCCAGGGGTTCTTCCCCTGCCTGGACTGGGGTCTGTAGGAGCACTGCCTCATAGATCACTCCAGTATAGTAGTCCAGTCCTCGAGCAAGGCTGAGGTCAAAGGAGATCTGTGGGGGCAAGGGTGTGGTCAGTACCAGGTGATGGTCAGGGACTGAAGCCCCTGTGCTTCAGTCAGTTAAACCCCCATCCCCAACCCAACTCACCTTGTCAGCTATGCCAAACAGGGTCAGGTACTCAAACAACAGCTTCAGGTCCCCAAGGCCCTCTAAGGCCTGCTTGTTCTGTGACAGTTTAGGATCCTGGAGCAGCTGTTCTACCAGGGATACCCCACCTGGAAAGACATATTTGTGAGTCAGGTTGACTAGAAGAAAAAGGCAGAGAGATACTCCCTTTTCTTCTCTGACACATATACATGCACACAGAGGTTTAGCTTTAGCTGGAGGGCAGTAAGAGGGCTTGCTCCTCACCGTGCTGTTGGACATACTCCCCAATTCGATCAGCCACCTCAGGTGCAAGGCCCTTCTCTCCCACCATCTCATTCTTTACTTCATCCCAGGACACCTGGGCATACAGACAGTCAGTGACCCCTGGGAAGTTTCCCAAACTACCCTTCCCTTTGCCACCCCACACACCAGCAATGTGGGCCTTCCTCCTGGAGGGGGGAAAGTTTGGAGCAGAGCTGCCCAGCAACTTACATCCGGGGAAAGTTTTCTTCTGGCAGGCATAAGGGCAGGCCCCTTTCTCTCCATTTCTCAATGCAGGGTGGGATGTGGGGAAAAAAAGAATCAAACATTCAAGTCATTACCTTGTCCAACTTATCCACTGAGGAGCAGATGGTACGGAACTTGCTGTCAGGAACACCGCAGATGGCAAACATTCCATCTAGGATGCGCCGATCGTTCACCTGCAGAGAACCAAGGCATGGTGAGCAAGGACAGAGTCTCTCTGCATGACCCCAATAACCTTGCTCATTTGGGCCACTGGTCCCTCTACACAAAGACTTTGCCCTATGAAAGGCCAGGCCCATCTTTACCCTCCTTGCTCCTGACCTTGACCAGGAAGTCGCCAATCTGAAGTGAACCCAGGATCTCACACATGATCTTCAGGCACTCTGCATCAGGGATCATGGGATCAAATTGCCCAGCAATGTCAAAATCCTGTAGAGAAAGGTG